>NC_141534.1:56298000-56654500 GCF_021556685.1 Rattus norvegicus | reverse complement strand
ACTCTTATTGTTTCCACAGTTAATTGAGCTCTCCTGGATACACAGGTTTGACTAACCTTCTCTGAACTTCTCCCAACCATGTACAGATGGACCTCCCTCTGCACATGAGGCCTGTTCCTCTCAGGCCTGCTGTTCTCCCTCCCAGATTAGAATTGGACACCTTTCAAACCTACATTCTTAAGTCATCTATCAACATTGGGTACATGATAGGCACAAGTTGACTTTGAGTGCAAAATGACACTTTCCTACCGGACAATGAATAGGGTCCAGGGGTTCCAAACATGAAAACTGGCCAGGTAAGGTCAGGTAAACCTCATACTGTCTTTATGTAGAGATAAAAATTGACACACCTTCCCAAAGCAGACTTGCTCAGCTGTCTCAGTCCACACAGCAGTCCTTTCTTGAGCTTCCTTACTTCCAGTGACTGATGAGAGTACATGAGAAGATGCTTGATTTCTACAAAGACCTGGGCCCCATGAACCACAGTAGCAGCAGCTTCTGATCAAAAGTTATACCAGGAACTGAAAATAGCTAATGTTCATGTGGTGATTTAAATATGCTCAGCCCAGGGAGTGGGGCTATTTAAAGATGTGCCCTCATTGGATAGGTGTAGCCTTGATGGAAGAAGTGTGTCACTGTAGATGTGACCCTTATGTTCCTTGTCCTAGCTGCATGAAAATCAGTTTTCTAGTAGCAACCTTCAGATGATGATGTAGAACTCCCAGCTCCTCCTGCAACATGTCTGCCTAGATGCTACCATGCCCCTACCTTGATGATAATGAACCAAACTGCTGAACTTGAAGGCAAACCCAAATAAATGTTCTTCTTATAAGAGTTGCTTTGGTCATGGTGTCTGTTAATAGCAGGAAAACTCTAAGTAAGTCACTTTCTACCACAGATTACTAAGTTAGTTGAGTGATGTCTTCACCTGAGGAGACATGGCCTCTTATTAAGGTGCTAATCTCCAAGCAATTTCAGGCTCTCTTCTGGTATAGGCATTGGCTATAATATTAATCTTCCCAGTGTCTTTTTCTTTCCCAACTCTACATTTTGTATTTCTTTTTGCCCCATTTGTTCTTTTTCATTGAAGACTTATAACCACAGTAAGACCGAGGCCATACTGGGCCCTCTTCAAATTTTCATCAAAGAAATTTGTTTATTACTTTTAAATTTAGCCTCAGATAAGTTTTTAGGATGTGGGCAGAAAGGAAGCCACATTTTTGTAAAAGCTTTGTAGGAATTATCCTAGACCAGTTACAAACATTTTTTCCTCCTGAATCCCCTTCTCCTGGGCTTCCACAGTCTGAATACCTCTTGGCACTCCTGACTCCCAAGTGCCTGCCAGTATAGCCCATTAAACTCTTCTTAGAGCACTGGAATTCTTACATATTTCCCAAAACAAGAAACAACCTGGCATCATGAGGTGTCACACAGCAAGAGTCCACTCCATTATGTCACCTTCTGCATTTGTTACCTTTGTATTTCTGTGACAGAAATGCCATGAGCACAGCAAACTATAAAACAAGTAGGACATTAGTGATTCTATTTCAGAGAACATGTGTTAGCAGAGGTTAAGTTCCATGACTACAGGGCATGGCGGAAGGAGGAGGAGGCTGAGGTATGACATCTAGAATCACAAGTACAAAGCAGAGAGTGCACAGGGAGTGGTGCAGAGCACTAAAACCTCAAAGCCCAGCCCCGCTGACATTCTTTCTCCAGCAAGGGCATACCTCCTGGATCTTCCCAAACAGAGTCACCAACTGGGAAAGGAGTACTCAAATGCCCGAGACAGTGGAGGATAGCTCATGCAAAATGTCATGGTGATTCAGGAATTCGAATCAGTAACAGAGAGAACCTTCACTCTGGGTCACTGTGTGCTGATGCAGAGCCAGCAAGCTGCTCTCCCTCCTCTTGCACATAAGATGTGGATTAAGTAAAAATGTAAACAAGCATCTCCATGGAAAATCAACAGCCCTGTTAATCTGGTCACACTTACAGTATAGGTCTAGAGGTATTGGACACTGAAATCGCAGAAGGAGCCAACACAAACTAAAACCCTTTAGTCTATAGGAATAAAAGTACCACAGAAGGCAAAAGGTGCAAGGACATGAAGCAAACACTCACTCACTCAGCAGATAAAATTACAGCTAATCCTAACCCACAGATCTACTTCTTAAACAGCGTACATTCTGCTGGTACCTATTCAACATGATCCTAAATGCTGCAGTCAGAACAAATGGTTTCTTACTTTGTGGAGTATGACTTAAAAACACTAAAGTCGTCTGAAGGAAGCGAATGGAATCTTCTCAGGGCTTAGGGAGGTCGGCTAAGGGAGTACAGAATAACAAAACAACACCACCCAATTTCCCCACCAGCAAGCAGAAACTGGTCTGCTGTCAGTTGCCAATTGCTGCAGGTTTAACAGAAGCCTCCACACTGGAAGGACTGAGGAAGTTGAGGTTAAAATACAATTACACTGAAAGGTCACTTTAGGAATGAGAAGGGTAGCAACTGGACAGTGCTCTCTCTCGCTCTCTCTCTCTCTCTCTCTCTCTCTCTCAGTGTGTGTGTGTGTGTGTGTGTGTGTGTGTGTGTGTGTGTGTGTGTGTTCCATGCACGTGTTTGTGTGTGAGTGTGGTTGGGTTGTTGTTGTTTGGTTAATTTGAGACAGAGTGTCACCACAAACTGAAGCTGTCCTAAAACTCACCCTGTAGATAAGGGAGGTTTGGACAGTAAAGAGACCTTCTCTCTCCTGAAAGGTGGAATTAATGATGTGTAGTACAAGCTATGAGTGAATGTAAATTTCAAATTCTGAAGGTTTTGTAAATCTCTTTTTGCTTGCCTTAACAATGCTGGTGCTTACAGCAATACATGGTACACTGAGGACAAAAAAGAATATACTGTGTGAGTTTGTGAGATGGATAGAAGTGAAAGGAACTAGCTGATTGAGTTTAGTTCCAGAGGCACTGTCAATATTCAAAAACAAATATAGTCAATTTTTATCATTTGTAAAAATCATTAAGGGCATCCAGTAAGAGATTAAACTATTTTTGGTGTTGTGATGCTACACAATCATAAGACTGATTCCTGTGGAACAGGCTGGTGGAGCAGACAGTAATCAACAGGACATCAGAAAACCTTCAGAGCAAGAACTAGAGAGATCGCTCAGGGTTTGAGAGCACTAGTTGCCTTTGCAGAGGACCTTCGCTTGTTTTCCAACAACTCTAAGTCAGCTCACAGCCATCTGCAACTCAACATCTAGAATATCTTACCCTCTTCCGGTTTTGTGGGCACATACTGCAGAGACAAGACAAGTCAGCCTCAGCAAGGCCTGGCCGGCTACTCACACACCCCATGGCTCTGAGCCCATCAGCACCAGACCTGAGGACTACCAGGGGTGCAAGCTTTACACTCTGGACTCTTTAACCTTTGGTCAGTTAATTGCCAGAGAAAGTAGCTGGGAAGCAGGGTTTACAGAGAAAACCATAGAAACAGTTCAGCCTTAAAAAACATAATCTGATCCCTTCGAAGCCAGGTGTGTGTGTGTGTGTGTGTGTGTGTGTGTGTGTGTGTGTGTGTAGGTGATCATAAGACATAGGTAGGCTTGGAAAATCAAGGAGAGGAAGGATTCATTGAGAAGCTGAGATGGTGGGGAATGAAGGGTGGATGTTGGAAGGAAGCTAGAGCATGGTGGGGTTTTATAAGCCAAAGAAGTGAAATTCGTATTTAATGCCCTTAAGACAACTGGTCCAGGTGCAGTGTTCCTGATGGTGGCTCAGTGTTCCAGCTGTGGATTCAGGGAACTCAGAACATCATACTGAAAATAATCTCTCAGACTACAGAGTCAAATTCTTGCTGGTGCTCCAGTCTCATCAGAGAAGAAATTAAGTCCCTCCTCCTATGGACCCTCTCATTCTTGTCATTCTCACCTGCAGGAGATTCAGTCCTTCCTTTGAGGGGGCTCATACGTGCAGGTGATTTAGACCCTCTTGAAGGGAATTCTATCTCCAGATTGGGATGCGGACCCTCCTGTTAGGGAATTTACTCTCTAAATCTTCTCACAGAGTATGGGTGACCACCTGGAGACAGCATTATCTGCACTTCTAAACTCTGATTGGTAAAGAGAATCCACAATATGAGTTTGAAAACCTCTGAGTTATATACTGAGTAATGAAAACCTACGAGTTATACACTGTTAATTTCTACATGTATTCTGAGTATGAAAATCTCTGTAATGTTTTGATGAAATTTACTTACTTCCTAGATTTCAAACAATAATAGAAGCTATAGTTAAAAGTTTAGTATGTGCTTGCTCAAAGTAATTTGAAAATATTTTTGATTTTTATTAAAGATGGTGTATGACATAGAAATTTTCCCAACTATTGTTTTGTTTACTGCTAAGATATAGAAATGCTTTATTTCTGCTGACAGAACTCATATTCATTGGTCTGGTATAACTCACTGTTCAATGCTAAACTTTAGCAGATTCCTTAGGGTCTCTGCCATTTATAATAGGATTCCATCTACAAGTTGCCTGTCTTGTTCTTCCTTTTTCATGGGATGCCTGTTGTGCAGTTTCTCCCCGTAAATGACAAAGTCATATCATGAGAACAATGCTGGATAGCAGTGCCAAAAAGACATGGGACACATTTACAAAGTCTGGTCCAATTAGAATGGGGCTCTGTGAGAAATTTCTGTCAGGTTTGCCCTGACCCTACGATTCTCTCTTGAGTGCCTTAGCTTGGACAAGATACCCCAATTCATATGGTGAAGGATGAAGTCCCTGACACTCAGCAGGTGACACTTAAAGACAGTGCCTTCAAGGTGATTGATTCAAGGAAGCCTGAAAGGTCGGCTCTGTTGTAATGTCTTTGGGGTCCTATGAAGGGAACCCTAGAGCCACGGACACTTAAAGGGTGCAGGGAGAAACCACAGAACACCAAGAGGAATCAGCTACCTACAAACTGAGGAGAACTGGAACCAACTCTTGGACCTAAGACTTCCAATCTCAAGCCCACAGAAACCTCTGCTCAGTTCTGCAGGCAGCCCAAAAATATTACAGTGTGCGTTCTTGGTGTGTCCTGGAGCCTGAAATTCACTGCTGTAAGCTCAGGTCGATCTTGGGGTAGATGGGACTAAGTATTAAGTCCTAAGATTTGTCTCTCGAGGTGAGATAAAGTGGTCCTGAGTTGGGTGCTAAGGTACAGTCCCAGGGTGAAGCTTCTGGATAGCTGGGTTGGGTCTTGAAACAGACAGAGCTGTGCGGTCCCCAGGGAACTTAACACTTGTTGCTGGAACAAAGGTTTCTTCTTTCAATGTCCACTTAGGCAAATTTGCAAAGATCAAAAATGCTGATTGTGGCTCTCACCACTTTCCCTTGGAGCATGCCCACAGAGTTCCTTGTTTTCTACTGGGAAGTCAAGCCTTCTCTTATAAGGAGCTGCTCATGCAGTCATCTTACGTCTCTGGTCAGGAAGAAAACCTGCTACAAACTCACCTTTAAGAGGCAGAACAGATCGTCTTCTCTCAGGTTAAGGTCACAGCATAGTCTTTAGATATTGGCTAGGACGGTGGGGCTTGAGCTCCCATTCCCTCAGCCTCTGTCATGTTTCCAGTATACCACAAGCCCTGGCTGGTCACATATCACTTTCCACAGAGACCTCTGTCTTCTAATCCCTCAGTCTCCCCTGTTGAACAGGAGCTTTCTGTCCCTGTAGCCCAGACATGGACTCTAATTTTAGGGTGGGGCTGAGTTTAGATCATGTAATGTTCAGACTCTCTGCTTGGCAGCCATTATCAGGCATAGTGTTTATATTTTTGTTCACTTTATCGGTCTATTTTTTCTACTGTGTGCTCTAAGAAGGGAACGCGTAGGGTTACATAATTCTTGGTGTTAGTAGCTGTACTCCCAAATCCTGCTCAGTATGGAGTCTGTGGATGTTCAGCATAGCAGAGGGAGGTGCCAAGTCAGGAGACCTTGATGTGCTGATGCAGCAAATGAGAGGTCAGAGAGGACCCAAGTGGCAGTTGGAGAAAGGAGCCATAAAGACAGTGGGGAGTAAACAGGTCAACTTCCCTAAGATTCCGAAAAGAAGCAGAATCTTGGCCTCCATCTCAAGGGAACTCAAGATAAGACTCACAAAACAGTGCTACCAAGCCAATCCCAATTCTCTTATTTTTCCCACATTCCTGAGAGAAGAGAGGGGCGGTTTCAAACTCCCTGGGCTCCCTTCATACTCACAGGTATTTGATGCTGAAACTGCCACAACCTCTGTTCCGAAAATCCCCACAGTAACGAATGAAAGGCGTGGCTAAATCCGAGAGGGGGGGGGCGGGTATCGTTCATTGGCCACTCACGCACATGCGCACTATGCCTACCCACAGAAATTTTCCAGTCTAGCTTACTGGTTCATTGAACACAGGATTTTGCACCTGTCCTCTCAAGAAATACAAGGTCGCCACAGTACTTGTGAAATACAAATCAATTTACTGTGGCATTGCGTACCCATCTCACCTGGAGGCATCTCTTTCCCAGCCCACTAGCGATCCTGCCTCAGACTTCCCAGAGAGCAGGCCCTTCCCCTTCCGCTCTACCATCTTGCAAGCCTACCTTACAGATAATGTTTTGTAGGGTCCTTCAGTCAACCATACAGGTTCTATGTTCATTTCTCACAGCGTTAATTAAATTAAAATTAAATAACTGTTATGCTGAGAAAGAGATGCAGACTCAACTGCAACAAGTGTTCTTATAGCACTTAAGTCACAGGAGGCACAGCAACACGCTTCTTCCTTTCCTGACAGTGTATCTAAATCTCCTTACTAAATGTTCAAGGTCTGAGATAGCTGTGTTTGCCTGCCACCCACGAGCTCCCATTCTTCTCAGACGCCTTTGCTCCTACCTGCAAGAATGCTGTGTAATGCTTTGAGAGCTCTAGATCCTTTGGAGCCTCTGAAATATTAGTTAACTTTAGAACAGAATTGTCATCTTTAATTTCCACCAGTGATTAGTCTAATGATGATTTGTATTTTTAAAATTAAATCCCTAGGATCAAATCCAAAATCTTTCTTTAGAATTTTTGAAATTAAATTATGAATTAGATATTCAATCTCAAATAGTTACAATAGATAGGGAGGCTCACATTTTTGAAGAATGATGTGTTTTGCACCTTACATAAAACCTCCTTCTAGCCACCTCATGCAAATTAAAGAACTTACAGGCAACATTTTACCTGCACTGAGAGACTTTCTCCTGCAGACAGGGTCCACTATGACACAGTAGTGGTCTGAAAATCTCGGATATCAATAACTGGTAGGCAAATGGAGTTTGGAGAAAGAAGGGAAAGATAATTTCTAGGCCTACTCTCCTTGGAATGACAATGGAGAAGATAGGGTAGAGGAAACACCCTGTCATCTTTACAGCCCATCATTCTGCCCTCTGTGTCCAAGATTCCCCACAGCTAACAAGAACGGGTAACTTCACTCTAGTCAGATCACTAAGAAGTAGGCAGGGTTTTCTTGGTAAAGTAAAACAAAGTTTCTTGGATTTGGAACATCTCTCAGTTGCAACCATTTCAGAAAAAGAAATTAAACATCACTTAGAAGTACATTTGTTCCTTCTTCTTTAGGCCCACCCCACAAATCTACTGCCTAGGTCAGACCTGCTTGAGTACAGGTGACCTCTCTCTTCTCACTTACTGTTCAGTTCATTCTCAAGCTCTGTTAACTTAAGAGAGGCTTTCATTTTGTCAGACACATCAGGACCTTGTGAAAAGTGGGGCAGATGCTCTTTAAATATCAGGTTTTCAGGGGCTCCAGAACTGCCAGGTAAGTCTGCATCTTGGTGGACAAGAAGAAAACACAAACGATCATGCATAAAAATACAACTAGCTAGCCTAACTAAATTTTCATCAGAATTTTCATGTTTCAATGAAACGAATTCTTTGTTGCATATTATTTCAGTAATTTTCTGTATTGCTGCTGAGACAAGCTACACCTAAGCTGTGGTCTGAGCAGAACTTTAAAACCCAATCTGTGCTCATCAACTAAATGTAAGTTCAAGGAAAAGGGCAGGGTTTGTGACATAGGCCTATAACCAGTCTCCCAAAAAGTTATGAATACAACTTAAAATATAACAAAAGTCTAATAAACCAAGAAACAATTCCATGTAGAAAAGGGACAATATATTCTCTTGACAGTAACTTTCAAAAATAAATATACACACTACAGATGGCCCAGTGGTCAACCGAAGATTACATAAATGCTAGAAAGACAAGGCAAACAGCTTAGCCATTGAGAGACGCTCTTTCAATGAGTAACAGACAGTAATTTGAGGATAATTTCTGTCAACCTCAGGGCAAGCCTCCACGTGCACCTATGTACACAGATATATATGGTAATGCAACAATCCCACACTAAAAATGGAGAAAGAAAATAGCGAAGACAGTGTGCTCAATTTCAGTAAGCAGGCAATTTGTGCCACCTAAGCAAGCATAACTACGGGGGTAGTTTAAAAGTACAGCGTTTCCACAAACTTTCCCCAATCTAATACGGAGAGTCAGAACAGCCCTGATTAATGTAATTCAGTGTTACAAAGGCAGAGGACATCTAACCTGAATGGATGTTTAACTATATACATATATTCTCATGTAGATATATAACCATATACAACAAATAGCCAATATCAAACAAAATGGAGAGAAATTTGAAGCAATCCTACTAAAATCAGGGACAAGGCAAGCCTCCTCATTCTCCCAGTATCTATTCAGTATATTATGGGAGGTTCTAGCCAGAACAATTAGATAACAAAAATAGATCAAAGGAATACAAATTGGGAAGGAGGAAGTTAAGATATCACTATTGGTGGATGATATGATAGTATCAACCGATGACCACAAAATATTCTACCATAGAACTCCTTCAGCTGATAAACAATTTAAGCAAAGTGGCTAGTTAGAAAAATTCACTCTATCAAATCAGCAATCTTCCCCTACTCAAAGGAAAAATGGGCTGAAAAAAATTAGGGAAACAGCACCCTTAACATTAGTCGCATATAATATAAAATACCTCAGGGTGACTCTAACAAAGCAAGTGAAAGATCTGAACAATAAGAACAAGACTCTGATAAAAGAAATTGCGGAAGACCTCAGAAGATGGAAAGATCTCCCATGTTCTTGGATCAGCAGGATAAACATAGTAAATTGGCGATCTTACCTAAACCAATCTATAGATTCAAAGCAATCCCCATGAAAATTCCAACTCAATTCTTCATAGAGTTAGAGCAATTCTCAAATTCATCTAAAATGACAAAAAACACAGGATAAAGAAAAATATTCTCAACAATAAAAGAAATTCTGGGAGAATCAGCATTCCTGACCTCAACCTGTACTACAGAGAAATAATTAAAAAAAAACACAGTTATTGATATAGGGACAGGCAGGTAGATCAAGGTAATACAATGTACAACCCAGAAAATAACCCCATACACCTATGGGCACTTAACCTGTGACAAAGTAACCAAATCCATCCAGTGCAAAATAGACAGCAGTTTCAACAAAAGGTTCTGGTTCAAATGTTAGTAAGCATGTAGAAGAATGCACATGATCCCTTATGTTTATACAAGTCTTATTTATAATACCCAGAACTTGTAGCCAATCCAGATGTCCTAAAATGGAAGAATGGATATAGAAATCGTGATACATTTGCACAATGGAGTACTACCTAGCTATTATAAACAGTGACTTCATGACTTCATGAAATTTGAAAGGAAATGGATAGAACTAGAATATATTAACCTGACTGAGTAAAGGAGACGCAAAAGGACACACATGCTATGTACTCACTGATAAGTTGATATCAGCCCAAAAGCTCAAAATGCCCACAATAACCCTCACAAACCACATGGAGCTTAAGAACAAGGAAGACCAAAGTGTGGAAGCTTCAGTCCCACATAGTAGGGGGAACAAAATAATAACAGGTGGTAGAGCAAGGCAGGGACCAGGGAGCGAGAGAGGAGGGGAAGAGAAATATGCAAGGGTTGGGGAGGACAGGATCAGATTTTAGAAGGGAAATGGGCAAATTAGATTTTCAGGAAATTGATTAAAAACTGGGTGTAGCCACTACAAAGTCCCAGGTGTTAGGACAGTGAGAGTCTCCCAGGATGCAAAAAGGATGAATTTATCTGAAGTATGCAACAAAGGGGACATACAACCTGTAGAGACCACCTCAACTTGATAGACACGGCCCCAAGTTGACGGATTGGGACACACGACCATCTCAAAATTTTTTACTTAGATATGTTCCTGTCCAAAGTAAACACAAAAATAAAAACTGGAACAGACACTGAAGGAAAGGCCATCCAGAAACTACCCCACCTAGGATTCCATCCCATCAGCAGATACCAATTCTATACACTATTCCTAATGCCAAGATGTGTTTACTGACAGTAGCTTGGTATTGCTGATCCCTGTTACATCAGCACCTGACTAATACAGCAGCAGATACTCACAGCCAACCATCAACCTGATCCTGGGGACCCCAAAGGAAGAGCTAGGTGAAAAACTGAAGTAGCTGAGGGAATTGAACCCCATAGCAAGAACATTATCAGCTAACTGGACCACCCAGAGCTCTGATAGACAAAACAGAAACTAAAGAATACACATGGAGGGAACCATGGCTCCAGATACATGGACTTCGCTGACATCAATGGGAGAGCAGGACCCTGGTCCTGTGGAGGTTTGATGTGCCAACCTAGGGGGATGTTAGATTGGTCAGGCGGGAGTAGGGGAGAGAATGGAGGAGCTCCCTCATAGACACCAAGTTGAGGGGCATGGGGAGGATGGAATGGGTGGTTGTGGAGGGGCAACAAGGAAGGGGGATATCATTTTAAAAGTAAATGAATAAAATGATTAATTAAAAAAAAATCTCATGATCATCTCAATAGATTCTGAAAAGGCCTTTGAGCAAATCTGACAGTCCCTTGTGTTAAAAGTCACTGAGAGAGAGGGTTACAGAAGAATACATGAACACAATTAAGGTAACATGTCGTGCCCACCTCGGCCGGCAAGGAAGACGCAACAGGGTTGGATTCTTCTCAACAGCCTTTACTGCAGGACACCTTCATTGTTGACAGGGGGATTCAAGCATCAAAAGCGCTCGCCTTATATACACAAAAGTATGCTAATATTCTTTCAGGGATTTGGGGGGGCACGAGTCACCCCACTGTCATCCCAGCTACTTGACCTCCAGAGATTGGCAAGGCATGAACCTCTATTAGCATAGTACCACCCCAGCCAGGCTGACTTCAGGTGCAAAACCATGCCCATGCGCAGTACTGTTGTTCACCACAAGAGGGCGCCGGATCACCTCATTATCATACAGCTGCCCTGAGGAGGGGACAAGCCTGAGCACTGGTGGTAAGTTATTCACAATGGAAAGGGGCTGGCTGTAGGCGCCTCTCACTACAGTAACATACAACAATCCACTAGCCAACATCAAATTAAATAGAGAGAACCAAAGCAATTGTCCTAGGCTCAAGGGCAGGGCAAAGCTGTCCGCCCTCTCCCTATCATTTCAATATGGTTCTTGAAGTTCAGGCTAGAGCAATAAGAAAACTAAAGGTGAACAAGGAGATATACATTGGAAGGGAAGAAGACATCGTATTGGTATTTGTGATGATATCATAGAATATAGAAGAGACACAAAAAATTCTATCAGAGAACTCCTACATTTGATAAATACCTTCAACAAAGTGGATGGATACAACATTAATTAAAAAAATCAGTATCACTCTTTTAAACAAACTATAAAGGGGCTGACAAATAAGTTAGGGAAACACCACTCTTTACAATAGCAACAAATAATATAACAAAAAGGCCTCAGTGAAATTATATGACAATGAAAGATCTGTATGACAAAAATTTTAGTCTCTGATTAAAGCAATTGAAGAAGATATCATAAGAAAGGTCATGGACAGGTAGGATTAATAATTTAAAAATGACCATCTTACTAAAACCAATCTAAATTGTGAATGCAATAACCGTCACAGCTGAAAACAAGTCTTTACAGACCTTAAAAGAGCAATTCTCAACTTCAAGTGAAACATTTAAAAAATCCAGGATAGCTAAACCTTTCCTGAACAATAAATGAATTTCGGGAGGAATCACCATCTCTGATTTACCGCTGTCCTACAGAGCTATAGCAATAAAACTATATGGTATTGGTATAGGAACAGGCAGGCTGATCAATAAAATGAAATCCAAGACCCTGAAATAAACTCACACAATTATGGATGCTTATTATCAACAAAGTAGGCAAAATCATATGACAAAAAATAAGAAAGCATCTTCAACAAATGGTGCTGGGCTAATTAGATGTAGGCATATAGAAGAATGCAATGAGCCTTATCTATAAACCTGTGCAAAACTCAAGTCCAATTGCATCAACAACCGCAACATAAAACCTTATCCATCAAATCTGATACAAGAGAATGTGGGAAATACGCTTGAGCCCATTGTACAGGAGTCAACTTCCTGGATAGAACACCCATGGTGCTCAGACATTGAGATCCACAATTAATAAATGAAATTTGATGAAACGGAAGAGATTCTGTAAGGAAAATAATACACTTAATGGGAGAAATAACAGCTGAGCTCAGGTGTCCTGGAGTCCTCCCTAGTCTGTGTCAGTGATCTCAAGTCCAAGTCACAGCCGCCTGATTTGTAGTATCAAACACAGCAATGTTTCAGGCCAAGGGAACTGTGAACACCATGTACACCTTGCTGTTTGAATTTTATGGGAACTGTTGAGCACCAAAGGAAGCAAGGGCTACAAGGTAGGTACTACAGGACTGGGACAGAGCTGGAATCCAAGTTCCCTTCTTCCGCTGCTATGGGCGGGAAAATGGGCCTGGTAATTGGTTCTTGGTGTGTATAGGGGACAGAATCAAAAGGTCCTATGGGAGCCCTGGCACAAGCCTGCCCAAGCCTGGCTTAGGGAGCCTCACACCATCCCAGTATTTGATGTGTCCCCAGGTTTGTCTACCACCTTCTGCTGTGTGTCATATTCCCTACCACCTGCAAGGGACTCTAAATATCTTCCTACAAAAGGTTTTCAAGGAGGAGTTGTACACGACACATGGTGGCTCTGTGGTGAAGTTAACACGGACCAATAGATTAGAGGGCTAGAGCCCCAGGACTGATGCTGGGTGGACACTCTCCTCTGAAATGCAACACAGAGATCTTTGTACAGAAATCAAGGGAGTGCTCTGAGTAGCTGTACAGAGCACCTCTGGCTCAGGGACTCAGGACTGACACCCATAGAATGTTATAGAGCAGCCGTTTGTGATACAAGGGCTCATCTGCCTGGGTCCCTGAGCCTCTAGAGATGATAGCAGGACTGGGCTGTGGCTGGTTATGGGCTCAGACGGGAGGGTGGGAGGGGCTTTGTCTTTGGCTCCTCGGAGTAGAGCAGTTTTTCTTTCCCTGTCCCTGCTTTTTGAACTTTTCTTTCCTTGGGAAAACGGAAGGACTGGAAGAAGTCTGTCTATGGAGAGTGAGGCTGGCTGGGAAACTGCTTGCTGTTCTCCATTGTCATCCTGCTGGGGGTTTGGGGTTGTTGGCAGGTTAGCCTCTCCACCATTCCAGTCTGCTTCTCTCCATTTAATCCATGCATCTCTGTCTCTTCGCTTCGTGACATGGTTGCACAAGTCCTACCTGTAGCTGCCACTCCAGGGCATAAGTCCCTCAGTGAGTGAATTCCAGATGGTTCTGTCTAGAGAGAAATTGTACAGGGTCGTTGCTCAGTATGTAGGAACATGGAAGAGGATACTGCACGGCATCCACACACATTTCATATAACATCAATCCACATACTCTGGTACTAATCGGTTCTATTTACACCTTTCACCATTATTGCTATTCACTGTACTGTGAAGTGTGAATTTTTATTATGTTTCACTTCTCCAAAGGAAGAGACAGTGTTTAGCACTGGAGATTCCCTAGGGCCTGGCCGGAAGGGAGGCCTTGACACACAGGTGTGGTTCTGGGAAAAACCTTTTTCATAAAATGCCCCGTTGAATCCCAGGATGTGTGGATGTCTCTGTGCCCTATCCAGGGTTGACCTCAGTATATTAATGGGAGCTGAGGCTTCTCTCTGATAGAACAGTGCTACCCTCCTGGAAGATGTCTATGATGGTTTGCATACACTTAGCTCAGGGAGTGGCACTATTAGGAGGCATGGCCTTGTTAAAGTAGGTAAGTCACATTGGTCATGGGCTTTAAGACCCCTTTCCTATCCACATGCAAGCCAATCTTCCCCAAGCAGCCTTCAGATGAAGATGTAGAACTCTCAGTTCCTCAGGCACCATGCCTGCCTGAATGCTGCCATGCTCCCAGCTTGATGATACTGGACTGAGTCTCTGAACCTGCAATCCTGTATCCATTAACGTTGTCCTTATAAAAACTGTATTGGTTGTGGTTTGTCTCTTGTCAACAGTAAACCCCTAACTGACACAATGTCCACGTTCCTTTCTTCAGCTTCCAGACTTTAGAAGCTTCACACATGAGCAGAATTCTCTTGGGACTATGGCCCTAGGCTCTAGGCTATCTGCTTGATCTGAGAGTGTAAGGAAATCCTGCACACCCCTATCCTGTGTTCTGAAAACTTTTCAAAGCCCATTCATCTGAGACTGGTGAGTTCAGGACAGTAGCCCCAAGTGTCTGACAGTTCACTCTCATGAGGCAACACCTGCCCTTGACAGAGGATTTTACTAAGGGGCATTGGATGTGCAGGAGAATTGTGTATGGTGAGTCTTGTCTGATTAGCACAGGAGGGAATCAAGGTCCCATTGGCTTGTGGTTTTTAAACTCATGGTCCTAGCACCGTCTTGTTGGTGTTTAGGTCCCTGTCAGTCCTCAATTGAATTTTAGCATGGGGAGCCAGGGCAGTTGTCTTCAAAGATATTCCTAGCATGGTCCACATCTTCACCTCACCAGACATTAAGCACAACAAACGCCAGGGAGGCAGAGAACCCTCAGGGGCTGGAACTGGCATGTTCAAACACTCTGGCTTGACCTTGGCCAACAGAGGTTTAGAGAACAGCCTCTATGTAGAAAGATCTCCTTCCTCCTCTCAGAGTTTACAACATGTAGACTTAAACTAAGGTGGTGGCACACATGTGAGCAGAGGCACCAGCCTAGGCTTGTTCAATATCAAAGCCTACATGCCACCCCTGTATCACAGTCACAGCAGCCCATCTCATGAGAATTCTAGGGGTGGTGATATTCTGGGTGAATAGTCTGTGTTCTGCTGCCAGTTTCTTTGCTTCCACATGTCCAACTGTGAAAAGGGATTGAGAAAGGGAAGGTGATGAAGTCCTGCTAATATCTACTTGGTGCCACCAAAGACAATGGGGTCTGACTGGCAAGATCTTTGAGTTAGATTTTATAAAACAGAACCTCAGGACAGTTAGTAGGTACTCTCAGGAAGGTGTAGAATGGTGGGTACAATGGGACAGGATCCCTGAGGCTGGTGCAGTGGGCCAGGAACCCTGAGGCAGGTAAAACTGGGTAGGGAGACTGGAACAGGTACAACAGTGCAGGGACCCTAGTGCAGGTGCAGTGGAGCAGAGACCCTGGGGGAGATGCAATGGGGAAGTTGTCCTGGGGAGGGGACCTTGTATTAGTGATCCTGTGGCATGTGTAACTGGCAGGGACCCTGGGGCAGGGGCACTGTGACATGCTCCCAAGTTAGAATGTTCATACAGGTGTGTGTTTGCTTCATGCAGCTGCTGTCTGAAGTAGAAAACATTGGCAACAGCTCCAGAGGGGAATTTGGGAGCTCCTTTCAAGAACACCATAGCTCCTAACTGAGAAACTATACATTGCACAGATGGGCCTTTATTGAGATGAGCAGATTCTAAGGGGGCTCCTTGAATAAACAGCCAAAGAAAGCAGAAATGAAGAACAAGCAAATGCACCAGCCATGTCCAAGGTGTTTTTGCTCAGATAATAGGCCCTGAAAAAATCGGTTAAGTCAAATCGTCTGTCTGTCTGTCTGTCTATCTATCTATCTATCTATCTATCAATCATCTATCTATCTATCTATCTATCTATCTATCTATCTATCTATCTATCTATCTATCTATCTATCTATCTATCTATCTATCTATCTATCTATCTATCTATCTATCTATCTATCTATCTATCTATCTAATCTCCCTGAGGGAAGTCAGCTTTTATTTGTAGGAAGAACGTCACATCCGCGCCCTCTTGTGGTGAAAACGAAGATCGCATGTAGTGAGTTGGGTTATTTCTTCCTTTGTATCTTTTATCTTTGTATCTTTCTTTGTTTCTCTCTCTCTCTCTCTCTCTCTCTCTCTCTCTCTCTCTCTCTCTCTCTCTCTCTCTCTCTCCTTCCTTCTTTCCTTCTTTTTTTTCTTTCTGTACTTCTTTATTGCTTGATGTGGGATAGAATGCCATTTTTGGACAGTCCCTATCAGTATTGGCTGTACCACAGACCCAGTCACAGTGTGACCCAGAAGAGGCCTACCTGGAAAGTTTGTCCTATCTCTAAGATACACTGTATAATACCATAATCTGGACTGCCAGTCAGACAAGACCTGTGTTTAGGAGACTTGTGTACAGAATGAATGTCTGTGAGTCTGGACGTAGACTCTATGGAAGGCTCAAGTCTCCTGACTGTCCTGAAGCTTCCCAATGTGATTGTTTCCTCTCCCACAGAGCCAGGCACCTCAGCAACTTCATTTCCTGGTCATCCTCTAATCCTCTTACACTGTGTAGAGTGTTCAATCTCAGGGAGGGCCTGGGAATCTGAGAGAAACCACTGAGTTCCCTGGGACTGGCTGACTCAACTTGAGGTTGATGTGAGCCTCCTCATTTTGCTCACCCACTGAGGACCTCAAAAGTCAGCAGTAAAGTTGCTGAGAGGCCAGGAACCTCCTATTGGCCCAAGAGCAATTGTCCTCTTTTACAGGTTCATCCACAGAGCATGTAATTCTGATTGGTGCAACAGTCTGGAAGAGGGAAAGACGTCATCTCCCAAGGGCAAGTGCTGTGCTAGTGGACACTGAAGAGCTGCAGGGATCAGACCCCTCCCCATCCTTCTCCAGCCTCTTTTGTTCTTCCTTGATAAGTTTCCTGCAGATCTAAAAGATCCAGGCAATCCATGACATGGGTTTGAACTTAATCTCAGGACATTTTATTCATTGCCATAAAACTAAGACCAGGTAATTAATTTGTTTGTTTTTTGTTTGTTATATATAAGTACACCGTAGCTGTCTTCAGAAACACCAGAGAGGGCATCAGATGTCATTAGAGATTTTGTGAGCCACCATGTGGTTGCTGGGATTTGAACTCAGTACCTCTGGAAGTACATTCAGTGCTCTTAACCACTGAGCAATCTTTCTAATTTCCAGGCTAACTTTTTTAATTCCAATAATGGTTTCTTTATTCAGGTTACATCCTGAGCCCAGGCACTCCCCCTCTTCCTTTCTCAGCCCCACCTTACAAATCCTTTCCACCACAATGCTCTCCCTTCTCTTTGGTATTCCCTTGGGTACCACCCCAACCTGGGGCATCTAGTCCCAGCATGATCAGGCACCTCCTGTCCCACAGATTTACAATCTGGTAGTCCAGAATGTGTAGGGTTCTCGTGGCAGCAACAGAGATTGAGACAGCCCTAAATCTACTTGTCAAATGACCCACATGGAGACCAGCTCCAGATATCTACAGCAGGCTCTGGGGTTGGTTGCCCAGGCTCTAGCATCTCCATGGTCCAAGGCTAATTGACTCTCCGGGTCTTCTTGTAGGGTCTTTGACCCCTCTGGTTTGCTTATCCCCCACTCTTCCTCAAGACTTCCTGAGCTCCACCTGACATTTGGCTGTGGGTTTCAGCTGCTGGATGAAGCCTCTCCAGAGACAGGTGTGCTACTTTTCTCTCTGCAAGTAAATCAGAGTAACATAAGTACTGTCAGAGGTTGTCTCTGTCACATGAGATGGATCTCATTTTGGGGCAGTCACTGTTTGGTTCTTCCCTCAATCTCTGCTCTGTCTTTATCCCTGCACATTTATTGGCAAGACAGATTTTGAGTTGAACATTTCGTGAGTGTATTGATGTTGCCTTCCTTTTCTAGAAATTCTTTCTTGCTACAGGAGGTGGCCATTTCACTCTCTTGCTCTGGTTTTAATCTAAGGTAGAGTCACCCTCATAGACTCCCCCTATCCTCTACTTTACCAGGCATCCAGCAAGTCACCATAGATCCCTGCCCCTTCCTGCCAAGACAGTTTGCATTATCAATCCCTTTCCTCTCCCAACTCCTTCTCCCTAGACCTAATCACCGTTTCCATCTCCTTTCCTGTCTCTTCTCTTGCCCTGTTCCATCACTTCATCCTTCTGAGGACTGGGACTATTTTTTTTCACTTTCTGAGTAAGATTCACAACTCCTTACATAGGACTTCCTTCTTCCTTCATTCCTATCAATCTGTTATCTTCAACTTTATGGTAATGTCCACTTACAAGTGAGTACACACCATAAATTTCTCTGTGGTTCTGGGTTACCTCCCTAAGGATGACATTGTCAACTTCATCCATTTGCCTACAAAATTCATAATGTATTTATTTTTAATAGCTGAAGAATATTCCCTTGTGTAGATATTCCATATTTTCTGTATCTTATATTCAGTTGAGGGACATCTAGGTTGCTTTTAGTTCTTGGCTATTGCAGATAAAACCACTATGAACATAGTTCATCAAGCGTCTTTGTGGGATGGTGGGGCATCTTTGGGTTTATGTCCAGGGATTATTTAGCTAAGTCCTGAGGTAAAACGATTCCCAGTTTTCTGAGGAACTGCCAAATGACTTAGAAAGTGGATGCACAATTTGCAATCCAAGCAGCAATGGAGGAGTGTTCCCTTTTTTCCACATCCTCATCAGCACGTGCCGGATGTCACTTGAGATTTTTATTTTAGCCATTCTGATGCACATAAGTTGGAATCTCAGGCTGCTTTTGATTTGGATATACCTGATGACCAAGGATGGTGAACAGTTCTTTAAGTGACTCCTGGCACTTGGAAGTTCCTCTGAAGAATTTAGCTCTGCACCCCTTGTGTCACCATAGGCCCAGAGGAAAGACAGAAATAGAATCTTTATGGGACCCACGTGGCTTCTCAGGGTCAGTCAAAGGTCTTGGCTCCTTTATTCTCTGTAGACACAGGGCACAGGTCCTGACCTCCATGCACATGCTGCACACACTAAGGATGAGTTATGCTGGCCTCTGCTGCTTCTGGGAGTACTGAAAAACATAATCCCTGGGCCAGGGGAATAATGGGGGACAAGTGAGCTCAAGGCTCCTGCCACCTGCCTGAGGATAGAAGCCCCAGCAGGGTTCTCACTGCTGTGTTCCCCAAGATAATGACAAGCAGCTGTTACAGCAGGCCATGCTCTGGTTGAAAGGGCAGACAGGCACATCCAGGCCCAGAGGTGTGTACTGTTGCCGTGCTGGTTCTGTCTGCTCTTTACCAGCATACTCAACCATGCCACCCAGGATTTCCCAAGTTCTGTCTGCAGTGCTTTGGTTCCACAGAAGCTCTGTGGTCATGGAGAGACTGACAAACCAAGGACCAAGACCCTGCCAAGTACCTGTCCACACTTGACTCCTGCTAGAAGCCAGCAGTATGGGCAACCATGTAAAAGTGGAGATATGGACTACTTTTTTCCTCGGGAGCACTTGTGAACCCCAGGGTCAGGTGAAAAGCTTGATGCCAGGCAAGGACAAGAAGGAGCAGAGTGACCTCACCTGAGCTTGAGGGATAGGGAACCCTTTGACTCACAAACTTCAGGGACATATGTGGTAGAAGGCGAGGCAGGCTGTACACACCCCCATGGTAGCAGGTGGTGTGTGTGTGTGTGTGTGTGTGTGTCTGTGTGTGTGTCTGTGTGTGTGTGTGTGTGTGTGTGTGTACCTCTATGTGTGTCCATGTATGTGTGTGGGTGGGCCTGTCTTGACACCTGTCCTGACTGATGCCAGATACCCACAGTTGGCACAGACTCCACTTAACACTAGGGTTTTTGTTCCCAAAGGTTTTCTAATGGAAGGTAATATGCTTCTCATCAGGGCTAGTTCACCACATTTTGTATGAATGGGGGACACTTATCTATTGGGATTGCATCCTGAGCTAGCCTTGTGGGCCCTCCTCTTCCCACTGTTCCCAGTTTGTTCGGTGTCACAATGTCCAGGGAATAGAACCCTCAGATCTGTCAGCACCTCTGTGTGGGTCATTGCATCAGCTGACATGCTCAATGGTTGTGCCAAACTCACATGTTCTGGATGAGCTCAAGATGTGCACAAGAAGGCCTAGATGAGGAGGTGCCGTACTACCCAGCCAGTCAGACTTAAGTTCCACTCTGACAAACGTTAGGAAGAGGTGCAGATGTGACTCACAAAAATGCATCCACTATTGGGCTCAACTAGCAAGAACCTGTGAGCAACAGTGACATTCAGTTTCCTCTTATCCAAGTAAAGGGACATCAAATACTTCTTTGGACCTTGGGCAGTCAAGAAATCTTGAAGACTCCATGGGTAAATAATGGACCATGCACCATCCCAGAACCCCAGGACTGAACCTGCTTGATGCCCCTGGACCTCCTTGGCTAAGGTGAGGAGAGGAGACCCCAAACATCCCTTTACCAGTGCGTCAGCAACACTGTCTCACCAGATGGAGGAGACTCCATAGCCTGAGGTGTGCAGTGAGGGCTTTTTTCCATTTCATGCAGTGGTGTCTTGTATGTATGATCTCATATGGAACTGAGACATACTGCAAGGGAGGCTTTGTGTTGGGTACAGTTAAAAGCAAGACATGAGAAGAGGAACTGCAGAGTTGTGATCTAGGAGACCCTGCAGTAACCAGCTCTGGGTCCTTGGAGCCTAGGCAGGCTTTGCAGTCACAGAGCTCCATCTACTGCCCAAGTCCCATTCTGACACCGTCTCTAGCAGATAAGACAAGAGCCCAAGCTGCTTCAGGGCTAACAAGACAGTTGTTTCTCTCAGACACTTTTGCTCCAGAGAATCCTAGGAGCTTGGAGACAGAACCAAGAAAAATAGGGTCAATCCCAAGCCCTAGGCTCATGTCAGAGCAGGGTTCCCCCCCGCCCCGCCGTCTCCTACAAGTGGGCAGGGAAAGGACTGAAGTGGTAGGCAGAAGTGCTGAGGGCCAACAACTGACTTGCATGGAAATGGCTGGAGGCTGATCATGCTGGAATGCTCCCAAACCACCTTCAAGGCTGGCTGGCACAGACAGGACTACTATATGACTCTTGCCCAGACCACAATGTCCTCAAGGGTAGGGTCTTCCCCAGGCAAGTATAGGAAGAGGTAGTTCCTGAACTTCATGCCATTGAGAGAGCGAAGCTCTTGAGGACCCAGCTGGTCCACCAGTGTGCAGTCTCAGGTTGCTTTGGGTGAGATAGTCGTGAGCTGTCTGTATGATTGAGCAGACACTTGTTGTCCAGGCTGAGGACATACTGGTCACCTCTGCGGTCATTCTCTGCCTCTTCAACCTACAGGGAGATACGAAAACATGGAGGTAGTCTTCACCCTGACTTTTGGTTCTTTCTATGCTTCTACAATTCCAGGACTCCAGGTATTCACAGACCACCTAATTCTGGCTATTCGATCTGTCCTGGGCCAGATAAGCCATCCTGTTGGTTTCTCTGTCTCACAACACATTTCCCTCTATGTTGCCTCAGGCTGTCTCCTCCAAGCATCCCAGCATGCATCAGCTCCATATCTTCCCCAACCTACCTTAGGGTCTCTGATAATTCCAGATACTTTAATGTTCTCCCAGGAATGCCTGTGATCTCTTGTGTGCCTCACATTCATCCTAGAAGTTCTTGGGAGCCTCCATGCCATGGCATAGGATGTCTTTGTGTCCTCAATGGGCCAAGTGATTCCCTCCAGTGCAGGATTCTCTCCTTATTGTTGAATTTTGGCACTTATGTTTTTCAGGAATGGCTCTGGATATGTTCACCACACACTACCCTGGAAGACTGGAGAGTTCAAGGACGGCCAACTTTCACTTAAACAAACTTTTCCATAGTCTGTGTGGGTCCCATCAGCTGAGAGTAGCCTCCATATTGCAATGATGTGCAAACTTTTGCTGTTCAGCCATGATGGACTTTAGGATCTGCCCTGAGGACCCTACACAAGCCACAGGTAGGAGATGTGTAAATGGGGCATGTTACTGGGTCAGGTTATCAGTACAGTGAGGCTGTTCCAGACGCTGCCAGTTATCTTCCCACGCAATCATGCAGTCGCTGTGGGTTCATCCACAGACATCTCACACTCTCCCTGCTGGGAGTTAGGCTGGATGCCTACTATGTGGGAGCTGCCTTGGCTTGTGGAGCGGAGTCAGAAGCAGTGGAGGAGATGGTGTCTGCTGCTCTTAATGTCCTCAGTGCCCAGGGCATCCCTGTGATCTGGGTTCAGGTCCAGCTCCAGTGAATCATTGATGTAATTTCAGGCCATAGAAGCTCCAGACACCATGAGGTACAGGGTAGACCAGGAATGAGGGGGAACCAAGCAATCCAGGACCCTGTGGGGACCAGAGAAGCCAATATTCCATGTCATCTCTTAGGCATGATGTAAGGCTAGGAGCTCTGTGTGCCCTGACAGAGGGGGATGGGACCCTGACTCCCACAAAATGCTCCTTCAGACCTATTACACCATCAGCTTTGAGAAGGTCTTCCTCATTAAGAACATTCCACACAGCTTGCCTCTGCCATCGGACTCTATCTTCCAGGGGTGAACCCCCTCAGGAATATTGACATGTCTTCTATGAATGGTTAATATTCTGTTAAGTCGTTCTCATAAACAGTGCTCAGCAGAGTATGTGTATCCACAAGAAGTCATTTTCAATTCTCTCAGGGAAAAGGAAGCAAAATCATCCTCCTCCTCCTCCTCCTCCTCATCCTCATCCTCCTCCTCTTCCTTCTCCTCCTCTTCCTTCTCCTCCTCCTCCTTCTTCTCCACATTTTCCTCCTTTTCCTCCTCCTCCTTCTCCTCCACATTTCTCTCCTTCTCCTCCTTCTCCTCCTCTCTTCCTCCTCCTCTTCTCTTCCTCCAGCTCCCCCCTCTTCTCCTCCTCATCTTCCTCCTACTCTTCCTCCTTCTGCTACTGCTAATGCTGCTGGTGCTGTTGCTTCTACTCCTGTTGCTGATGTAGCTTCAGCTGGTGTCTTTTCCTTGGCCATGTCTCTGATGTCACCTCCTGTTTATACTCAGGACATGACAGAATTTCCAGATGGCACTGTGAAAGAGACAAGACAATTTATTGCAAGCCAAAAAATAAAAAAAAATAATGAGTTAGAATTCTTAGATTACTATTTGGGGCTTTGATTGCCTTACTATTTTATTATTTCTCCTTTTCTACTTCCCAGTTGAGATCTTTGAAAGAAATTATTTAGAAATGTTACCTATAAAATCCTATATATCACTAGGTCTTAGGAACAAAAAATCAGTATGCACAAAACTATGCATGCATGCACGATTCTGACCATCAACAATAACCAGCAAACTAGGCTGTTGATACTTATTCAATGACAAACTTTGTTATTAGTTTTGAGACTTACTGAAATGTGATGTTACTTTTGAAAAGATAAGAATCTGTTCTGAGGCACTTGTAATTAATGACCACATGTGCTAGGACCAGTAGCCCAAGGATGAGGCTATGAGCCCATGACCCTCTAGTCATCACCCTTTGGGAGTTATTGTCCTAAGGGGGAGATAGAGTCCATGTAAAGGGATTGGGCAGCAAGACAATTCTGTAGAGTGGCATACACATCATTTATATTGAGTCCCTGCTGGGAAGAGGAGAAATCAAGAAGAGGGAGAAGGCTTTTTGTTAGGGAAACATCAAAAGAAATTAGAGAAGGAACAAGGTAAGAATTATGGGGAAAATGGAAACCAGAGACAGAGGAAGGACCAGCATAGATCAAACTGGAAAGGACAAAGCACAAAGGTACCTGGGCTGTGCCTGCTGCTTGTACTCTGGACTCTCCCTGTGGCTCATTTCCAGGGCTAGTTGCTGTTCTCCCCCACGCGAGGTTTCTTTCACCTTGGCAAGCAGCAACACAGCTTTATCAGGGCATTTCCTTTATTCCTGGTCCACCCCTTAAATCCTCTGGGCCAGACCCTGCTCAGGATGGGCTCATCCTCTGCTGGGGCTCTGTGGGAGAGTAGATTGTCTTATTTTCTTACTGCTACTTTTCTCAGTGAAGATGCTTGTTGGTTGAAGGCATGGGATACTCATGGCACATTTGTGATAGTGGTTCTGTGTAGGTGTCTTCAGGAATGGCCTGAGAAGACCAGGGACAATGGATCTTCTGCCTCCTCTTGGAGTAGCCTTCTGGCCATAGCCAGACCTTGACCATGGGAGGATGACAGTAGCAAGGTGACAAGAAGTAGCACAATTCCACTCCTCTTTAGTTGTAATCTGAAAGCAGCAGCAGCATCAAGGCTAGGGAAATGGGGCTGTAACTGGACTCACTTGCTGTGCCTGGGCTATGCAACCATACCCTTGGAGAGCCTGCTCTTGTAGGAAGCAATAAGTTGCCATTGCCTCATTATATTTTCTTTTCATTAAAGAGTATTTTATTACAGAGGCTTGGAATCCAATACATTCCACCGCATCCAAAATTGCAGGGTCTGGTGTGAGGGGGAGTAGTTCTCCATAAGAACTTGGGAAACCCTTCCAGTATTCTTTCAACCAGGAGTGTTTCATCACCTCTGTGGCTCTTGATCTATAGCTGGGAATTACTCTCAGTAACAGACTAAGGAGGTCCTCCAGCTTTTCTGAAACCCCACATGAGGAAGGATACACTCTTGCCACAGCTTGTCTTTGAAGCTCTTGGATGATCAGTGAATCTAATTCGAACTTTCCCACCACCATATAACACAAGACCACTCCTATGGTCCACATGTCATTCTTTGGCCCGTCTTATAGATGGCCAAGGAAGAGTTCAGGGGCACAAAAAGAGTACGCACAGCAGTGCTGGGTTAGCATTTGTCCCGGTTGAAATTGGGTGCTAAGACCAAAGTCGAGGACTTTGACCTTTTCGTTTTATCGATCATAAGATCATCTGGTTTGAGGTCCCTGTGAACTATACCAGGCCCATGGCAGTAGCTCACTGCTGATAATATCTGTTCAAATATTTCCCGGGCCTGGTCCTCCTCTATGTGCTCTGACTCTCTGTTGGCCTTCCACCAGCTCCATTATGAGGTATATTCTAGGTTTGCTCTCAATGATTTGGAGGAGCGAGATGATGTTCAGGTGGTTGGTCTTTCTCTATATATTTGCTTCCGTCATAGCTTGCTGGAACCACTGCTTGTACTTTAGGAGAACTTTGACAGCCACCGGGGTGCC
The DNA here is from genome assembly GCF_021556685.1 of Rattus norvegicus. NCBI lineage: Eukaryota > Metazoa > Chordata > Mammalia > Rodentia > Muridae > Rattus > Rattus norvegicus. The sequence goes on along the minus strand of NC_141534.1, from coordinate 56,629,067 downwards.
TGTGAGCCAGTGGTGGACCTTGGCGTGGCTCCCTTGCCCAATTGTCCTCAATACTTTGTATTGGGAGTGAACGTTTCCCTCCTCAGAGATACTGGGCTTGGGGATATGGAGTGGTAACTCCTCGTCACTCTGTGTAGACATTTGATCAGTACTGATGCTGTCTAAAAATAACATTAAAAAGTAGGAATCAAATAGTGAAAAAGATGTAGCAATACAGGAGCTAAAATTACACATGTAAATAATCAAAACAATAATATTCCACATAAGAACATAAAAACTACCACAATAAATAAAACCAGACACCCTAATAAAGCATAAAAAAAATCGAAACCTCAGTAAGGAAATAGCCAGTGGTCCTCCAAATATATGGCCTAAATCTATCTCTTGTATTCATACAAAAATCAGTCAATCTATAAATAAGAAGCCAGCCATCTACATAGGCCTTTAATCTGATATTATGGGTTGGCATACCAAAGGCCTGGAAGCGACTGGTCATCCAGCCCAGATAATTGGCCAGCTGCAGGCCAGTGAGAGAGCCTGTCTTGAAAATAAGGTTGAGGACCTACCTCAGGAACAGCAGCCGGGGTGACTTCTGGCCTCTACACTCTCTTGCACTGAGGTGCAGATAATATAGATACAAGGGGCAAAAGGGGATGGAGACACACACACACACACACACACACACACACACACACACACACACACACACACACACACACACATCTCCCTGACATACAGGCCACCACGTAGATGTAAGAGGATACTGCACTGCACCCAAACACTTTCCATATAAAGTCAATCCTCATGCTCAGGTACTAATCTGTTGTATTTAAACCTTTTACCATTTTTGCCATTCGCTGTATTGTGAAGTGTGAATTTTTATTTTATTTTTCTTCTGCAAAAGAAGAGACAGAATTTAGCCCTGGAGACTCCCTAGGACCTGGATGGAAGTGAGGCCTGGAGAGTCATGTGTGCTTCTGAAAACAAATCTCATTCATATGATGCTTCCCTGAGTTAAAGGATGTGTGGAGGGCTCTGTGCCCTATCCAGGGTTGATCTCAATATATTAATGGGAGCTGAGACTTCTGTCTGATAGAACAGTGCCACCCACCTGCAAGATGTCTGTGATGGTTTGTATATGCTTAGCTCAGGGAGTGGCACTATTAGGAGGCATGGCCTTGTTAAAGCAGGTGTGTCACTGTGGGCATGGGCTTTAAGACCCTTTTCCTATCCACATGCAAGCCAATCTTCCCCAAGCAGCCTTCAAATAAAGATGTGGAACTCTCACTCTCTCTGGCACCATGCCTGCCTGGATGCTGCCATGCTCCCAGCTTGATGATACTGGACTGAACCTCTGAACCTGCAATCCTGTGTCCATTAATGTTGTCCTCATAAGAGCTGCATTGGTTGTGTTGTGTCTCTTCACAACAGTAAACCCCTAACTGAGACGATGTCCGTGTTCCCTTCCTCAGCTTCCAGACTAGATGCACAGAACACATGAAACTCAAGAAGGATGACGAAAATGTGAATGCTTTACTCCTTCTTTAAAAGGGGATCAAGGGGCTGGGGATTTAGCTCAGTGGTAGAGCGCTTACCTAAAAGGGGATCAAGAATACCCTTGGGAGGGGATAGGGAGGCAAAGTTTATATCAGAGACTGAAGGAACGCCCATTCAGAGCCTGCCCCACATGTGACCCATACATATACAGTCACCAAACTAGATAAGATGGATGAAGCAAAGAAGTGCAGGCTGACAGGAATTGGATGTAATCTCTCCTGAGAGACACATTCAGAATATGGCAAATACATAGGCGAATGCCAGCAGCAAGCCACTGAACTGAGATCGAGATCCCCACTGAAGGATTCAAAGAAAAGACTGAAAGAACTTGAAGGGGTTTAAGACCCCATATGAACAACAATGCCAACCAACCAGAGTTTCCAGGGACTAAGCCACTACCCAAAGACTACACATGGACTGACCCTGGGCTTCAACTGCATAGGTAGCAATGAATAGCCTAGAAAGGACACCAGTGGAAGGGGAAGCCCTTGGTCCTGCCAATACTGAACCCCCAGTCAATGGGATTGTTGGGGAGGGTGGTAATGGAGGGAGGATGGAGAGGGGAACACCCATATAGAATGGGAGCGGGAGGGGTTAGGGGCATGTTGACCTGGAAACCAGGAAAGGGAATAACAATTGAAATGTAAATAAGAACGAAATTTTTAAAAAGATTAAAAAAGGGGGGGATTAAAAAAAGAAGTGAATGACTGGGACTGGGTTGTGGCTGAGCCATACATCACTGCTTGGAGTATAGTTATTTTCTCATTACGAAATATGGCCCAAGGCAGCTGAAGGAAGGGAGGGGGCTTGCTTTGGCTCATGGTTTGAGGAAACACAGTCTAGAAGAGAAGGCGCTGTGATGGGAGCATAAAGTGGTTGGGCAGATGGTGACCGCAGTCACAAAACAGTGGCTATGGAGTGCTGGTGTTCTTCTCTTTCCCTCTCCTTTTCTCCTTCAGGGTGGGATCCTAACTCATAGAATGCTGCTGCATTCATTGGAAGAAGGGAGTCTTCTCTCATCAGTTAAGCCTCTCTGGATACATCCATAGAAGTTGGCCAGAAGTGTGCGTCCTAAGTGAGTCTACATCCTGTCAAAAGGACCATCAAAATTAAACATCGCATTTAGTATGGACATTACAGAAAAATGGTGGGAACAAAGGAAGGAAGGGGAGAGAGAGAGAGAGAGAGAGAGAGAGAGAGAGAGAGAGAGAGAGCGAGCAGGTGGGAGAGGGAGAAAAAGGGAGAGGGGGGGAGTGAGGTGGGAGAGAGATCTAGGAATACAGTCACTATTGACTTGATTTCATCATTCATTCTACCAGGACTGTAAAGTATAAACTATTCTTGTTTTTAAACCTCTACATTTATGGAGATTTTAAAGGAATAGGTGAAAGGTTTTGAATGGGGAGTCGTCGGGAGGGACACTGAAATGGATCTCTGGGGAGTGAAGAACTTTTCATAGAAGTTATTATAGCTGTGGACAGACAGAGAGGCAAATGCATCACTGTGGCTTCAAGGATCATTCAGGACCCAGCAGCAGAGACAGACTGTGTGGTGGTGTCTTGGAAGAGAGGAAACTATGGCCTCACTGCAGAAGTAGGGATATCTTTTTCTGATTTCTGGAGATAGGGGATGTCTCACAGTACAAGTCTGCTGCCATACGTTCTAATTCCTAGGCAGGTGTCAGGGAAAATGGTGGGAATAGAATGTCTGGCTTCTAATGCGCCCTGTGATTTAACCTGATGTCCCAGGTGAGAGATCCTGATACTGGGAACTCTGTCAGCTTAGGGCCCCAGAAACAGGGTCTCAGTGGGATGCTTGTCAGTATCTTCAAAAAGGCAGTGGTGGCATCTGCAGATATTGTGATCTGAGCAGCAACTGGGTCTCACAGGACATTCTTATAGCAGGAATAAAAAACTGATGCAGTAAGCAAAATATTAGAGAATCAACAACTGACATTGTGGTCAACTGAAGTGAGCACGTAAATGATTTCCTCAGTGTCAGAAAGACCCTAAGGAGCCCTCGGTGTCTGTCAGCACAGCACCTTGAGTGGTAACTAGTACAAAAAGTGGGGCCAGGGTCCAGGTGAAGGTGGTGTGCGGGTGTTGGGGTGGGGTGTGTGTAAAACTGTCTCCTCTCACTGGTCAGGTGACTGCAGAAATGCCCTGGGTAGTTGGTGAGCGTGCGTTCGTGTGTGTGTGTGTGTGTGTGTGTGTGTGTGTGTGTGTGTGTGTGTGTGCGTGCGTGTGTGTTCATGCACACATTTGTGTGTATGTAGAGCCCAATCTAAGCAGGCTTTGGGGATGACTCGACTTCTCTACCTTTTGACCATCACTGCTTCCTCATTTGGAAGATGGAAACAATTCTTCATACAAAGTAGTAATACTGACATGAAAGTCTGCTGTGGAGAATGCTATAGCCTCCATTGGAGACTGACTTCTCAATCTTCAAGGACCTTTGAATAGCCAAATTGAAGTCTTCAGTGTGAGGGAAGGTGTTGAGCTGCTGGGGAGCATGTGAGTCAGGATATGGAGCACTCACTTCCTCAGCAGGTCAAGAAGAGCTGAGGCCTAGCAGGCTCCTGCTAATGACTTGTCTATCTCCACACACAGGTGATGGTTTTAAGAAACATGTTCAAACTGGCTCTTTACTATGTGGGAGCAGATAAGGAGAAAAAGTTGGCTTGGCTCTCTCTGGTGGTACATATTCCCGTGCCATAATGGACCAAGGTACTTTCAACACTGACCTGCAGGGTTCAAGAGGGTTGAACCACTGTTATGACATCCCACTTAATGGAATTCCATTTTTGTGTCTCACTTAGTTCTGTGGTCCACATGCTGATGTCTATTTGGAGTGCCTGGTTTTATAAGATATGCACACAGTCCCTAAATGTTCCTGAACAATGACTGTTATTCTTTACTGGGCCTGGGGCTTGCTCTATGCTAGATGCTCATGGGTTTTCTTCATTGTTAGTTCTAGCTGTGGTTTTGATGGCAATGCAAAGTTGGGTGAATGCCAGCCACTGCAGCATTCCTAGAGGGAAACACTGCTGCTCTCTCGGTTGGAGACATCAATGACTTCATTAACTTGCAGAGAAACCATGCTGGCCAGGGTTTTCTCTTCTGACATCTGGAGACCAAGGTGGAGAAAGTGCTCAAAGGGCCTCAGACTCCTTAACTTCAAACACAGGGAGCTCCAGTTCCTAGACTGCAGGAGACACAGCTGGCAACTGATGCATCACTGAGGAACCAGAGCAAATGTAATCAACTTGTGGGCTTCAAGAGGGCCCAGGGAGTGGTCCTTTGTCACCTGGCCCAAGAAACTGCCTTTCCCACAGGCAACTCACTGTTTCTCAGAGGAATGTTCTCCTCACAGGATTTTACCCAGCCCAGGAAGGGCTTTGGCTGAAATGGAGACTTTGATCTTTTAGTAACAAAAACATCAGAAAAAAAGCTGAATCAGTTGTTTGAGGCTTCAGGAAAAAAAAAAGCCTTCTGACAGTTTCCCCTCCCAGAGCTCAGCACAAGCCAGACAGAAGGCTCAGAAGGGAGCCTGCTCTCCAGGGCAGAGGCAGCATCTGTGTTCTGCAGGAGGCCACTCATTCGAGCTCCTTTCCTCTGGGTTTGAAGCCGTGGGCATCACTGTGACCTGCAGCACTCCCAGGCAGGTAGAACACCCAAGGCCTGGCCTGAGACAAGCCAGCAGACAGTGCCCGGGATGATGGCCACCCCAGTGGAGCTGCCTCAGCTGGCCTGTGTTTTCCTGACGGTCCTGCACCCTGAAGCAAGGCTAAGCAGGCAGGGGAGTCCTGTGCACAGCTTCTGTTTCAGTTCTGATAAAGCTCTTTCCTCTGTCAGAGAGGAATCTCATGGGATTCACTGTCTTGAAATATACGTGTACAGCCTGAAAACAACCTGCACTGCCACAAGTCAAATAAATGCCCAGACTGGAAAAGTCAGGGTTTTTCTTAGAAGATATTCTTTCCTTCGTCAAAGAAATTGCTGAGCAGACTTTAGGCCTCAGGAGCTAGAGGCCTGGAAGGCTAAAGACCTTACTTGCTCAGATTCTTGGTTAAAATGAGCCTGCTGGGGTCTTTGCTGAACACTGTCAATGGTAGTAAACCCAAGTCCCTCAGAAAGACATGCTACTGTGGCATGCTGGCACTATCAGCAACCTGACCACACACACTAAGAAGCATAAAATAGGAAACTGCATTTATTTCTGGGCCTGTGTCTGTTAGTTTACTTTCCTCTGTGTTCTGACAAAAGCCACTTAAGGACAGATTTGTTTTGGCTCACAGTTTTGGACTACAGTCCATCACAGAAAGGGAAGCATCCACCCATCCATCTTCCATCATCCAGGTTAGGGAGCTGCTCACATTGTGTCCACATTCAGGAATCAGAGTTAATGAATGTGAGCACTCAGCTAGCTTTCTCCCTTTTAATTCATCTTAGGAATCTCAGGACATTATTACATGGTCTTCCTATATCTGTTAACTCAGTTTCGAAACTCCTTACAGATATTTCCAGAATGTTCTTTCCTAAGTGATTCTATATCCCATGCAGTTAGCAAACAGTAGTAACCATTACACTCCCTGACCATTCATCTATCCACCTCTCCATCCACTACCCTTCCATTCATCATCAATCCATCCATCATCCATCTCTCCATCACACATCCATGATTTATCATCCATCCATCATCCTTCCATCCATCTGCCATCCATCCATCTGCCATCCATCCATCCATCCATCCATCCATCCATCCATCCATCCATCCATCAATGTATCATTATCCACCATTCATTCATACACCAACTCACGCACCAGTCCATCCATCAATCCAGTGATCCATTCATCCTCTATCCAAGCATTTATTACTCAGTCCCTCCCTTCTTCACACGGTCTATCCACCCATCCATTCTCTGCCTTGTTCCAATACAGGGCCAATTATTGTGAGTTTCTTGATACCTAATGAGTAGAGAAAGAAGTTGAAACCGAACAAAATAGACAACAGAGAAACGGTAAAAAGAAAATGAAAGCAATGTGAAGTCAAGTTGATCTTTATTGGAAATCTTCCATTAAGTTGAAAAGAAATAAAAAGAGAGAGGGAAGAGTCAAAACACAGTTCTCTGTATTTAAAAAATAAGTCTCAAGCAACATAATGGTAACAATTAATAAAGCATGCAGCTGTGAATTAATATTTATTTATTTATTTATTTATTTATTTATTTATTTATTTATTTATTTTTGAGACCACATCTCACTATGTAGTCTATGCTGTCCTCAGCTGTGGAATCAGTGGGATCAAGTCTCATGCTGGTTTCATATTGAAAGTAAATCAAACACATCTTTCAAAATCAAGATAATTTTCTGCTAGAAATATCTAAATTTATGTGGCTTTTTGCAACAGTGTTTATTTTAAACTTAAAATCACACCAAGAAAGGAATGCATTTTTTAAAATCATTATCAGAAAAAGCACACAGAGAGGGTGTGTTTGAAAGGAATCAGAGACATCTGTCACCATGAAGGTAGAGCTGTGCAGTTTTAGCAGGTACAAGATCTACTCTGGACACGGGCCTCGCTATGCCAGGACCGATGGGAAGGATTTCAAGTTTCTTAATGCCAAATGTGAGTCTGCATTCCTTTCCAAAGGAACCCTCGGCAAATTAACTGGACTGTCCTGTCCAGAAGAAAACACAAGGAAGGACAGTTGGAAGAAATTCAAAAGAAAGGAACCCGCTTGCAGTCAAATTCCAGCAGGCCATCACGGGTGCTTCTCTGGCTGATATAATGGCCAAGAGGAATCAGAAACCAGAAGTTAGGAAAGCTCAGCGAGAACAGGCTATCAGAGCTGCCAAGGAAGCAAAAAAGGCTAAGCAGGCATCAAAGAAGACAGCAATGGCTGCTGCCAAGGCCCCCACAAAGACAACCACTAAACAATAGATCGTGAAGCCTGTGAAGGTCTCTGCTCCCCGAGTTGGTAGGAAATACTAATTTGGTAGATGAGAGTTTAAAAATAAAGATTTGTCTTTAACTCAAAAAAATTAAAGAAAAGAAAAAAGAAAAAAGAAAGAAAGAAAAAGAAAGGAATCAGATGTTGGAGTAGTTACTGGGTTTGCGTTGGGTCAGATCTCCCCCTCGTCGATGTGTCTCCATCTTCCTTTCATGTCTCTGTTTCTTTTCTGTGACAAAACACTCTGACAGAAGCTACTTAGCAGAATGGGGTGGGTTTATTCCTGCTCACAGTTCTAGGTAACCGTTCCTTATTACAGGACAATCACAGATGCAGGAGCAGGCTCATCTGGTCACATTGCAACCACAGTCAACAATAGAGCAGCCGGATTCCTGGACTACAGACAACTTTTTCAACCTCATGGGTCAGCACAGAAAAGAAGCTCTGTAGAGGCTTTCTGTCACCCGTGGGCAAACAGTTTCAGGAGGGAGAGACATGGGTTATGGCTTCAGCATTTCCTTAGTACCAAGCCCCATACCTGACTCGTGTAAGGATTCATAGTCAGTGTTTCCCCCCTGGCAGGCCCCTCAGTCTTCCTCAGGAGAGAGGCTGCCCCTTTCTGTGTGCACTAATAAACACAGTCCCATCTGGTGAAGGTCGGACTCCTGTGTCTTTCTGTCTTCCATCTCTGTATTCTACCTTAAAAAGGTAAGAGTCAAGCAGCAGAGAGCAAGGCATGCAGCTAGCACAGTCCAGAAATCTCAGCAAACGACACATAGGACCAGGCAAGACAAACTAAGGGACCAGCCAGTCAGATTCCAAGACCTTATGAATTTAACCCATGTCAGGCTTTCAGAGGGTGAACACACTCGAAGACAGAAGGTGCATCAGTAGGATGGGTGGGGGTGGGGATGCGGTGGAATTCCCACAGCTGAGCAGGACCCACAGGAGTCTGGACACAGTAGCCTGGCATATTAAGCTGTGTGCTGGCGAAGACTAAATCCTGCTTCATTTGTTTTAACTGTGGAATAAGGTAAACTTCAGTTTCTCTCTGTGTGACATTTTTCTTCACAGACGGAATCTTAAATGTAAATGTGGGTGTTGTGTGTGGTGGGAAGCATCTGTGTTATCTGAGAGCTTCAGTAACTAAGAGCAGCTGAAGCACAGAATGAGGACTTGAGCACTAGTGTGCTCTTGGGACAAGAGAGTGTCCACGGGACATTCACAAGTATGAAAACCTCAAGAGAGAGGCGAATCCTCAGTGAGAATTGGACATCCCAGGGGAGGGGAGGGGAGGAGACCCAGCAGTGATGGAAGTGGGTGGGAAGGTCCTGGGACTGCAGAGGGCTTTCTCCAATGGAGGTTGATGACAAAACCCCTGGGCAAAAGAAAAGGCAGTGCTCTGACTATGAATAGCAAACAGTACACACAGACTGGTTAGCACTTGATAATAGCAGCTTACCAGCTACTTTGGGGATGTGACCACACAGTGCTTTTCAGACCACCCTAGGATCACCTCAAGAGAGACAAGTAGGGGCCCATTCCAATATGTAACTTGAGGAGGGAAAGTTAAAGAACAGAGTTAGAGCTGTTCTGCTATTTAGACTTAGTGATTGCCTTTGTTACTATAGGAGTTCTCCATTGTGGAGTGCATTCAATGGGCTGGGTGCTTTCCCACGTACTTATGAGCTTCATTTTTAGAAGAAGCTACAATGTAGATTAAGTTTTTAATTTATATCACTTAATTAGGTAATTCTTTGAGTACACACACCCACACACACATCACACACACACATACATACACATACACACACACACACACACACACACACATACCACACATTAAACAATTAGCAGAAACAAAGGACTCATAAGGCACAGTGTGTGTACAAACTGCCAACACCAGGGAGTCCCACAGGGAACTCGGTGCTGACATAAAGGGCGGCAGGCCCCGCTGGTGCTCTGCTTGTACTGGATGAGGCTCCCTTCATCCCCACACAGCAGAGCCACATCCTTTGGAGAGAAGTGCACATCAGTGCACACACTGCTGCTCTGCTGTCTTAACGATTGCATAGAATCCCCTTCTACAAATGAGCTATAATTTATTCAGCCAGACCCCTTTAAGGAATGTTTGGATGGCTGCCAATCCTTTGCTTTTAAACCCCATTGTGCAAGGGATACCATGATTTCACAAATGGTCAACTGCCCAGACACAGCTTCTCAAATCCGATTCCAGCATATCCCTCGACGTCCTCATGGGGTTTGCTTTTCCAGCTCCAATCCTAAGCAAGGCCATATTTTCTCTTTACAGACAACTAAAACAATACATCGCTATCTGTGGACAGGAGCAAAACTGGGACCCAGCTGTCTCAGTAGGCCAAACAATGAACATACTGTCATATGTAAAACAGTGCCCTCTTCCCACCGATTTCTAACAGTGTAATTGCCGTGCGATGGAGTTATTTTTATTTTATGATATAGTAAATATCTTTTCAATTTCTCATTTTAGCAAGCTGGGGAAATGAATAGAGTACTCAGTAAAGTGCTCGCCTTGTAAGTCTGAAGACCTGAGTTCACTCTCTAATACACATATTAATAAAGCAAAACAGCTGGGTGGGGCTAGAGCTGCCTTTAATCCCAACACTCGATGGGCAGATGCGGGCAGATCTCTGTGTGCCTGAGGCCAGCCTGGTCTACAGAGAGTATTCCAGGACAGCAGTGGCTACAAAATACACCATGAAGATTGAGAGGGAGAGGGAGAGGGAGAGGGGGAGGGGGAGGGGGAGAGGGAGGGGGAGGCGGAGGAAGAGAGAAGAGAAGAGAAGAGAAGAGAAGAGAAGAGAAGAGAAGAGAAGAGAAGAGAAGAGAAGAGAAGAGAAGAGAAGAGAAGAGAAGATCCAAGCATGGTAGTGCACACTTCCAATCCTGGCACTGGCAAGATGGAGCCAGGCAAATCCCTGGGGCTAAATGGCCAGTCTAATGCTCTGACCAGGCCAACTGGTGTTGCCATTGGCAGGAGTCAGGGGCAGCATTTCTATACTCATGTCCTCAGGCCCCGCTCACCTGCACACAATCAAGGTTCAGGGTCCTCTCTCCCATGTGCTGCTGCTTCTAAGAGATTGGCCAGCTCATGGAATGACAAAGAGGGCACATATGTGTAATATGTAAGCGGTGTTGATTGCTTTCCCGGGTGTGTACCCACGAAGAGTTCTCCAGCAGAGTGCAAACTGGTGCACAGGGCTCATCATGTGGTACAGCCCTGGACTTCACCCATCCGGCTGATTAAAACCATCTGTGTGTTTTAATTGGCATCTCAGCACTGTGCGTGCACCCAGGCATTTCTGGATGTTTATGGACTGGTGCTGTTTCTGTAAACCATGCATTCTTACCCCCTTTAATTTTCTATTGAGTAATTGAAGCACTTTTTTCCCTCTTGGCCACTTTTGGTCATAGATACTGGGAAGACTACTTTTTTATCTGGGAACAGTCAACCACCCCGACCCCTCATGATATTTTTTTCGTCTTTACTTTGACACATGCTATTTTTTCTTTTGTATAAAATGTTTCAGAAAATCTATGTGTCCAAATTAACTAATTAATTGCATCTTTTATGACTTGAAGTTTACAAGCTATTTAAAAAAAAACCTTTTGTGTTGAAGTTTATGAGAAGGAAGTTTTCTCAAGTATCACACAATACACAGGAAAAGGAAAAGTTACTTGAAACAATGTATTTCTAGGTACGATTAGTCTCAGTGGGTGTCTGTGCTTGCTTTGTACAAGCTGCTTTTGCTTCATGAAGAAAACTGAAATGGGTCTGGGAGGTAGTGGTGCACACTTTTAATCCCAGCACATTGGAGATAGAGGCAGGAGGAGCTCTTCCAGTTTAAGGCCAATCTGACCTATGTAATGAATTTCAGGACAGCCAGGGATGTCATTGAAGGACCTCATGTCAAAAAAACAAAAAACAAAAAAGGAGAAAGGGAGGGTATGTGGGGAGGGAAAAGGAAGACCAGGAATGGTGTAGCCACACACTTCATTAGAAATGAGGTTTGCTGGAGCTTCCTAATAGGGAATATGGGGATGAGATGGTGAGGAGGGTGGAACTGAGGGTGAGTCATTCATTACCAGTGCAATTCATGAGTTCTAGTCATTCATTAGCAATGGAAGACAGTCTTGTCTCGGGTCCTTACCATTAACCACACCCTGGCTCAGGTTGTGACCTAACTCAGGGACTGTGAAGACAGGAGTCAGTGTTTCCAACCTCCTGCTGACCCAAGGAACTCAATCCCAAGTGGCTGTGATGGATGAACCGGTCAGTCACAGGCTCTCCCTTATCCACAGTCCCAGGGAGAGCTCTCCAGGCTGCTCCATAGGCCACCCAATGCTGCCCTTGGCAGAGCACAGGGTCAGCTCTCTTGCTCTCCTGCCCTCAGGGCAGGCTCACCTCTACTCTAGAGTCCAGAGCCAGCTCCCAAGTGCTGCTCAGTCAAGGCTCTGGGTCCACTCTCCCAAGAGCTACAGCCTGGGAGGGACTGGGTGTGTCTCAGGGCGCGAAACAAAATAATTGGGACTAAGGAAAGGAAGAGATGGCAGAAGAATTGGTAACTGACGAAGGACTCTGTAAATATTTGTAAATAATTTTAAAAAATTTGTGTATGAGTGTTTGTGTGTGTGTGTGTGTGTGTGTGTGTGTGTGTGTGTGTGTGCGTGCGCGCGCACATGTGTATATGTAGTACCCACGGAAGCCAGAAAAGGCCACTGGATCCTGGGGCTAGAGTTACTGATGACTGTAAGTCACCATGCATGCTGGGTAACCTTGGTCCTCTGCAAGAGCAGCAATGGTTCTTTGTTACTGAGTCATCTCTCCAGACTCTGATAGGGAAGATTTTGAAAAACTGTTTTAAACATGGTGGTAGGCACCATTCAACACATGTGCAAACACTTCCAAATCTTATAGTTGTCTTAACTGTCAAGAATTATTAAAATGGACACATGTTTAAAGAATAATTTTTATTTAAAAATCCTAAGTTCTGAGAGGAGCAAAGGAGAATCCTTTCTGTTCCTCGCCAAACAACATCAACAATAAAAAGCTCCCAACTCTTGATTCGTTTTGTGAAAACATAGGAGAGAGCGACTTGATGGGGCATTACATTGTACCTTAATGAAAAATGTCCAGCCGGGACAAGAGGCAACCAGCTCTCCCCAGACTGCCATCGTCCTTGCCTCCTGTGCACATAGCACTCTCCAGCTGAGGTCCCTTTCAAAGGATGGGAATCGTCTGCCCCGTCTTCCTGTCAAGGCAGGTCCCCAGGTGGGACCCTGAGGAAGGGACCTGAAACTTCCAAAGAACGGAGGAACTTGTGCCACTTGATGCAAGCAAAGACAGTTTCTACCTGCCTGAGATTTTTATTACAAAGGTTGTTCAACTGGACAATTACAACTCGAGAATTGCCCAGAAATCCAAGCGTCCTCCTCCTTGCCAGAGTACAGTCTCTAAACACGACCACCACTGTCTGCTAGGTCATCTCTGAGAGTGCTGTCTCACCCAGATGAATACTTGGCCTAGGTAGGCTGTGACTCAGATGGTGAATAATGTGGTTCTCAACTATCCTATTGCTGCGACCCTTTAATATCTTTCCTTGAATTGTGGTGACCCCCTAATCATAAAACTATTTCTGGTGCTACTTCATAACTGTAATTTTCCTGCTGTTATGAATCCTAATCTAAATATCTGTGTTTTCTGATGGTCTTAGGTGACCCCTGTGACTTGAACCCCAAAGGGGAACGACCTACAGGTTGAGAGCTGCTGATGTAGAAGAATGAGAGCTGGGCCTGTCAGGAGGGGCTCTGAGGGGTTTCCTGGGAGGAAGCCACCTAAGGGTCCAGGGTTGAGGACCTAGTGCTCTGCACAGAGGAACCCACCACACCCAGTCCAACAGTCTCTCAGAGAATTCCAGGGTCTGTCCAGTTTAGGCTGGATCTCAGAGGGCTGTGAGTGAGAAAGGGAGAGGCCCTGTTATAAAAACTGAAGGCCTTAGGAGCACAGTGTCCTTACCGAGCTCTTAGAATGTTCGTTGTCATGGCTCAGTGCTGGGTTCCTGCGTCCACGGCCCTGTCTGTCCATGCTCGTGGCCTCAGTCATTTTAGACTCCTAGGTCTGTGCAATGGTTGTCTCACCATTGCTAGCTGTGCTGAGAGAGCAGAGACTGGGCTGACAGATGAGGCGATTGAGGATGCAGAGCCACTTTGAGGCCTTTGGGCATCCATAGAGGCGATACCGGAAGAGGGGGCTCTGCCTTGTCACTGGTGACAGTGAAGCATGCCGGTGAGGCACCTGAAGGAGTAACAAATTTGACAGAAGGGACAGGAACTCCCAGCGCCCAATCCTATGGAGGCCACTTAGAGGCAGACTATGACCAGCACACAGTGGTCCAGCATGTAAGGACCCCATTAGGACACATGACCTTTTTGGCCCTGAGGTGGGCCCTATTACCCAGTGCTTCCTGGGGCCTTGGAATGCCACAGGGCCAATTTCCCTATGTGAAGAAGATGCAGAAACATCTACGAGGTCATCTTTCACAAACAGCTATTTTATTCTCAGAGTCGGATAAACACATTGAGAAGACATATATTCTCCACTAAGAGTGAGGCGAGAACTTGTGCCAAGAGGAGGTGTGTGATGTGACCCTGGTCGGCAAAAGGGCTCTGGTCTTTACCAGCTTTGGACTGGTTTTCAACCTCCACCAGGAAGAGTGATGCCTTTGAGGTGCTCTCTTGCCACCTGGCATCTCTTCATTTGCTTTCATCCTTCCACAGCTGACCTGGAAGGTGACAGCTCTCACAGCGCTCCCTTCTGCAGGACCGTGTCCACACGTGGGTCCACTTCAATACTGGGACTGCAGAGATGCAGCATCCGGCATCCTCTAGTGATCTTCTAAAAGGCAATGACACATGTGAGAGGGACTCTGGGACCTCTGCTGGACAGGGCATCTCTCCAGCTGTGGTCACCCTGTTCCAAACTGCTCTCCAAGCTTCTCGGAACCTCTTCCCCTCATCTCCTAGCCCCCACCCCATACCACCCTCTCCTCCCTCAGCATCTCCTTCTCTTCCTTCTCCAACTTCATCCTCCTACATTGGTTAGTATCCTGCTGTCTCTTTCTAGTTGAATGTATTTTAGTATTCCCATGAGCAGGATGAACATGGGAGTTACAGTCGGCAATGATAGATGTGCTGGTAGCTTAGACTTAACCATCGTCCCACGGTGTTTTAGACCTAGCTTCCCCGTGCATCGTCCCATAGACATACACACTATGATAACCTGCCAGTTGACTCAGACACGAGCAAAATAGATACAAATTCAGCAATGTACCTGGGCAGTGTTGGATGCTTGCTCTCTGGATTCCTTCCATGTTCTTCATTTCTGGGGAACAACTCTGTTGTGCCCCAGGGGAGGTTTTTTTCTGGACGGAATGCAGCAACACAGGTTCATCAGGCCATTTCGGATGTTCTTGACCCACCCCCTAAATCTTTTGGGCCAGGGCCTGCTTGCGACAGGCTTAACCTCTGCTGAGTCACTGGATTTGTCTTCTGTGCTTTCAGTGTTGATGGTCTTCTTGCCTCTGCTGTGCACTGAAGAAAAGCAGGGGTCACTAATAGAAATTCTGTGGGTTAGCTCCACTGTGGGTGCTATCTGACGTGGCCTGCAGAGAAGACCGCCAGGCCAACTGGCCCTCTTGACTAATCGATGACTAGGAGTCTGGCCGAGGTCAGAACCTTGACTATCGGAGGATGACCCGAGCCATCTAGGCTCGCTTCCTCGACTTCTGAGCCCTCGCACTGAAGTAGCAGGGTAATCAAGGGTCGGGAATGGGGTCATGCATGGATGAGGCCGGGTTGGGTTGTCACACTCCTGAAGAGCCTGCTTTTCCAATAGGTAATAACAAGCCATACTTTGGTTGAATTTCTTCTGATCGAGGGAGTCTTTAACCTCTTGGGCTTCAAATCCAATGTCCTGCATTGCTCTAAGAATGGCTGGGTCTGGCCTGAGGGGGATGAGTTCCTTACAAGGTTGTGGGAACCCCTCTGAGTCTATCTTAAGCCAGGGATGAGTCAAAAGATCAGGAATTGTGGGCCTCTGCTGGGAGTTCACTTTCAATAAAAGACTCAGCAGGTCTTGTAGCTCTTCTGACAGGCCAGGTGGGACAACGTACGTCCCTAACACAATTTGCCTTCGGAGTAGCGGTATGCTGGCAGCCTCAAATGGGACCTTTCCAACTGTCATATAATAAAGAATTACTCCTAGGGCCCACACGTCGACCTTGGGGCCCTCATAAAATTTCCCGAGTAACAGCTCAGGAGCAGAAAATGCATAAGTCCCATAGGGCTTTCTCAACTTTTGCCCAGGCCGCACTTGAGTGGCAGAACCAAAATCAATGATTTTAATTCTTCCCTTGGTATCGACTAACAGATTATCGGGTTTAAGGTCCCGGTGTATAATGCCTTCTTCATGGCAGTATCCCACAGCACTTAATAATTGTCTGAATATGCCCCGTGCTTCATCCTCCTGCAGATGGCCAGCCTCTTTGATGTGAGAATAAAGCTGGTTCCCCTTGGCCAACTCCATGATGAGGTATGTTATCTTTTCAGTGTCAATGACTTGTATGAGAGATACAATATTTGGGTGGTTGATCCTCATCATGATTTCTACCTCAGATGTGACCTGCTGGCACCACTGTTGTCTCTTGAGGATCATTTTGACAGCCACGGGGGTACCTGTGAGGCGGTGCACGGCCAACTTCACGGCCGCGTGGAAACCATGGCCGATGGTATTCAAAACCAAATATTGAGAGCAGAAACTCTCTGTGCAAGAGCTGCCCTGAGATCGGAGCCTTTCTGACTCCCGTTTGCTCCTGAAGCTCATTGGAGGTAACAGAGTATAAATGCTACCTAAGAGGAAGGAAAAAGAAATAAAGGGAAGAAAGAAAGCTAAGATGGAAAGTAAAATAGTGAAAAATAAGAAAAACAGAAAACTAAAACCAACCAAAACAACAACAGAAACCCTCAAAAGTAAAACAAAGCACAAAGCCAAGGAAATCCTAAGTAAAAAACTACATACTAGTCACTAGGAGGGAGGAGCACAGCTCAGCCACACTAAGATCAACATCACTGATTGTGTAAGAAAAAGAATGTACAATGAAATGAACGATCAAAGAAATTAAAACTATTAACAGTTAGAAAACCCAAGCTACAGAAAATGAAATGAAACAAAATCAACTTCCAAACAAGCAAAACTACATAAAAGCTAAAAACCTAGAGATTAAAACAAAATAGAACGCACTCATCAAAACTCCTAGAATATAGAAAGTATTAAAGAGACAACTCTAAGGAAACGTCCCAGTGAACAATTGGGATTAATTGAGATAGGGGTCTTCAAAGGGTTTTTCTCACAAGTCATGCATGGCTAAGGAATGTATGGCTAAGAAATATATATGTATATGTTCACCATCTTGGGCCATTAGGGAGATGAAAACTAAAACTAGTTTGAGACTTCATCTTATTCTAATCAGAATGGCAAAGGCAACAATGCTGGGGTGCATGTGGGGGATGGAGACCCTCATGCACAGTGTCCGTGGAAGGATATAAACTGAGGTGGCCACTGTAGAGTGTGGGGGTTCCTCAGAAAACTAGAAATAGGTGTGCCACCTGATACAGCTACGCCATTCCTGGGATATACTCAAGGAACAATATTTCCTGCTGCAAAGACACTTGTTCATCCATGTTCACTACTGTTTCATTTGTTCACGGTGCAGGGAATGTAGACAGCCTAGGTATCCGTCCAGCTGATGAATGACTAATGCGAGTGTGGTACCTACACACAGTGGAATGTCATTCAGATGTAAAAGAAACTGAAATTATCAAGTTTCCAACTAAATGCTTGGAGCTAGACAAGGTTACACTAAGTGAGCTCACCCAGACTCAAGATAACAAACACAGCATGTTCTTACTCATATGCACATCCTTGCAAGAAGTCTTCAGATTTAATAGTACAACTCTCATATCTCAGAGAAATTTCTTGGTGCAATTGCACAGAAACTCATAGCTGCTAAAAGACTGGAGAATACCTGTTGACAAAGTGCTCAGGCAAAACAGGTGTGGTGGTGTGTCCACATTCCCTCCCTCCCTCCCTCCATGGCTCAGGGACTATAATGGAAAACAAGGGCAGAGACATTGTAAGATTCTGGGGTTGGGAAGAGACGTATCAAAATATCTTCTCAACACATGACCACCTCATTCATAAACTCCCAACAGCTGTGACTGCCTGCATCAGATCTCCACAAAATCAAGCAGTCCTGCATGACTAACCCAGAGTGGGAACATTGACAGTTGATGACACATAGGGAAGAGAGTCATTCCCCACACTCAGGAACACAGGACACCAGGTTATTAAAAAACCATGAATTTGTGGGTTGTGGCAGGTGACTGTGAAGATGGATGTGGGAGGAGTTGGTGAAGGATGCAGGGAGTGAAGAGGATCCAAATACATTCAATGGAAGATGAAATTCTCCAAGAATTTATATAACATTTAAAAACCACAAATAATCACAAACTCAAATCCCCAGTTAGAGTAAAAACAGCAATAACCAAAACTCCCATGCATAAAGAGTCCTATGAGAGGTACCCAAATCCCATGGGGGAGACAGCTGGACTCTCAGAAGTGAGGAGAATTCTGGGAGCATGGGGGAGGCCACCAATTCTCCTCACGTTCCTGGCAGAAGAGGAACCTGCCTAGAGCCCCGTGCACCCAGGATCCTAGGAGCAGTCAGGCAGTCTCTCCCTGTGCAAGAATTGAAAGCCATTCACAAGGGGCGAAGACATACTAGAGAGCAGTTCTAAGACCATCAGTTCTGCTCCAAGGGTCCTGCCTGAAGCCCTCAGGACACACCAACCCAGGAGCAGTCTGGGATAGAACCCTTTCAGTTCCTGCCTCCAACCAGAGCTGAGCCAGTCCCAAAGCTCTCTGTACCCAGAAATGACTGTGTGAAAGCCGGTCTCCAGGATTGCTGATACACAGGCTTACAGGAGGGTCAAGCCACTGTTATCGTCAGCAAGACCAGATAACACCAGAGACAACCAGATGGCAATTGAAAATTGCAGCAACCTAAGGATAATAGGGATGGAAGAGAGAAAGATTCCCAACTTAAAGGGCCAGTAAATATCTTCAAAAAATTATTGAAGGTAACATCCCTAACCTAAAATAAAAGATGCCCATAAACATCCAGGAAGCCTAGAGAACTCCAAATAGATTGGACCACAAAAGAAACACCAAATGCACAAAACAAAGACAGAATATTAAAAGCAGTAAGGGTAAAAGGTCACGTAACATATAAAGGCAGACCTATCAGAATTGCCGCAGACTCCTCACCAGAGACCTTGAAAGCCAGAAGATCCTGGGCAGATGTCAAACAGACCCTAAGAGAACAAAAATGCCAGACCAGGTTACTGTATCCAGCAAAATTCTCAACCAGCATAGCTGGAGAAAAGAAGATATTACATGGCAAAACCAAATTTACACAATATCTTTCCACAAATCCATCCCTAAAAAGGATAACAGATGGAAAACTCCAACACAAGGAGCGAAACTACCCCTTAGAAAAAGGAAGAACGTAATCCCCTTGTAACACACACAAAAGAGAGCCACACAAACATAATTCCACCTCTAGCAATGAAAACAACAGGAGACAGCAATCCTTAGATCCTATTCCTTAATATCTCGTACCAGCAATGGACTCAATTCCCCAATAAAAAGACATAGTCCAACAGGCTGGACATGTAAAAGAGGACCCAGAATTTTGCTGCATTGAGGAAACATACCTCAGTGTCAAAGACAGCCTCTACCTCAGAGTAAAAGTCTGGAAAACAATTTTCCAAGCAGATGGTCCCAAGGAACAAGCTGGAGTCGCCATTCTAACGTCTAACAAAATTGACTTTCAACCAAAAGTTATCAAAAAACTTTCATATTCATCAATGGAAAAATCCACCAAGATGAACTCTCAATCCTGAATATCTCTGCTTCAAATGCAAGGGCACCTATATTCATAAAAGTATACTTAGTCAAGCTCAAAGCACACATTGCACCTCACACAATAATCATTGGAGACTTCAACACCCCACTCTCATCAATGGACAGATCATGGAAACAGAAACTAAACAGAGACATAGCTAGTCTGACAGAAGTTTAGGAACCAAATGGATTTAACATATTTATAGAATATTTCATCGTAAAACAAAAGAATATACCTTCTTCTCAGTACCTCAAGATACCTTCCCCCAAACTGACCATATAATTAGTCACAAAACAGGTCTCAACAGATACAAGATTGAAACCAACATTAGCACAAAATTCTCCAAATTGTAAACATAAGAAAAACAAAAGAGAATTAAAAAATAACAACCTCAACAACTCTGAAAGCCAAAAACAATCCAAGCAAAGAAAACCAAAAAATAAAATCAGAAGCATAAAAGGTTAAAACTCAGATAATCCCTGGGTCGTGATGGTCCATACCTTTCCTCCCAGCACTCAGGAGGCAGAGGCAGGAAGATCTCTGAGTTTGAGGCCAGCCTGGTCTATAGAGAAAGTTCCAGGGTACTCAGGGCTAAGCAGAAAAACCTATCCTTAGGAAAATAAACAACGAAAAAACCCAAACCCAAGCACAAACCCAAACCCTCCAATATCCCCAGGCTAGGGAGGTAGTTCAGTAGTTAACTAGCAAAACTCAAGGGAAAATGTTCTGATCTTTAAAACTAATATAAAAACTGTCAACTGTATAATTTTAATTTTGGATTATGAAGTAGATCAAAGATCTCAACATAAAATCAGACACACTAAATGTAATACAAACAGTGTTGAACTCATTGGTTCAGGAGACAACTTCCTGAACACAACACCAATAGCTCAGATACTAAGATCAACAATGGGACCTCATGAAACTGAAATCTTCTGAAGTTGCAGAGGACACTGTCTTTAGGACAAAACAACAGCCTAAAGAGTGTGGAAAGATCTGCATGATCCTACATCTGACAGAGGGCTAATATCCAAAATACATAAAGAAGCCAAGAAGTTAGACATTGTGAATGCAAACAACCCAATTGAAAAGGGGCACAGAGCCAGAGAATTCTCAAGTGAGGAATCTCTAAAGGCTGAGAAGCACTTAAAGAAAAGTTCAACGTACTTAGTCATCAACGAAATACAAATCAAAATGACTCTGAAATTCCATTTTACACCCATCAGAATGTGTAAGATCTAAAACTCAAGTGACATCACATGCTGTTGAGGATATGGAGCAAGAAGAACACTCTTCCATTGTTGCTGGGAGTACCAACTTGCACAACCACTCTGGAAATCAAATTGGCCGTTTCTTAGAAAATCGGGAATAGTTCTAACTCAAGACCCACCTATACCACTCCCAGGCATATATCCAAAAGATGTTTCACCATACCACAGGCAACTTCCTCAACTGTATTAATAACAGCCTTATTCATAACAGCCAGAAACGTGAAACCACCCAGATGTCCCTCAGTGAAGAATGGATAAGAAAATGTGGTTCATTTACACAATGGAATATTACTCAGTTATTAAAAGGAGGACACCGTGAAACTTGAACGCCAATGATTAGAAACTGAACATGTCATCCGGAGTGACGTAACCCAGACCCAGAAGGACAAACCTAGTATGTATACACTTATAAATGGATATTAGCTACAAAGTGCAGGATAACCATGCTATAATCAACAGACCCCAAAAAAGCTGAATAAGGATGACTCAAGGCAGGATGCTTGAATCTCATTCAAAAGGGAAATTCAAAAAGTTGAGTGGAGGGAGGCAACTGATGGGGAGAGGATTGGGGACAAGAACAGGGCAGGGCACAGAGGGAGGGGAAAGGAGAAAGCTGGGTTTGGGCAATGCATCTCTGGCATGAAGGAGACTGGGGGTGGGAGGCTCCAGGGAGTCAGAGTGATGCTAGCTGAGCCTAGTAGCAGCTGGGGTTGGAGAGACTGACATACCCATGTCCTGTAGGTAGAAAGGATTTTCACTAGGGGAAGGGGGACACTAACCAACCCACAAAACCTTCAACCCAACATTTGTCTTACTTACAAGATGTTCAGGGATAAAGGTAGAGCAGAGATTGAAGGAAAGTCCAACTAATGACCGGCTGAACTTGAGACCCAGCACATGGGACAGAGCATTGTTAATTATATTCTATGACTTGCAGACATGACTTAATGTAAGTGTCTTCTTCTGACAATTGGAGCAGAGGCTATCTCTTACTCTGTTGCCTGACTTTGGATCCCTTTCCCCTACATGGGCTGGTTTTTCTAGCCTTAGTGGGTGAGGATAAACTTAGTCCTGCTATTTCAGGGCAGAGTGATACCCAAGGGGTTGGCTACTTCTTCTCTAAGAAGGGAAGGGAATTATAGGAAGAGGGGCAGTGAGGTGGCACTAGGAGGAGAGGAGAGAGGGAGGGGCTGTGATTGGGATGTAAAGTGAATAAACAAATAAACTTAAACCAAAATATGGTAGATGCTTACCTTAGGAACAATGGCCAAGCTGACTGCCAGCCTCAATACTTTTCCTCACACAGGTGTTCTCACACTTACAACTAGTGCACGTACGTCACAACAGACACTCACACACAAGTTGGGCACACACACACCCACACACACAGATGCACTCACAGTCACCCCCAAGTATACCAACACACACACACACACACACACACACACACACACACACACACACACACACAAAGGTACTCACACACTCAAGTAAACTTAAAACACAACATACATGCACACGCAAACACGCAAACACACACACACACACACACACACACACACACACAAAAGCAACTGTCCACACAAACACTGACCTAGACACACATACACAAGCTACTCACAAATCAATCAAATGCAAAATCCACACACTGCTCACTAGATCCACCAAAATCACCAAAGTCTCCACTCCACCACTCCTCTAAACACACTCAAGGAAATCCAGGCCTGGCTACAGCTTAACATCTGTTGGCTGGACCGCCTCACAATCACTCCTCATGAGGTCACAATAGGACCTGTCCTTGCATGGTTGGGAAGGACTCCAAGGCTCTGGCTTAGGTTGGCTATGGGGAGCCTTTAGGCTTTTATAAATCAAAGCCTGCAGGGTGGTTTGCTGTCCTTAGTTCTCTGAACTTTTGCTGTGCCTCCTCCTTTAAATTCCTTATGTCTACCTTCCATGGGTCCCTTTTGCATTCCAACTGAAGGGTTTAAGAAGATGCTACAGATATATATATATATATATATATATATATATATATATATATATATATATATATATATGTGTGTGTGTGTGTGTGTGTGTGTGTGTGTGTGTGTGTGTGTGTGTGTGTGTGTGTGTGTGTGTGTGTGTGTAATCTTCTCTTTAAGACCTGGGTGGCTGCTGCCTTTCTGACATTACTGTAGCCACTTTGTTTTAATACCAGTCACCAGCCATCTTACATTATTACAGAGGACCTTTCTCATGCCCAGCTAATCATTAACTACATATCGCACTAAGTTGTGTGGTCTGTTGTTCCTGGAAATTACCCTAACCTGTGCCCTCCTTTAGGGCCAATCATAGTTAAGTTTAGTTAGAATTGCTTTGTATGCTAGTAACAATAACCTTGGACCCGAACCAACTACCCAACTCCCTGGGAAGACTTTCGGCACCTGTGTATGAGCTCTTAGTTGCTAAGAGCTTCTGTGGTTTTGCCTTTCATACTGCAGTCCTTGGAAATAGGGTTGCAGTCTCTACTCCCCTGTGTGACATGTGTCCCTGACCAATCAGTCCCAGGATATATGTTCCATAAACTGTCCCTGCTTGACTGAAATGGCTGTCTGGTTTGTGGGGTGATTCCTGCACCCCAACACTGCTCATGAGACATAATAAAGAAGCTTATTACCACCTGTAGGGTGACAGGAAGATGCCTTCCTCACAGCTTCCAAGGCTTTTGATTCTCATCTGCCCTGCAAAGGGTGAAGACCTGATTTTGAACCCATGCGAAAGTTGAGCACACACCTGTAATACCAGAGCTTTTAGGAAGCAGGAAAAGCAGGAGAGACAGAAATTTGCCTGGGAGCTTGTCATTCAGGCAACCTGCCATGTGCAACATCAAACCACACACCTAGTTCCAAACAAGGTAAGATAAGGTCTGACAAAAATGTCCTCTAACCTCCACACACATGGTGGGACACATCCATAACAGTGTACATACAAGACTGCTTCATTCTTTTCTCTCTCTCTCTCTCTCTCTCTCTCTCTCTCTCTCTCTCACACACACACACACACACACACACACACACACACACATACACACACACAAGCACACACATACCACACCACACACATTCCCACCCTTTATTACAAACACACAGACTTACACTCACACAGACTCACAGAATGGGTGAGTATACACAACACTATACAAAAACAACAACACAAACACTCTTTAGGAACTATGATTTTCTAGTAAAATTTTCCTTCAAAATTGAGGAAGAAAACTAAGAAACTCCCACAGATGAAGACCGATTTAAAGGATTTCAGAATCTCAAGAAGAAATAAAGAACAGGTGATCCCCGGACAATCCCCAAAGGCAAGGTGAACTTCTGCTTCCTCCAAGATGTGAGAGATGCCATGTTATATGACCACAAACAGCAGTGCCACCGAGGCTCATGTACACAGACATCTCCTTCATTGACATCAGAAACTGAAGAAGTTGTTCAGGGCTGTCAAAATAGCAGTAATACAGTTCACATAGGACTGGTAGTATTTTAGCATTTTCAGTATGATCTCCATGGTAACAAAGAAAAAAAGAACCAAACCCCAGATCAACAGAAAGGAAGAGAAAGTCAAGCATTTCTTTACAAAAAAACCCAACACAGCAGAAAAGGCAATAATCAGGGAAGAGAGACAAAGCTGTAAGGCTAATGAAGAATACAGGAATGCTTCTTTGGTGGCTAGTGCATGTTCTCTCTCTCTCTCTCTCTCTCTCTCTCTCTCTCTCTCTCTCTCTCTCTCTCGCTTGCTCTTGCTCTCACTCTTGCTCTCTCTCTTGTTCTGTCTTTCCCTCCATCCATCCCTCTCTCTCTCTCTCTCTCTCTCGCCATCCTTCCATCCCTCCCCTCCCCCTCTTTACACACAGAGGTTGGCAGGATTTTATAGAAAACCAAGTCCATCCTGAGTGTAGGGCTTACTTTAAGACACTAAGGTCCAATAGTGGAACAGGTGTGTGTGAGGACAAGGAGCTCTGTGCTCCCTCAGACCAGAAGGAACAGAGTTCCTGTGCTGACACAGTTAAAATAAACTCTCAATCACAGTCTGTGACAGCCAGGTCACAGGACCCAGGCTGCTGTGTTATTTGTGAGCACCCAGTGCAGCCAGAAGTTAACTATTGAGCACTGACTGGCCCAAATCCCAAAAGGGTCTCTGTTTTTCAGAGTGCTGGGGGAAGTGCAGTGTGTAGCACTTTCCTTCTGAAGACTCTTCTGGGGTTTTCAATCCCCTGTAGAGGACCCTCATGGCTGCAGACACTAAGCCTGGGAGGAAAGATCCTCATCTGTAGTGTTCATTGAAAGGCCTGAGAGCAGAAAAGGAAAGAAACAGCAAAATGTGCCCCTTCTGCTCACTGTGGTTCAGTTTCTGCCTTTGCAGCTGAGCTCAGGTGCCCTGGAGTCCTCCCTAGCCTGAGTCAGTGATCTCAAGTTCAAGTCCCAGCCTCCCAGTTTGTAGTATCAAACCCAGCACAGTGTCAAGCCATGGGAGATGTGGACACTATCTAGGCCTTGCTGTTTGCATCTGAGTGGTGCTGTTGAGCACCAGAAGAAGCAAGGGCAACAAGGTCATGTAGAGTACTGACAGGCACTGGGCTACTAGTGACTATTAAGTCACCCTTCACCCCCACCAAGGTGTTCAGGGACATGCAGCCTTGAGCTAACCTTCCAACCTCGATTTTATGATCCCTCTAGCTCTATATTTTGGTTCTGCAACACCTCCTAGCCTCTCCTCAGACAGTTGTATCTCTGAAAGAGAAGGTAAATTGCCCTTCACCAACCCCTCCTTTGAAAGATGTCCTTTCTAATACACAGTGGCACCGCAGAGACTGGAACAGAACGAGACCGCCCTTCACGGTGGCATGGTCAGAGCAACAGGGTTTGCTGGTTCCCTGAGCAGCAGCCCTGAGTCCGTGTGAGCACTGGATCCTGGAGACCTGCATTCAGAAGGAAGATGGGACAGAATGAGTTAGACTCTTTGGCATGCTCTCCATCATGTCCTTAATTCACCCAGTGCCACAGGACAATCAGAGACACATTACTGACTTGTATTAGACCTTTATATGTTGTTTCCAGTTAGAAAGGAGACATTTGTGTTGTCTCAAGCATTCTGCAAGCACTGGTTGACTTAATGTACCATTGGTCAGGAAGGTGGTGTGGTGCACAGCCAAAAGCCTAAGTACCCAGTCCCCAAGCCTGCAGTATCCTATGGAACTGGGAATGTCCCCATTCTGCTGTGCTGGCACAGGCCACTCACAGTTCTAGAAGGGCAGAAAAACATCCACTAGGTTCACAACATAGAGGGTAGGTGCTCAAGTCTCCACTCTACCCCACACCTCCTGATTCCTTGTCCACAGCATGGACTGAAAACAAGAAACACCCTAAGTTGCTAACATGGCATCCAGAGGGTTCTTCCCACGGATACGACATCTACTGGCCTCGTGCTTACTATTGTGCCTATTGGAGTGGACAAGCCAGAGTGCCTTACAGCATTTACATCTGCATACCATGCTCTGCCTTTCCATACTCCAGGGCCTGTGCCTCTTCTGAGTCCTCAGTTCACTTCCCTGAGATGTGGCCTTGGTGTTCCTTCTACACAGGCACTGGCCCTGTTGTGAAAGTAGCTAAAAGACCAGACCGCAGTTGACTGTAACACAGAGGGTAGTCATGCCCAAGCCTATCATACCCTGACTGCACAAGCCTCCTTTAAAATCTCTTCACTCATTTTGGTGTTCCTATATACATGTGTGCATGGCAGGCATGTGTGTAGAGTGAGGTGTGCATGCATGTGTGCATATAAGTACAAATGGCACGTGTGATGTGCACAGTGTATATATGTCTGTGATATATGTAATGTGCATGCACATCTGACACGTGATGTGTATGTTGTGTGGGTTTAGGAATATGGAAGATATATATATATATATATATATATATATATATATATTTGTATAGTGTGTGTGTGTGTGCATGCGTGAGTTTGTGTATGTGTGTTGTGCACTGTGAACATCTGATGGGGTCCTTTTGTTCTCATAGTAGCTGGCCTGCTGCAGAAAGGAAACAGGTCTCCCCAGGAGAGTCTAAGCATCCAGCCGTCCAGGGATGGGCCTGCACATGAACATAGTCTGGCCAGAAACACCCTCTAAGCTCTTAATAAAGAAATTCTCATTCCAGAAGAAGCAAGAGAAAACTAAAAAGAAGCCAGACAGCAAACTGAGCTTCCACCACAGAAAATTCTTATATGGGAAAGCTCCCAATTCCCTGAGAGTGAGATGTTTACGACCCCACTGCCTGCTCTGGAAGCAAACCCACTCCCCTGCTGAAAATTGGGGCCTTCCTGTAATCTCCTACCCTGAAGACAGGCAGAGGGAGAGTGGCTGGGATCAGGATGTAACCTGAATAAAGAATACATTATGGGAATTTAAAAAGTTAGTCTGGAAGTTGGAAAAATTGCTCAGTGGTTAGGAGCACTGAATGCTCTATCAGAGGTCCAGAGTTCAAATCCCAGCAACTATATGGTGGCTCACAAATATCTCAAATGAGACCTGATGCTGTATCTGGTGTTTCTAAAGACAGCTACATTGTACTTACATATAACAAATAAATAAACAAACAAACAAACAAATGAATTACCTGGTCTTAATTTTAGAGCAAGGAGTAAAATGTCCTGAGATTAAATTCAAATGCATGTCATGGACTGCCTGGATCTTTCAGATCTGTAGGAAACATCTCAAGGAAGAACAAGAGAGGCTGGAGAAGGATGGGGAAGGGTCTGATCCGTGCAGCTCCTCAGTGTCCACTAGCACAGCACTTGCCCTTGGGAGATGACGTCTTTCACTCTTCCAGACTGTTGCACCAATCAGAATTACGTGCTCTGTGGATGAACCTGTAAAAGAGGACAGTTGCTCTTGGGCCAATATGGAGGTTCCTGACCTCACAGCAAGCTCACTGCTGACTTTTGAGGTCTCTGGTGGGTGAGCAAAATGAAGACACACAGAGTAGCCTCAGGTTGAATCAGCCAGGCCCAGGGGGCTCAGTGGTGTCTCTCAGATTCCCAGGCCCTCCCTGAGATTGAACACTCTACACAGTGTAAGAGGATTAAGGGATAACCAGGAAATGAAGTTGCTCAGGTGGCTGACTCTGTAGGAGGGAAATAATTCACAGTGGGAAGCTTCAGGACAGTCAGGTGACCTGAGCCCTCCACGGAGTCTAAGTCCAGACTCACAGACATTCTTCTGTCCACAAGTCTCCTAAACGCAGGCCTTGTCTGACCTGCAGTCCAGAGCACTGTATATACAGTATCCCTTAGAGAGAGGACAAACTTTCCAATTAGGCCTCTTCTGTGTCACACTGAGACTGGGTCTGTAGCACAGTGGATGCTGATGGGGACTGGCCACAACTGGCATTCTATCCTACCAAAAGCAAAAAAGAAGTAAGAAAGAAAGAAGGAGAGAGAGAGAGAGAGAGAGAGAGAGAGAGAGAGAGAGAGAGAGAGAGAGAGAGAGGGGGGAAGGAAGGAAGGAAGGAAGAAAGAAAGATACAAAGAAACAAAGATACAAAGATATAAGAAGATACAAGGAAGGAAGAAAGAAATAACCCATCTATCTCACTCCCTGCAATCCTGGTTTTCACCATAATGGGGCGCGGATGTGACCTTCTTCCTACAAATGAAAGCTGACTTCCCTCAGGGAGATAGATAGATAGATAGATAGATAGATAGATAGATAGATAGATAGATAGATAGATAGATAGATAGATAGATAGATGGATGGTTGATGGATGGATGGGTGGATAGAGAGATAGAGATAGAGATAGAGATACAGAGATAGAGAAGTGATTTGACTTAATCAGTTTCTTCCAGTCCTATTCTTCAGAGCAAAGTCACCTTCGACATGGCTGGTGCAATTGCTTGTTCTTCATTTCTCCTTTTTTGGCTGTTCATTCAAGGCAGCCCCCTTAGAATCTGCTCATCTCAATAAAGCCCCATCTGTGGAATGTATATCTTCTCAGTAAGGAGCTGAGGCATTCTTGGTAGGAGCTCCCAAAATCCCCTCTGGGGCAGTTGACAGTGTTCTCTACTTCAGACAGCAGCTGCATGAAGCAAACACACACCTGTCTGAACATTCCAGCTTGGGTGCACATCACAGTGCACCTGCCCCAGGGTCCCTGTCAGTTGCCCATTCCACAGGGTCACTACTACAAGATCCCATCCCAAGGGCTCTTGCCCCATTGCTCCTCCCCCAGGGACCCTGGCCCACTGAACCAACCTCAGGGATCCTGTTCCATTGTACCCACCATGCTGCACCTTCCTGAGAGTACCTACTGTCCTGAGGTCACTTTTTATAAAATCTAATGCAAATATCTTGCCAGCAAAACCACATTGTCTTTGGTGGCACCAAGTAGATATTAGCAGGACTTCATCACCTTCCCTTTCTCAATCCCTTCTCACAGTTGGACATGTGGAAGCAAACAAACTGGCAGCAGAATACAGAATATTCACCCAGAATATCACCACCCCTAGAATTCTCATGAGATGTGCTGCTATGACTATGATACAGGGGTGGCAGGTAGGCTTTGATATTGAACAAGCCTAGGCTGGTGCCTCTGCTCACATGTGTGCCAGCAGCTTAGCTTAAGTCTACATGTCGTAAACTCTGAGAGGAGGAAGGAGATCTTCCTACATAGAGGCTGTTCTCTGAACCTGTGTTGGCCAAGGTCAAGCCAGACTGTTTGAACATGCCAGTTCCAGCCTCTGAGGGTTTTCTGCCTGCCTGGTGTTTGTCCTGCTTTATGTCTGTTGAGGTGAAGATGTGGTCCATGCTAGGAATAAGTTTGAAGACAACTGCCCTGGGTTCCCATGC
Organism: Rattus norvegicus; assembly: GCF_021556685.1. Taxonomy (NCBI): domain Eukaryota; kingdom Metazoa; phylum Chordata; class Mammalia; order Rodentia; family Muridae; genus Rattus; species Rattus norvegicus. The sequence goes on along the minus strand of NC_141534.1, from coordinate 56,599,337 downwards.
TAAAATTCAATTCAGGACTGACAGGGACCTAAATACCAACAAGACCGTGCCAGGCCCATGAGTTCAAAAACCAAAAGCAAATGGGACCTTGATGTCCTCCTGTGCTGCTCTGAAAAGACTCAGGACACACAATTCTCCTGCACATCCAATGCCCCTTCGGAAAATCCTCTGTCAAGGGCAGGTGATGCCTCATGAGAGTGAACTGTCAGGGTAGGAAAAGACACTTGGGACTACTGTCCTGAACTCACCAGTCACAGATGAATGGGCTTTGAAAAGTTTTCAGAACACAGGATAGGGGTGTGTAAGCAAGTGCAGGTAATCCTTGGGAAACACATAGTTCCTGAGGAGGTTCTGAGAGCTGTTGGATCCACTCCTGTAGAAGACAGCATTGTGTTCAGCGGGTAACAGAGCAGGAGCCTGCTGATGCTATAAACAGTATTGCAAGGGAGCGGTAACAATGCCCTTAGGAGCAGGATGTCCTAGCACTCTCAGATCAAGCAGACAGCCTAGCGCCTATTAGGGCCATATCCCAAGAGTATGCCGCTCATGTAGGAAGCTTCTAATGTCTGGAGGCAGAAGAAGGGAACATGGACATTGTTTGAGTTAGGGGTTTACTGCTGAGAAGAGACACACCACAACAAATGCAGCTCTTATAAGGACAACATTAATGAACACAGGATTGCAGGTTCAGAAACTCAGTCCATTATCTTCAAGCTGGGGAGCATGGCAGCATCCAGGCAGGCATGGTGCCAGAGAGACTGAGAGTTCTACATCTTCATCTGAAGGCTGCTTGGGGAAGATTGGCTTGCATGTGGATAGGAAAAGGGTCTTAAAGCCCAGGCCAATGTGACACACCTACTTTAACAAGGCAAAGTCTCCTAATAATGATACTCTAAAGCTAAGCATATACAATCACAGACATCTCCAAGGAGGGTGGCACTGTTCTATTAGAGAGAAGCATCAGCTCCCATTAATATATTGAGGTCAACCCTGGATAGGGCACAGAGCCCTCCACACATCCTGGAACTCATGGAGGCATCCTATGAAAGAGCTTTTTCCCAGAAGCACACGTGTGTCAAGGCGTCCTTTCCAGCCAGTCCCTAGGGAATCTCCAGTGCTAAACTCTGTCTCTTCTTTTGCAGAAGTAAAATATAATAAAAATTCACAGTACAGTGAATAGCAATAATGGGGAAAGGTGTAAATAGAGTGGATTAGTACCTGACCAGTAGGATTGATTTTATATGAAATGTGTTTGGGTGCAGTGCAGTATCATCTTCCATGTTCCTACATACTGATGAACGACCCTGTCCAATTTCTCTCTAGATAGAACCATCTGGAATTCACTCACTGAGGGACTTATGCCCTGGAGTGGCAGCTACTGGTAGGACTTGTGCATCCATGTAACGAAGAGAAGAGACAGAGATGCATGGATTAAATGGAGAGAAGCAGACTGGAATGGTGGAGAGGCTAACCTGCCAACAACCCCAAACCCCCAGCAGGATGACAATGGAGAACAGCGAGCAGTTTCCCAGCCAGCCTCACTCTCCATAGCCAGACTTCTTCCAGTCCTTCCATTTTCCCAAGGAAAGAAAAACTCAAAAAGCAGGGACAGGGAAAGAAAAACTGCTCTACTCCCAGGAGCCAAAAACAAGCTCCCTAGCACCTCCCTGTCTGAGCCCATAACCAGCCACAGCCCAGTCCTCTGCTCATCTCTATAGGCTCAAGGACCCAGGCAGATGAGCCCTTGAATCACAAACGGCTCCTCTACAGCATTCTATGGGTGTCAGTCCTGAGTCCCTGAGCCTGAGGTGCTCTGCACTGCTATTCAGATAAGAATTCTCTTGATCTCTGTACAAAGATCTCTGTGTTGGATGTCAGAGGAGTGTGTCCACCCAGCATTGGTCCTGGGGCTCTGGCCCTCTAATCTATTGGTCCATGTTAACTTCACCACAGAGCCACCATGTGTCCTTGTACAACCCCTCCTTGATCACCTTTTGTAGGAAGATATTTAGAGTCCCTTGCAGGTGGCACAGAAAATGGCACACGGCTGAGGGTGGTAGACAAACCTGGGGACACATCAAATGCTAGGATGTTGTGAGGATCCCTAAGCCATGCTTGGGCAGGCCTGTGCCAGGGCTCCCATAGGACCCTATCTTTCTGTCCCCTATACACAGCAAGAACCAGTTACCAGGCAGGGGTGAAGGGAACTTGGATTCCAGGCCTAGCCCAGTCCTATGATTCCTTACCTTGTAGCCCTTGCGTCCTTTGGGGCTCAACAGTTCCCCTACAATGCAGACAGCAAGGCATACCTGGTATTCACAGCTTACCTGGGCTGAAACTGGGCTGCGTTTGATACTAAAAACCAGGAGGATGTGACTTGGCCTTGAAATCACTCACTCAGGCTAGGGAGGACTCCAGGGCACCTGAGCTCAACTGCAAAGGCAGAAGCTGAACCACAGTGAGCAGAAGGGGCACATTTTGCTGCTTCTTTGCTTTTCTGCTCTCAGGCCTTTCAATGAACTCTACAGATGAGGATCTTTCCTCCCAGGCTTAGTGTCTGTAGCCATGAGGGTCCTCTACAGGGAACTCAAAACCCCAGAAGAGTCTTCAAGAGGAAACTGCTACACACTGCACTGTCCCCCAGCACTCTGAAAAACAGAGACCCTTTCTGGGCTTGGGCCAGTCAGTGCTCAGTACTTAGCTTCTGGCTGCACTGGGTGCTCACACATAACACAGCAGCCTGGGTCCTGTGACCTGGCTGTCACAGACTGTGATTGAGAGTTTATTTCATGTGAGTCAGCACAGCCACTCTGTTCCTTCTGGTCCCAGGGAACACAGAGCTCCTTGTCTTCACACATTCCTGTTTTAATGTTGGACCTTAATATCTAAAGTGAAGCCCACACTCAGGATGGACTTGTTTTTCTATACATCATGCCAACTTCTGTGTGAGAGGGAGTTTTTTCGTGTATATGCATACCCCCTTATGTGCCTAGGTGTCCCTGTATATCCATGGTACCCATGGACCAATTGTCTCCCGTCCCCAACCCCACCCCGCCCCTGGGATGCCCAGCACAGCCACAGTACAGCCTTCTGTGGGTCTGGATGTGCCTGTCTGCCCTACCCACCAGAGCATGGCCTGCTATGACAGCAGCTCTTCATTATTTTGGGAAACATAGCAGTGAACCCAGGTGGGGCTTCTGGTCCTCAGGGAGCTCACTTGTCCCCCACTAGTTCCCTTGGTTGAGGGATTGTGGTTTTCAGGACTCCCAGAAGCAGCAGAAGCCAATGGACTCATCCTTAGTGTGTGCAGCAGCTAAAGGTGCATGGAGGTCAGGACTTGTGCCCTGTGTCTTCAGAGACAAGAAGGAGCCAAGACCATTGGCTGACCCTGAGAAGCCACTTGGGTCCCATAAAGATTCTATTTATGTCCTTCCTCTGAGCCTGTGGAGACATTGTGGGGAACTATACCAATTTCCTTGGATGGCAGGCTGTGCAGAACTGCAGACTGTGGTCACAATCCATAGGGAATGAACAGGACAATTAAAGGCCAGGCTCTGCCATGTCTCTGCCAAAGAGAGTTCAGTGGGGTCAAGGTGTGGGCATAAGGAGGAGCCCAGGCAGATTCCAGAGTCTCTTTCCTATATTCATCTGAAGGCTGGGGAAAGAAAGTCACCACAAAATCATAGTGACTTTACATGACTGCCTATTAAAAGAAACATCAAAGATGACAGGCGTAAATCATGAAAATGGCATCTGTGTGTGCGGAGACAGCTGTCTGCATGGACAGAGTGTACCCACACTCCAAGCACAGACTACAGGCATGGGGAGTGTCTGTCTACACTTGCAGCAGGGCATACATGCTACCAAACACACAATAAAGGCCATCATGTGGGGCTGGGGATTTAGCTCAGTGGTAGAGCGCTTACCTAGGAAGCGCAAGGCCCTGGGTTCGGTCCCCAGCTCCGAAAAAAAGAACCAAAAAAAAGAAGCCATCATGCCCAAGCCTTGGGTCTATAAGTCACTGAAAGCCTCTCACCCCTCAGTGGGGTCAGAACTCCAACACCTTAGAGACATCCACAGACTGTGCCTGTCAGAATATGGAGAGCCATGATGAGAGTCTCCCCCGGGAACTCTGTGGTCTTGCTGGAAAATCAAGAGGAAAGCCCAGCCTATAGGCCAACGTGCAGCACAGTTAATACACAGTGTAAGCTGCATTGACACACAAAGATGCTGAAGACAGAACATGGGAGGGCCTGGCAGAACTGTAACTCGGCCAAAGGTGGTGCGGCTTACAAAAAAGAGCAATCATGCCTGTGGTAGCTCCCTAAAGCCCAGCTCTCTGCCCCCTGTATTTTGGGGTCTCTGAGGAAGACAAACTGATGGACTCCTAGAGCATCCTGTTGATTAGCTTGCTGTTCAGATGTGGGATGTGGTCACAGTGCTCTGACAAGGCCATAAGGGCATCTGTTAGGACAGCCAGACTCTAATTGATAAAGAAGGCCTCCTTCAGGGCAAACCCAGTCACCACAGACACAGCTGTAAAGTAAGCAGTCCAGTCGCTTGTGAGCATGCTATCCAGACAGGAACAGGCAAACAGAGGTGGTTCTTGGAGGGACCATGGGACCCACCCACTTCCCAGACAGGCACCATGGCCTGGTAGTCATTGAGGTCCCTTGTTGGATACCACAGTCCTTTTAACTGCAGGTAACCCTTTTTCTAGACACAGAACAACATAAGGCCCATCATGGAGTATAACATGGCCTTCTGTTGACAGTTCACAAGCTCTCTCTACTGTGTTGCCCTTTGATGACTCTGGCATTCTTGACTGGGCAGATGTCGTCCCCCGTTCACCTGCATACACACTGCTGGCCCAGTCCATGTGCTGAAACCTGCCCCCAGGAGCTGCCCAGCATGGTCGGGTGGGTCCACTGGAGATGAAGCCCAGTGCAGTGGTAATCCACAAATACCTGCCCTTGCTTTCTCGAGAAGGTCAGCTTGGCTGGACTTTGGGGCTGTGGTCCGGAGAGTGGAAAACAGAAGGGTCACAAAGGTCTGTCAATCATCAGACAGAGCTGAATGTCTGGGAATCCATTGGCAGACAACTGAGACTCCCTAAGCACCATGAGGCAGGCTTTGCTCAAGCACTGTCCATAGGGGGCAAGTCCTGGAGGTGGATGTGCCTACTAAACAGACAATGCTGCCCTAAGCAGTCTCGTCCCTTACAGAAGTGTCACTGTAGCAAGATGGAGAATGTCCATCTATACTGGCTTTCCATAGGAGTGAAAACTAGCCTGGGTGTGTCCTGCTGTGCCCAGGGCTCTGCACTCTGGCTTATGATGTGGAGGCCCAGAGCAGCTGTCCAGCATAGCATGTGAGACCTTGAACGCACTGCATTTAAGTCCTAGGGTGAGTCTCATGTGGTCAAACTGCATGACTCAGGTGGCTGACATCTAACCTGCTGTGATTGACATCGCTGGCTTTTACAATGTGGGTGTAGCCTTAGGGGCCATGTTCTCTGAGTTGCATACCTCTGTGGATGAGGCCCACAAACTCCAGGGCACTGGTGACAGACCTGGAAAAGGACAGCATGAGTCAGAGGTAACCCCCTGGATGATCTGACAAGGGATAAGCACTCTGTGCTCAGGGTAACCTTACCTTACTCATCTGACAGACAATTCTCATGTGAACCAAGTGTGGTAAGTTTAAGAAAATAGGCTGGGGCTGGAGAGCAGGCTCAGTGGTTAAGAGCATGGCTGCTCTTTCAAAGGCCTTGAGTTCGATTCCAGTCACCATATCATAGATACTAACTATGTATTATTAGATCTGATGCCCTCTTTGGACACACAGATGTACATGCAGATAGAGCACTAAAGTAAATGAATCTTAAAAGAAAGGAACAAAGGAATGAAAGAAGGAAGAAAAGAAAGATAAAGAATGAAAGAAAGAATGAATGAAAGGAAAGAAAGAATGAAAGAGACAGAGAGAGAGAGAGAGGGAGGAGGAGGAGGAGGAGGAGTAAAGAAAGGAGGAAGCAAACAAGCAAGCTGCTCAGCTGTAGAGAAATGGGCCTGTAATCCCAGACACTCAAGACACACAGTAGGGAGGGGGATCAGAAGTTCAAAGCTAGCCTGGTCTACAGCATGAGTTTCAGGTCTGCTTGGACAACTTAGTGACACCCTTTATCTAAAGGTGAGGAGGGCTAAGGCTACTAACTCAGTGGTAGAGCACTCATGGGGGAAGCAGACTGCTGTCCATTGATAACTCTCCTTTCTTGCTCTGAAATAGACAATGGTGTTAGAAGAGTCAAAGGTCCCTGTCTTAGCATCCACTATTCTATTTGCTACAACGTTAAGGGTCCAATTTTTGGTATTTTTTCAGTGATCAAATCTATGAAACAAAACTTAAGCAATACTCTTATTGCTGTCAGAGTGGCAGGTGGATGATAAATGCTTGCCCACCTGCATCAGTAAAAAGCTGGTTCCTTGGACTCCCTGCAAACACATCACTGCTAACTGTACGCCTTGTGTAGGCTTTTCCAGCACTGTACGTAGCTTGAAAACCTTCCCTGCTATGGACCCTTGAGTGGGCATCCTGCCTCTCAGTCTCAGAATGGAGCAAAGATCCCCTGGTCACCTCTAGGCTCACAGGTCAGGGACCTCTTCCATCCCGTGGTGAGGAAGACTGGCACGGCTGCACACACCTTGGAAAAAGAACATATTGGCAACCCTTATCGAAAATGATGCTTCTCACTTTCCATTATGGCATTCTATAAAATATGGGTATTTCCAGGTATAATTAGACGTGTTGTTGATTGAGTGTGTGTATGTTTTTGGAGGTTGGAGGCGGATAATTCGTTTCTCCAAGCCCTTTCCTCAATTTTGGGTGATAAACATTGACTCTCATATAGACTTTTAATAATTTACAGTTATTTATATATTTTTAAGTTTTGCTTATTTTTACAAACTTTTTGTTCCTCTCTCTCTCTCTCTCTCTCTCTCTCTCTCTCTCTCTCTCGCTCTCTCCCTGTCTCTGTCCCTCCCTCTCCCCCTCCCTTCCTTCCTGTCTCTCTCTCTCTCTGGGTAATTAGATATAATACTCAGGGTCAGGACATTCTACCCTTGAGCTACCCCAAACAGAAAAAGGTTATAAACAGCTTTATTATATCTGTGACATATAAAGCTGAAACGTGTTAAGACGTGAGCATCTTGATGTTCCTAAAGACATGTACTTTCTCAGATACAGAATTCCAGCGGGCTAAAATTCCTGCTGTTACTTCAGATTAACCTTTGTCATGAACTGAACCAATGGGGAACATAGTAAGCACAGTCCCTGAGCTGCTTCCTAGGTCGGTAGCACTGGCTCCATCCCAGGCACAGCTGGAGTGGGCAGCTGTAAGGTTGAGGACCTGCACTCAGGACACTGGGCTCCAGGAGCACCTCACCTTCAGGTCATCCTGTGTACCTCTGATCGTCACTCCTGGGTTCTCACTGCCTGGCACTTAACCATAGACATCACTGTAGAATTATCTAAGGCCAGAATGTCAAAAACATAGTTGTTATGAATTTCTACTTTGAAAATGTCAAATGTTGGGCTGCTTGAACAGTTTTCAAGAACAGGTTCAAGAAATGAACCTGGGAGAAACACAAGAAATATAGCCTGAAGTCTCTTCCAAAACAGCCACTCCAGCATAAGCTTCCACAGGCAGTCACTCTCCTCTGCACTACCGTCCCCCTTGTTTTGCAGCTCATGGATCTCCTTGCTTAGCATGTCCACAAGGTGCATTTGCTGTTGCTTCTCCAGCTTCTCCCTGGCATCTTGTTTCCATGGGTCTGGAGACAGACTATCCCCACAGGACAACTCCTCTTTACTGATAGTTTTCTACTGCAGATTCCTGTGCTCAATAGTGGGGGGCTGCTGCTGGGGCTACAGCTCCAGAGTAACTGTTTCTTGGGGCCTCTGCAGTGTGGAAGGTTTTCCTGGTTGGGCCGGTGTGGCCAAAAGAGATAAGGAAGCAGGGATCAGGGAATGAGAGTGCATCTGCCCCAGATTCTTCTCCTGCTCCCCGTGCTTCCTCTCTGCTTCCTTATCCAGGCAGGCCTTCTATATCTCAGACCACCACTGCTGCTCCTCCTTTTTTGCTAGCCAGCAGCCACCTGAGCAGACTGGGATCCTGCCTTGTTTGCAGAAGGTGGTGGGAGGGGCAAAGCCACTGAAATGCCATCAAAACCACTGGTGTAGGTGGACATGTGGTGGAGGAGGTGGTGGAGGGAGGTCTGTTCATATGGGCTGGAAGACAGTCACAGGGGTGGGCAGCACCTCTGCTGGGTTTTCCAATGGCCAGGACCACTCTTGGTAGAGTGGAAGCAGGGGTAACTGACTTGGAGGAATATTTCAGGTGCTCCTGGCTGGATGTCATAGAGTCCACTGAGGAGCTCTGGATCCACATATCATTGTCACACTAGAGATCCATGCTGGCCACTACTCAATGCAGCTCAAGTTGGTAAAACTCTTCCTGAAGTTCTTCCATCGAAGGGGTAACACACCGAGAAAAGAAAAGACGAAGATCTAATACTTCAGAGACTCACCAGAGATATTAACAAAATTTCATGCATGTTTCTTTCTCACAGAGGAGGTAAGAAAACTGAGGAATGGGTGTATAACCAGACCTGACACTGCTTTATGGCTCACTCTCCAAGTAACCAACTGTACCTGTGTGTACAAAGGAATAAAAAGATTTTTCTATACACTGATGCATGCTGTTTGTGGCATTGTCACTCCTGCAATTTAGCTCCTAGCTTCAGGACTACGTAGAGGGGTCTGTTCTTGTGAAATGTAAAGAAATAAACAATGAGATTCATAAAACTGCATAAAAGGTGAACTTTGTCCTCGGGGATCTGTTTTACAATCTTTAAAAAAGCAATCATGGGGGTTGACACCCCAAAAGGAGCTTTGCCATCTCAGGAAGAGGTGATAGACGGGTTTGTATGAGGGGTTATTGGCAAGACAGGAAGGGCTAATATTGGATTATAAAATAAATAAATAAATAAATAAATAAATAAATAAATAAATAAATAAATGGTTTTTTAAAGAATATATTTTAAAAGCCATGATAAAAAATGTAATTTTGACCTTATGCTTTCAATAAAAAAAAAAATCTTTTTTTTTCTGAGCTGGGTACCGAACCCAGGGCCTTGCGCTTCCAAGGCAAGCACTCTACCACTGAGCTAAATCCCCAACCCCAATAAAAAAAATCTTAAATTTTCTTATTTACTCATTTACACTAATTCTCATGTTCCCTGATTCATTAATTTATTTGACTAGTGTAATAGAAATAAACTTAAATGACCAAAATTCAGGAATGATAGTTAATGTAATTTGTTGAGAACTGTATCAAAGAAGTCAGATATTTCTCAAGTAAGAAAGTGTTCCAGCTCATCTTAGACCTCAGTACAGAGTTCTCCAGTGAAGACAGATGTTAGCTGCTGTTCTAGTGCTATATGCACACTTCTCTCCAGGGATAGAAGGCTGATGTATTAGAAATAGTGTTAAAAACCCAAGTGTCACATTAAATAACAAGTAAAATAAACATAACAACATTCCTTTAAATGCAGGAGCCATGGCATACCCATCATACACTGAGGGCAGGATGTTTAGCACTGAGCCAGAGACAAAGATGTACCAGAAGTCGGCTTCACGCACCCCTACAAGTCTCCTGACGCCACAGACCAGGAGAAGGACTTTCTCCAGGACCAGATGAGATCTGGGCTAGAGACATGAGAGTAAATACGTGAAGCCTTTTGGAGGTTGAAGCCTTTTGGACGTTGGGGTCTCTATTCAGTATACTCCATCCTCACTACTTTGTTAGCAACTCTTTTAAGTGTAAAAATGATCTCCACTAACTTGGAAACCCGATCCATTTTGAAGACACATTTACAGTGCATTTTGATCTATAAGGTCAAGGGTTTTCCAAATAAAATCCTAATTTTGGACTAATATGAGACCTCTATGAAAACTGTATTCTAGCTGGCCAAGGGACACAAAAAACAATGATCAAAGTATAAACAATGATCTGGGTGACAAGGTGACTTAGAGAATGCCTCTTCTTACTTGTCACATTGGAGCTGAAAGGGTGATCTGCTCTGTTTTTCATCAGCCTGTCTTTACCAGGCAGCTTCGTTGGATGACTGTGCTCTGTCCAAGGCTCTTGAGGACTCTCTGGGGAGCCGTTTTGAGCTGAATTATTATAGAGCTCAAAACCTTTACTCTTCCACCTATCGATGTTGGATAATGCCATCCTCTGCTACATAAGTGGCTGGAGTCATGGATCCCTCCTTGTGTACTCATGAGTTCATGGTTTCCTACCTGGTAGCTGTGGGGTCTGGTTGGTTGATATTGTTGTTCTTCCTATGGGATTGCAAACCCCTTCAGCTCCTTCAGTTCTTTCTCTAACTCCTCCATTGGGGTCCCCATATTCAGTGTAATATTCAGCTGCAAGCTGAACAGGGCATTGAGATGGGAATGGGTGGGTGGGAGCGGGATCATACTCATAGAAGCATGGGCAGGGCTTTGGGAGAGCATGGGAAGGGGGTAACATTTGAAATGTAAATACATAAAATATCCAAGAAAAATAAAACTCATAAAAACTTCACTCTGTGCTCTGGGTTTACCTGAGCCATAACGATCTGAAACTGAAACCAAAGCCAATTCACTCATTCTCTCTCCGTCATTTTTTCTAAGATGAAGAGCTTCAAAGGATGCATCTAAAATTCTTATATTTAATAACTGCTCTTGGTATAATAGGGTGATCTTTTATATACATTCTTTGACCAGCCTAAAAATGCAAAAACGAGCAAGCAATCAGAAGAAACCATAGCCCAGGGTCTCACTATATATTTGAGGCTGGTCTGGAATTCAGTACACAGGCAGGAGGGCCCCAAAGTCACAGAAATCTGCCTCTTTCTGCATCCTTAGAGCTGGCATTAAAGGTACATGCCACCACAAATAGCTTTATACGAACATTTTGAAAAGCTTTTACATATATTGTCTAGAAAAACTTTTCATTCACTTAGTATGTATCTATGGGAGAAATTGACCTTATTTATTTTCTCAGATCTGACTTATAATTTGTAAATAACAAAGTAACTATTTTTCAAGTAATATTTAAAAGTACTCAACTACTCTTCTCTCACCTGATAACTCACATATTATTTTCCATCAATCAGTATGACAGCATCACATGGTGCTGTCCCCTGGTGTGATTATCAATGCCTGTTCACAGTTTAGTCTTCCTGTCTGCTCACCCGGGACTCATTCGTTACCCACTTCCCTCTTTGAGTTTTTAAATGGTGTTCTGCTTTAACATGCCAACACATGGTCTAGCCAGGATTGTTTCCTGTTCCTCGCTTTAGTATACAGGATTCTAGGCTGTCAGACACTGATATTGTTGTTGATACTGTAGCTACAAAGGTTAGGCGCTAAGGTGTGCAGGTTCCAAAGCTGAGGCAGGGTCAGAAGAGAGTTCACAATACTGCACTTAACAGACTGTAACTATATCTAGGAAACTGTACCATTAGATCTGATCTGAATCATGATCCAGAAGTATTTCTCAGCATCATGCACTCAGTCTCAACTAACTTCTTCCTTGAAGAGCTGAGCAAGAGCTGTGGTAGGAGCTACTACATGGGAATTTTAGGGCCTCTCTTTATAAAAATAATTTATGTGTATGAGTGTTTGCCCAGCATGTGTACACACGAATGCTTGACTCATGTCCAGAGAACTTAGAAAAGTGCTTTAAATCCCATAAAATTAGAGTTTTGGGATAACACTGGTGTTGTAAAATACTGAATCATCTTTCCAGCCCCAGATTTTGATAACTTTTAGGAGTAGCCATATCCCAATACAGGATCACTATATGTTGGCTAACCTGGCTTGAGTCACTAGCTCTTACCTCTCTGCACCATGGAGGACAATGGCTGGGTAAGAAAGGTGGACAGGCAGTGAAAGAGGATGCCTTGATTTGCAACTTCCAGGGTAACCATGGGACTGGTACTAGTCATGAGTTCTGCTGCCCTAGGAAGAAAATATAAAGAAACAGCGGTCACTGTCACAGTAGAGTCTATGTTCAGAATACTTGTGCTTAGGTTCCTCAGCCTGGTTGCTGTTTGGGGAAATAAACCAGGCTTTCAGAAGATTATGTCCTGTCCACATCACTTATGATAATTAATTATAAAACAGGTAAGTATATTCTATTCTATAACATTAACATTAAGATATTTAAACATTTTACAAGCTCTAAGTATATGTGTACATATTTATATAATTATTTAAGGTAATACTCTATACTAATATACATTCTTATGAGTGAACACAAATGAGATTCATGTGCTCTAACAACTAGGATTATTGAGGAAGGTGAGTAAACACAAAGATCTTTTACATCACTACTTTTTGAATTCAAATTTCAAAATGCAAAATATCACTTCAGTACATTAAAACTAACCAATCAGTTGAGGCTTTAAAGGAAACAATTAGTCATACCTTTCCTGAGAATGTCCAAATAGACTAAATCCATCCACAATGAGGACTTGGTCATGGGCACCTAGTTGTCCAACCTGAACCACCAGAAGGATGCAGGGGTAGGGAGAAAAGAAAAAAGGCAGCAAGTCAATGCACCACAGCATTCCTCACACCACACAGTCAGTGCACAGCAGCATTCCTCACATCACACAGTCAGTGCACAGCAGCATTCCTCACACCACACAGTCAGTGCACAGCTGCATTCCTCACACCACACAGTCAGTGCACAGCAGCATTCGTCACACCACACAGTCAGTGCACAGCAGCATTCGTCACACCACACAGTCAGTGCACAACAGCATTCCTCACACCACACAGTCAGTGCACAGCAGCATTCCTCACACCACACAGTCAGTGCACAACAGCATTCCTCACACCACACAGTATCCACAGCCATAAGCATCTGCACATTATTTCACAAAGCTCGAGTGAAGAATGCCTTTCACTGTTTCCTTTAAAACAAATACTGACCACATCTGCAATACCTCCTTGGACAACGATTTAACATAGATTTCCAGCTTATACTGGCCAGCAGCCTATGCAAAAAAAATGGTCAGAACAGCACAATTAAATCACACAGCAGGAAATGTGCAAAACCCTGCCCACATACACCCTAGTAGCTTGACTAGTTAGGAAAGTTTCTATTTTATGGTTCCAAACTTGTAAGAAAAATACTCCTGTAAAAATGGACAATTTGGTGAGAAAATGCCCATAGACTTGTAATACTCAAAATGATTATTTATAAAGTCTGAAACAGCTACAAATCCAAAGGAATGAGAAACACCTCAAGTGACTAGCCCTTACCCATATCAGGACAGAAAACCAGCTTGGTACTAAATAATCCAGCATCTGCCTTCTCTATCTTCTATTTAAACATAAGGTTTAAATTTCAAGACAAGAAATTAACTTCTTGGAGGAAGCAGTTAACAGCACTTTGTAAGGAAATATTATCCAGAAAGTGCTCTACTGGAATTCATATCCTGGGACCGAACAGTCAAACACACTTAAATAGCATTCTATGGAGAGCTAATGAAGTGTTTTAGAAAAAGTTAGGTATTGTATATAATTTCAGGATCAAAAATATTCTGCTTAGAGATCATAATATGACAACAAAAGAGCTTTGGATCACATAGGGAAGTATTAAACCATACAGTCATGTGCATGAAGCCCTACCCGGATATTACTGGAAGTTGCACAACACTATGTGTATACTTTTGTACCAAGAATAAAATTAACTTACCTTAAAAACTATGAGATAGTATTTGATATAGTAATGTATCATAAAAAGTGACTTCAGGAAATGAAGATAAATTTCTAAAGTAGCAATCAAGAAGATGTAATTTTATGTGTAAACCATCTGTGTTTCCAGCCAATAGTTAACATTTTATTTTACCTTTTTCATTGATGAGAATGGTCCATTTTCTCCCCTGCAGTAGGGAGTAGGGAAAAGACAGCAGTCATCAAGTATGCAGTGTGTTACTGTTTCATAGGCATACAACCTGTGTTTTATTTACATATAAACATAGGGATGAATATAATAATATTATGAATAAAAAAATAAATTACATTATCTATCAATAGAAATTATATATTATAAAAGAGAATTGTCTTATACAGGGTTCTTTAGAGACACAGAACTTATGGGAAATCTCTGTACAGTAAGACAATTGGTTGATGACTTGCAGTCTATAGTCCAACTCCCCAACAATGATCAGCAACAGGTATGGATAGGAGTCCAAGGATCTAGCAGTGGCTCAGTCCTACAAATCAGGCAGGCAGATGAAAGAGAGACTCTTCCTTCTTCCAATGTCCTTATATAAATCTCCAGCAGAAGGTGTGTCCCAGATTAAAGGTGTGTACCACTACAGCTGGAACTGGGACTTGCTTTGTCCTAGGTGACCTTGAACTCAGAGATCTCCTTGTCTTAAACTCCTGAGATTCACAGCCACTTTGCCTCATGATCTCCATGCCAAGATTCAGTTCAGAAATTTGTGTCTCCCAGCCTCAAATCAGGATCAAAGGTGAGCTTTCCAATTCTGGATTGAAGTTCATTCCACATATAGTCAAGTTCACAACCAAGAATAGCCATTACAAGTATATACAATGTGTCATTATACATATACAATACAGGTACATATAAATTTGAAAATACCATAACATTTTATTAGTATATGTTAACCGAGTAAAGTGACGGAGGTGGCTGTGTCATTTGTTTGCACATCGTGCATGGGTGGGAGAAGAACTTATAAGCCCTTGCATCAAATGAGGAGCTGCAGTTAACAACAGCTGATAGAAATTCACTCTTCCTTGGGGACAAGCCACTGGTAGGACTCTGATAATCCAGTGAATGTCTGTACACACAGTATGCATGTAAGACTAGCACTAATAGGGCTTACTGGGATACAAAAAATGTGTGTATGTGTATTTCTGTACACACACACACACACACACACACACACACACACACACACACACACACACACACAGAGGAATGGTTTAGTGGTGCTGACTTTTAAGCCCAGGATCAGATTCAGGTGGACCTCTGTGAGTTCTAGGCTAATTTGATTTACACAGCAAGTCCCAGACCAACCAGGGCTATATAGTCAATCGGGTGATTCTGAGAGGAATCTTGTAGAAGTTGGAGGACAGATGTTAGGGTGGATATGACCATATTTTACTGTATACATGTATGGAAATTTAAATAAATGAAAAAATACATAAGTAACTGAGATGAAAAAAGTACACTAAATAATCGCAACTTTTTGAACTGACATTTGTCTAGTTATGTGGCAAAGAAGAAATAAATATGCCTTTTACTGATTTCATCTATGGCAATGCCAGTTTCCTTGAGTCAAAACACTTAACATAGATGATTGGAAATGACCTTGAAATCACAGTTACCTGTGGGGAGCGGGTGTGGCGGTAGTCCCAAGATGGCGCCTGGGACTGCAGCTAAGTCTCGTGACTAGCATCTGACTTCCTCACACACCTGAAACTAGCCACGTCCATTGTGAGAGCTGTGCAGGCGCACCATGATGCAAGATCAGGCCATGTGACGTGGACCTATGAACTGAGATTATGCAGTCTGGACTGAGGAGGCGGAGTTGAAGGAGGATATAAGGGAGTGTGCTCGGGGGCTGGGCTGGGAGGGAGACAGAAGAAAAGAAAAGAAAGATTCCTGTTTGCATGTTGTAAGGTTCCTGAATAAACCGCTTTGAAAAGAACGCTGTGTAGTCGCTCTTTTCTGCGGGTCGGAAACAGAAGCGACAGTTACCATCAGCATCCATGGGCTAGATTGAAAATTTATAGTTCTGATTAATGAAGCTGGAAGATATTTCATAACTTTATATTATCCACTGCAGAGGTTATTTTATAGATCTATAGAATTCCACAACTCAGCTGTGAAATCATTCCATTCTCCCAGTAAACATCCATGATACAATAATGATGTTCTAATCTCTTTGAACAGGTGCTCCGGTGCAGAGTTTGCCTGAGATAGCCCAACAGCTGCATCCTGTCTTGTCTCCTTCTAGAGAGCTTCGTGACTTTTCTGAACAGAATACAAGGTGGGTTATTTGTTTGAATTTTACTTGGGATTTTTGACTTTAGCTTTTTCCCTGATATCTTTTCCATAATTTTTATTCTATTTTCCTAACTTTGACTTTAGTTTCTTTCAATCACTTTTTGTTACATGTAATTTTTAAAATAACCCCACACTAAGTCTGGCTAAACACAGGCATCAGAGTTTCACCCAGTCCCTATGGCTACTTCTATGCACTTGTTACCCTGCATCCTGAGGCTTGATTGCTAAGCCAATTGGGAACCAGTTTAACATGAAATACCTTGACTACTCAAGATGAAATACTGCTCTTTGTTTAAGCATGTGAAAAGATAGTCTTTTTATGAGCCAAATTTAATAATAACTAATCATAAGTCTTCGTTCATGCATTGTGAACAATGGCATAAGGAATCTTTACCTTTCTTGCTTGGTTCTCTTGAACTTTCTAGTTCTTCAGGGTGGTTCCCTCTGCCCTTTCTGACCCAGAGAACCCTGGAAGGAGTCCAGTGCCTAATTACTTTTCCTATAAGCAGAAACATAAGGTCTTTCTCCCAAATTAGCATGCGCTTTAGCCAGTAACCAGAAAGATTTTTAGGTTGACATCTTTCCCAGAGGAATAGTAAAATAACCAGAAAATTCAAAATCACATACATTTCGAAAATTAAATACTCATACGAGGGAACTAAACCAAACAAGCAGAGTAGAAACAGTTTTTTCAGGCCTTTTCTAATCTGCCAAGACAGGACATTTAACCCTCTTTTGAGAGAATATGAGAATCCTGTGAGACACTGAGACTTTCCTAGAGGATTTCATCCTTATCCAAATTCTGCTGTCTGCCTTGGAGGCTGTAGTTTTTCTGTTAGCTCAGTTTGTCCCTGCACAGCAGGAGCTCCCAGATAATCTGGGCCCATTTGCCCTGAGTTAGCTCTGAACCTCAGGAGGAATTCCCCAGGTGACTGTGGCCAAAATTGTGTCCTCTTCTATCTTTAAACAAAATTACACCAAATTAGCAACAACTAAACCAAACTTCATTAAAAGCAGGCAGTCTTCAGTCTCCCTCTCTGCCTGGATCCATTTATTATACTGATTCTTTTTACAAGAGGAGAACTCAGAGCCTGATTTGGGTCTGTCTATCACTGTGTTTGATTAAGATTCCCATGTGCTGGAGTCACTTGACTCATCTCTGCTCATTCAGGAATCTAATTCTCTCATCCCTAGGACAAGAATCCTAACTCCCTAGTGGATTGTTGACTACCACAGGCAACATCTTCTATTGCATGAAGTTTTAAATTAAACCCATGCAAATTCCTGCTATGCTCTGGTATCAGTGGTTATCCTGAACCCACATGGCTAGCTCTATGCAGCCATCTTGTCCTGGTTCCTGCTGGTAGTTTGCTACTCTAACCACACAACTTTAATCTGAAATGCCTGGACTACTGCTTGCATTTCTCATCCCATCCACCACCTCTGGCTGACCTGCAGAAGGTTGGATAATGCTCCTTTCACAGGACTTGCCTTAGTCTTTTGAAATGAAAACCCAGAAGCTTATACTAGCCAGATTTATAGTGGTAAATCTCAAACTCCAAAAGTCCCAGTCAAAAAACAGAAAACTCAATAATATAAGTACAAGCTGAGTGCTTAGATTAGACAAATCTAACACTACACTACTCTATTGCCCATTTATGAAATCTCTAGCTACTTGTGGCTCCTGCAAGCCACATGGGCCTGCTCCATTTTCCACCTCTTCTCTCCCATCTTCTTCTTCTTGCCCGCATCATCCATCTCTATTCTTTCTCTCCCTTTCCCAAAACATTCTGCTCTATCTTTTCCTTCCATTGCCCAATGACAGGCTGTAGCCTTTATATGGCTAATTACTATTTCAATTGACATCATCTGAATATGTGATCTATTGCACTACAGGGCCGCCCTCTTGAGAGGAAAAAATTCAAACAGTAATCCACAAGACATTTTGCTCATTTTAGTTAACACATGAAGTGACGATAGCTTCAGTTTCCAAACATCTTTTTCATTATTTTTATTCTACACTTTTAAAGTTACTTCTAGGTATTATTTGTAGTACTTTTAGCTACAATGCTTACACATAGTAAGGAGGATTTCCCAAACCCTAGGCCCCAGCAGAATCTCTGAGGAGGGAAACTTCCACACTCAGTACAAAGTCTTAAGGACTTAAGGAGCAATGCCAAGGTCCCGATATCACATCATCGCCTCCCTAGCAGTCCCATGGCCATCGAACTGCTTGTAAAGAAGCATTGGTGTAGGCCACACATGGCCAAGGCAGAAACAATGATGATGGTCGACAACCTGAACAGCATCTTACTTCCACAATTAAGAGCTTATTGAAGGACAACAGCTTTACCAGAACACCTGAAAATGGGGCCACCTAGAGGAGGACAAGGGCAAAAAATATTTAGGCAAATAATAGCAACTGTGAGCTAATGCCATGAGCACGGTATAGTACCGAGTGAACTGAAACTGGATAAGATTATGTTGGACATAACTGGAAAAGTCAAAATCATCGACTTTTGCCTTAGAAATCAAGTGGAACCAGGGCAATGCTGAACTGGCACTGTGGTCCTTTCTCTTTTGGAGCTCCTGAACTCTTCCTCAGCAAACTTTATGATAGTCCACAGAATGACATATGGACCATAGTTTTACATTTAATGGTAGATTAAAAAAAGTCAGATTTTACTCTGTCTTCATACTACAGTTTTGAAGACCGGTTGTGGCAAGTATGTATCCTAACCTCTGTGGGGTGTCAGAAGAGATGTAGGACCTCTTGGCCTCTTAATGATAGTCAACACGAAATATAGTTTGACAGTCACAGATGTGATGATGTACCCCTGGTTAAATGAAGATTGAAAGGCTTTCCCAAATCCCTATGAAGGACTG
Organism: Rattus norvegicus; assembly: GCF_021556685.1. Lineage (NCBI taxonomy): Eukaryota > Metazoa > Chordata > Mammalia > Rodentia > Muridae > Rattus > Rattus norvegicus. The sequence continues at coordinate 56,580,292 of NC_141534.1, read as the reverse complement.
AGCTCTGTCAGGCTAGACCCTGCAATTGTGGAAGAAATAGAACATACTGGGTACAGAGCCTAAGATATCACAACATATAATCAAACCATGGGATCATGTGGCTTACTGTACAGGCAAGTTCTCCAGGTGCAGGGCAGAACAACAGAGGCTCACACATCGAATCCAGTTATTCCCTACCCTTGATGTATACGATGCATTACCTTTGAGCTGAAGAGGAGTGGAAGCTACCCCACCCTAGTCACACTGGTCTCAACATCCTCCAATGGCCTTGTGTTTACCTTTGGCCATTATCTTGCCAAAGAGAAGGCAGAAGAGCGAAGAGGGCTGTTCTTCTCTTCTTCCGGCCACTTCAGATGAGACCCACACTGGACAAACATACATCCATGCCAGCAGTGTCGCCTGAATTCACTGAATAATCAGCTTCAGTGAGAACAACAGCAGCAATGAGAACACAGGAATGCAAATTCCTGCTATGCTCTGGTAGTAGTGGTGTTTCTCACCCCACCTGGCTAGCTCTATGCAGCCATCTTGTCCTGGTCCCTGCTGCTAGTTTGCTACTCTAACCAAACACCTTTAATCTGAAATGCTTGGACTACTGCTTGCATTTCTCATCCCATCCACCACCTCTGGCTGACCTGCAGAAGGTTGGATAACGCTCCTCTCACAGGACTTGCGTTAGTCTTTTGTAATGAAAACCCTAGAGGCTTATACTAGCCAGATTTATAGGGGTAAATCTCCAACCCCAAAAGGCCCATGCAAAGACCAGAAAACTCAGTAATATATCTACAAGCTGAGTGCTTAGATCAGACAAATACACCACGACACTACTCTATTGCCCATTTATGACATCTCTACCTTCTTGTGGCTCGTGCAAGACACATGGGGCTGCTCCATTTTCAACCTCTTCCTCCCCCATCTTCTTCTTGCCCGAATATTCCGTCTCTATTCTTCTTTCTCTCCCTACCCCAAAACATTCAGCTCTATCTTTTCCTTCCATAGCCCAAACACTGGCTGTAGCCTTTATTTGGCCAATTACTATTTCCCATGACATCACCTGAATATGTGATCTATTGCACTACAGAGTTGCCCTCTTGAGAGAGCAAGAAAAACAAAACAAAAAACTGCAGTCCACAAGACATTTTGCTCAGTTTTAGTTAACACATGCAGTGATTGTAGCTTCAGTTTCTCTACATCTTTTTCATCATTTTTATTCTATAATTTTAAGTTATTTCTAGGGAATATTTGTAGTATTCTTAGCTACAATGATTCCACATAGTAAGGAGGAGTTCCCACACCCAAGCCCCAGGCAAATTTCTGATGAGGGACACTTCCACTCTCAAAACAAAGTCTTAAAGCCCAGGGGACGCAGGAGCAACGCCTTTGCCTCAGTGGCAGACCCATGGCCATGGAACTGCTTCTAAAGAAGCAATGGTGCCTGTCACTCATGACCAAGGCAGAGACAATGATGATGGTTGACTACCTGAACAGCATCTCACTTCTACAAGTAAGAGCTTGTGGAAGGACAACAGCTTTACCAAAACACCTGAAAATGGGGCCACCTAGAGGAGGACAAGGGCAAAAAATATTTAGGCAAATAATTGCAACTGTGAGCTAATGCCATGACCAGGGTATAGTACACAGGGAATCTAAACCTGATAAGTTTATGATGGACATAAATGGAAATGTCAAAATCATCGACTTTCACCTTAGAACTCAAGTGGAACCAGGGCAATGCTGAACTGGCACTGTGGTCCTTTCTCTTTTGGAGCTCCTGAACTCTTCCTCAGCAAACTTTATGATAGTCCACAGAATGACATATGGACCATAGTTTTACATTTAATGGTAGATTAAAAAAGTCAGATTTTACTCTGTCTTCATACTACAGTTTTGAAGACCGTTTGTGGCAAGTATGTATCCAAACCTTTGTGGGGTGTCAAAAGAGATATAGGACCTCTTGGCCTCTTAATGATAGTCAATACGAAATATAGGTTGAGAGTCACAGATGTGATGATGTACCCCTGGTTAAAGGAAGACTGAAAGGCTTTCCCAAATCCCTATGAAGGACTGAGCTCTGTCAGGCTAGACCCTGCAATTGTGGAAGAAATAGAACATACTGGGTTCAGAGCCTAAGATATTGTAATATAAAATAAAACCATGGGATCATGTGGCTTACTGTACAGGCAAGTTCTCCAGGTGCAAGGCTGAACAATGGAGGCTCACACATTGAGTCCAGTTATTCCCTTTCCTTGATGATGATGATGCATTCCTGTTGGGCTGTAGAGGAGTGGTAGCTACCTCGCCCTATACGCACAGGCCTCATCATCATCCAATGGTCTAGTGACTTCCTTTGACCACAATCTGGTCAAAAAGTAGGCAGAAGAGTCACTGGGGCTGCCCTTTGTTTCTTGAGGCCACACCAGATTACACCCACACTGGACAAACATACATCCACAGCAGCAGTGTCGCCTGAATTCATTCAACAATCATCCTCAGAGAGAACACAACAGCAATGAGAACACAGGAATGCAAATTCCTGCTATGCTCTGGTATCAGTGGTAATGCTCAACCCACATGGCCAGGTCTATGCATCCATCTTGCCTGGTTCCTGCTCCTAGTTTGCTACTCTAACCAAACAACTTTAATCTGAAATGCCTGGACTGCTGCTTGCGTTTCTTATCTCATCCACCCCATCTCCCCGACCTGCAGAAGGCTGGCCAATGCTCCTCTCACAGGATTTGCCTTAGTCTTTTGTAATGAAAACCCAAGAAGCTTCTACTAGCCAGATTTATAGGGGTAAATCTCCAACGCCAAAAGGCCCATGCAAAAACAGAAAACTCAATTATATAATTATAAGCTGAGTGCTTAGATTAGACAAATCTACCACTACACTACTCTATTGCCCATTTATAAAATCTCTACCTACTTGTGGCTCCTGCAAGCCACGTGTGCCTGCTCCATTTTCAACCTCTTTCTCCCCCATCTTCTTCTTGCCCGAATCTTCCGCCTCTATTCTTCTTTCTCTCCATTCCCCAAAAAGTTCTGCTGTGTCTTTCCTTCCATTGCCCAAACACAGGCTTTAGCCTTTATGTGGCCAATGACTATTTCACCTGACATCATCTGAATATGTGATCTATTGCACTACAGGGTTGCCCTCTTGAGAGAGCCAAAAAACAAAGAAAAAAACAAAAACAAAAAGTAAAACAAAAACAAATAAAAGAATAAATTGCAATCCCAAAGACATTTTGGTCATTTTAGTAAACACATGCTGTGAATTTAGCTTCAGTTTCCCTACATCTTTTCCACTATTTTTATTCTATACTTTTAAGTTATTTGTAGGTTATATTTGTAGTATCTTTAGCTACAATGCTTACACATAGTAAAGAGCAGACCCCACACCCTAGCCCTCAGCAGAATTTCTGATGAGGGAAAATTCCACTCTCAATACAAAGTCTTAAGGACCATGGGACACAGGAGCAACGCCTTCGACTCAGTGGCAGCCCCAGAGCAATCGAACAGCTTCTAAAGAAGCAATGGTGCCTGACACTCATGACCAAGGCAGAGACAATGATGGTCGACCACCTGAACAGCATCTCACTTCTGCAAGTAAGAACTTGTTGAAGGACAACAGCTTTACCAAAGCACCTGAAAATGTGGCCACCTAGGGGAGGACAAAGGCAGGGAAATATTTAGGTAAATAATCATAACTGTGAGCTAATGAAATGACCAGGGTATAGTGCACAGGGAACAGAAACCTGATAATTTTACCATTGGACATAAATGGAGAAGTCAAAAATCATAGACTTTTGCCTTAGAACCCTAGTTGAACCAGGGCAATGCTGAAGTGGCACTGTGTTGCTTTCTCTTTGGAGCTCCTGAACTCTTCCTCAGCAACTTTATGATAGTCCACAGAATGACAAATGGACCTGAGTTTTACATTTCATGGTAGTTAAAAAAGTCAGATCTTACTCTGTATTCATACTACAATTGAGAAGACCATTGTGGCATGTATGTATCCTAACCCCTGCGGGGTGTCAGAAGAGATGGAGGACCTCTTAGCCTCCTAATGATAGTCAACATGAAATATAGGTTGACAGTCACAGATGGGATGATGTACCCCTGGTTAAAGGAAGACTGAAAGTCTTTCCCAAATCTCTATGAAGGACTGAGCTCTGTCAGGCTAGACCCTGCATTTGTGGAAGAACTGCACCATAATGGATTCTGAGTCTAAGATATTACAATGCATAATCAAACCAGGAGATCATCTTGCTTACTGTGTGCCAAAATATGCCTACCTAGAGCAAGTCAAGGCTAGGGAAATATTGTGCAAATAATAGCTGTGATGAGCCACTTCTACGGGCAAACAATACTTCACAGGGACGTGAAGCCAAAGAGTGCTGGTTTGTATATCAATTGAAAAGTCAAGATTATGAACTTTGGCCTAGTACCTCATTCTACCCAGGGGAAATGCTGAACCAGCACTGCGATACTTATACTTTTGGTGTCCCCGAACTCTTCTTTGAAAAATTTTATTATGTTCCAAAGAACAAAATATGGACCTTGGGTGGAATTTTATAATTTTTGGCAGTCAGAAAGTTTCCATTTGATTCTCTCTTAATTTTGGAGCTGAGAAGACAGGCTGTAATAGAGGTATATGCTGCCTCTGGTGGGGTGTCAGAAGAGCTGGAGGACCTACTTAGCCTCTTAAAGATAGTCAACCATAAATATAGGCCAACAGTCATTGTGGTCATGATGCAACCCTAGTTCAACTAAGACTAGAAGCAGTTCCCAAATCCCTATGAGCAACTGATCCCCCTCAGGCCAGACCCTGCTAATGTGAAAAGGCAATGGAATACATTGGATTCCAAGCCCTAGAAACTAAGGACACTTCAACCAGACAATATATTAACCAGACCATGTCATCCTACTTCCTTCTGCAATGGCAGGAAGTTCAGGGGCAAGGCAACAAAACATAGGCTTGGACAGACAGTACAGTGGATGTGTTGGGAAAAAGCAGGTGCTAAGACAGTGGATGTTCTGATACAGTGGCCTCCAAGTCCTTGTGAGGAAGAAGCACTTATGCCATCCAGTAATGACCATGGCAATGACAACAATTGTGTTTATCTACCCCAACATCATCTACAAGTAATTGAGACCAAAACAAGTGGATACCTTGTCATGGAGCTGGGTGAGGTTCAACATCTTTACAAATGTATCTCAAAGTATAGCTACATAGTGAAGGACAAGGCCTGGCAAAGTTTATGCAAATATTAACAGCCTGGATCTACTCTCAGGGGCACAGAATAATCACAGGACAAACAAATAATATGTTGGATAAGAAACAAAAAGCCAAAATCATTGACTTTGACCTTAGTACCCAAGACAATCAGAGCAAATGCTGAACCTGTACAATGGTGCTAACACTTTTGATGCCCATGAACTCTTCCTAGGATAAATTTATGATGGTTCAAAGAACCACATATGAATGCTAGAGTCTTACATTTTAAGGTAGTTGGAAATGTTGCCTCTATTTTCATACACGAGTTGAGAAGACATGTGGCAGGTGTGTATCTTGACCACTGTTGGGTGTCAAGAGAGCTAGATGACCTGCTTAGCAACTTAATGACAGTCAAACCCAGATATATCCATCATAGACATGATAATGCACCCCTGCTTCAAAGAAGAATGGGAGCATTTCCCAAATCCCTATGAGGAAATGATACCTCTCAAGCCACACCCTGGAATTTTGGACGTAATGCAATATGTTCCATTTAAAACACAAGACATAATGTTCCTTTATATCAAAGAAAGTCTAAGCAGATCATGGCATTCAACTGATTACTGTAAGGACAGGCTATCCAGGTGCCTGGCTTCACAACCAGCCTCAGACAGTTACTCCAGTTATGGCTCCATTCCCTACCCTTGATGAGTATGCTACTTCCGCACTAGGCCTGGACTGCAGAGAAGTGGAAACCAACCCACCATTGGCACGTTGGACTTGTCATCTCCCATAGCCTTGTTTATGCCTATGTCCATAATTCTAGTCATAGAGGATTCAGAAGAACCACTGAGACTGGCCTTCTCTTCAGGCCACTCCAGAGGACACCTGCACTGGACAAAACATACATGCCAGGGTGTCTTCTGCCTTCAGTCAACAAGCAGCCTTAGGGTGAAAAGAAGCAGCAATGAGAACACAGAAGACAACCTATTATTCCTCTGTGCCTAAGGAGAGGGCAACACTGTCCCCAGTAGTGGCCATCCAAAAGGCTTTAAGGATGGAACAAGAAATAAAAAAAATGTCCTGATGAAATGTGTTGCTGCTCTTTATCAAGAAAAAAATCTCACCTGAGGCAGAACACCTTGTCTCTTTTGAGAAATGAAGCACAGTTAGAGCATCCAGAGAACAAGTTGCAGGCACAACCCAGGTACCTTTGTGCTTAGTCCTACCCAATTTACTCTATGAGGGTCCTCCTGTGTCTCTGATTTCCATTTGTTCAAAATTGTTTCCTTTTTAACTTCTGTAAGTACTATATGATTCTTGGTCTATGCCAAGCCCTCTTGCTGTTCTATATTTCTCTAGTTCCCAGCAGGCATTAAATATGACTGATGTGTACCCCACTCTACAGACTTGTCCTGCTGACCCCATGCCTTCATCTGTACTTAGAGCACCCCAAAATACAACAGCTCCCACAAGGTCAGGCCTAGAGGCCTACTATGGGCTAATGGAATCTTCCAGAGGCAACTGTTCCTAACATATCTGGCAATTAATCACAAGAGCTGAAGAACAAATTCTTAAGTTTTCAGAAGTAACATCACATTCCATTACGCCTCAAAAATAATAACCAGCAATTCCTTCAAAACAGTGACAGTGGAGTTAGTAAACAGTGTGGATCCTGTGACAATGTAGGTCCTGCAATACTGGAGGCAATGAGATAGTGCAGGTACTTTTACATTGGAGGTCAGGCAACATTGGAGGACCAGCATGAGTAGAGGTCCTGGGAAAATGGAGATGGGACTGGTACAGTGGAGGTCCTGACTAAATGCAGGTGCTGCAAGAGTGGAGGTCCTGCAAGACTGGAGGTCCTGCAAGAGTGGAAGAACGGTGATAGTGGAGGTGCTGGGTCATTACCATACTGGAACAGTGGATGTCCTGCTACAGTGGCTGTCAAAGTGCTGGTAAAGAAGAAGCAAGGGTGACAGCCAGTAATGAAGATGGCACATGTACTGATGATTTTTGACCATTCCAACATCATTTCACTACTCCAAGTAATTGGTCTGAAACAAGACAATACCTTGACGCTACTTGAAGGTCACCAGTTTTACAGACACGTCTGAACAGCTGGCCAGTTGGTGGAGAACAAAACCAGGGAAACATTTAGGTAAATACTATCAGACATGAACTACTGCCATAGTCACATAATAGTTCAAAGAAACCTCAAAACACATGATATTTTCTTGGACAAGAAAGGAAAAGTCAAAGTCATGGTCTTTGGCTTTATGAACCAAGTTGATATAGGGCAAATAGAGAACCGACACTATGATGATTACCTTTTGCTGCCGTGGAGCTCTATCTAGGCAAATTTTATGATAGTCCAAAGAATGACACAGGGAAGACATGAGTAGTCTTACATTTCATGGTAGTCAGAGGTTTCATTTGACTAGTCATAAAAGGGCTGAGAAGTCAGGTTGTAGCCTGTGTGAATCCTGCCCCCTGTGGGAGATGAGAAGAGCTGGATGACCTGCATAAGTTCTTAATGAGAGTAAACCCCAGATACAGGCTGACAGTCATGGATGCCATCATGCAAATCTAGTTCAAGAGAGACAGAAAAGCATTCCCAAATCCCTATGAGCAACTGATCACACTCAGGACAGAACTTGCAATTGTGGAAGCAATACAATATACTTGGTTCCAAGCCCTAGATACTACAGGTACCAAAAAAGTATATCAAGACCATGGCATCCTATTGCTTACTGCAAGGGCAGGCTATCAAGGGACATGGCTGCACAACACAGTGTCACCTAGTGAGAACAGTTATGGCACCATTCCCTAACATTGATGCTGCTGCTGCTTTCCCTCTAGGAATAAAGAAGAGCAGAAGCCAGCCCACCATCAGCACATTAGTTTCGTCATCTTCCAATGGTCTAACTTCTGTTTTTATCCAAAATTCTTGTTATAGAGTAGGCAGAAGACCCAGTGGGACTGGCCTTCTCTTCAGGCCACTCCAGATGACACCAACACTGGACAAAAGACACTGTCTCCCACATTTACTGAATGAGCAGCTTCAGGGAGAAGAGCAGCATCAATGAGAACAGAAAAAACAACATATTCTCTGTCTGTGCTTCAGAAGAGTGCAAGATATTCACCAGCTGGTGTCGGAGCAGAGGCTTTAAGAGATGGAGGAAGAAATGGGGGAAGTTCCCTGATGAACCTTTGTTATGGCTTTACATCAAGAAAGAAACTTCACAAGAGGCAGGACAGAGTCTCCCCAAAAAGAACGAATAAGGATAGCATGCAGAGAACAAGGACCAGGTACAGCCCAGGTACCTTGGTGCTTTATCTTACTCAGTTGGCTCTGTGCTGGTTCTTCCTCTATCATTTCCATTTCTTTAAAATTGGTACCTTCTTACCTTCTGTAAGTACTGTTTGATTCTTCCTCTATGCCAAGGGTTATTCCTGTTCTGGATTTCTCCTCTTCCCATCAGGAACTCAATGTGACTGATGTATACCCCACTCTACAAAGTTATCACTTGCTGATCCTATCCTTTCACCTGAATTGCATTACCCTCTGAAAGGCAACAGCTCCCACAAGGTGAGGAATAGAGGGATATGAGCTCTTGTGATCTTCCAGGGGATAACAGTCCTAGAACATGTGGAAATCAGTCACATGTGCTAAAAAAACAAATTCTTGGGCTTTCAAACGTAACATCACATTCCAGTAAGGGTGAAATATAATAACTAGCAATGTCAATAAAAATTGAAAGTGAACTTGATGCAGCTGTGCCTATCATGAGTCAGTGTAGGTCCTGAAACAATGTAGGCACAGAGATAGTGGAATTACTGTAACAATGGAAGTCCACCATTATTGGCAATCATAAAATATTGGAGATAATGAGAGAGTGGAGATTAGGCTGGAACAGTGGGTGTCCTATAACAACGGAGGCACTGTAAAAGTGGATGTCCTGCAACCAGAGATGTCCTTCAATAATGGAGCTACTTGGACTGAGGAAGTCCGTAATACTGGAGGTCCTGGGACTTTGGAGGTTCTGCAAGAATGGTATTCCTGTCAATGTAAAAGTAATGAAACTGTGGAGAACCCTCAACTATGGAGGTCACGTGCCAGCAGAAGTCCTGCAAAAGTCTAAAAGAGTTGATATCCTGTGACAGTGGAGGCCCTGTGACAATGGAGGTCCTGGAACATTGGAGGTCCTGCCCCTGAGGCAGTTCAGTTGCTCCAACATTGGAGGCCCTGAAACAGTGAAGGTCCTGAGACAGTGGAGGTTCTTTGATAGTTAAGGTGATTGGAGAGTGAAGGTCCAGTGTCAGTTGAGGTCCTGCGACATTGGAGGTCCTAGAGATATAGTAGACGTCCTGAGACAGTGGAGATGAGCCTGGAAGAGTGGAAGTCCTGTGACAGAGGAGGTCCTGTGACAGTGGTGGACATGCAACAGTGGAAATCCTTCAACACTGGAGGTCCTACAAAGGTAGAGGTCCTGAGACAGTAGATTTACAGTGAGAATGGAGGTCATGCAACAGTGGACTTTCTGTGCCAATTGACATCCTATAAATTCTAGTTGGTGAGATAATCGATGTGCTTCAACAGTGGAGGTCCTACAATAGTGAAGGTCCTTCAAGAGTGGCAGCCTGATACACTGGAAAACCTGCAACTGTGGGCATCCCTTAAGAGTTGAGTTGCTGCAACAGTGAAAGTCCAGCAAATGTGTACATCCTGTGCTAGTAGATGTCCTCAAATTTGTAGTCCTTAGAAAGTGGAGTTGCCTAGACAGCAGAGTATCTATCACAGTGGAGTTGCTGCATAGTGGATATCAAAGTCCTGCTAATGTAGAAGCAATGAGCCAGCCAGTAATGACCATGGCAGTAATGATAATGGGTAACCACCTCAACATGATCTCACTTCTTCAAGTCATTGTGAGCAAAACAAAATTATGTCTCATCATGGAGCTTGTTGAAGGTCAACAGCTTTCCAAATTCATCCAAAAGTATGGCTACCTAGAACAGGACAAGGTCAGGAAAATATTTTGCAAAGAACAGCAGTGATGATCTACTGCCATGGGCACACAATGTTTCACAGCTACCTGAAGCCATATAATATAATGTTGGATTTCAATGGAAAAGCCACAATCAGCAACTTTATCCATAGTACCCCAATTGAACAGGGCAAATGCTAAACCGGCACTATGGTGCTTACAATTTTGGTGCCCTTGAACTCTTCTTTGTCAATGTTTATGGTCAACCATCATAATTTTCTATTACTAACAGTAAACCCCAGATATAAGCTGACAATCACAGATGTAATAACGCAATCCTGCTTCAAAGAATGGGAGGAAAGTAATAAAATATATTCAGTTCTAAGCCCGAGATATAAAGAATCTTTATATTAAAGATAGTATAACCAGACCATGGCCTCCAATTGCTTACTGGAAGGGCAGGCTATCCAAGTGCCTGGCTTCACAACCAGTCTCAGACTGGCTCCATTCCCTACCCTTATGATTATGCTGCTTTCCCACTAGGACTTTAGAGTGGAAACCAACCCACCATTGGCACATTGGACTTGTCATCCCCCCTGGCCTCGTTTCTGCCTATGTCCAAAACACTAGTCATAGAGGATTAAGAACCACTGAGACTGGCCTTCTCCTCCAGGCACTCCAGATGACACCCATGCAGGACAAAGAATACATGCTAGAGTGTCTGCTGCCTTCAGTCAACAAGCAGTCTCAGGGAGAACAGAAGCAGTAATGACAACACAGAAGACAATACATGATATTTTCTTGGACAAGAAAGGAAAAGTCAAAGTCATGGTCTTTGGCCTTATGAACCAAGTTGATATAGGGCAAATACAGAACCAACACTATGATGATTACCCTTTGCTTTTATCTCTCTGTGCCTCTGGAGTAGGCAAGTCTGTCCCCAGCATGGCCTGGCCCAGAGGATTTAAGAGATGGTCTAAGAAATTAGGAATATCCAAATGAAGCAGTGTTCTTTTGTTCGATCATGCAAGAAAACTCCCCTGGGACAGGACAGTGTCTGTCCTGAGAAATGAGGGATAGACACAGCATCCAAAGAACAAGCAGCAGGCAGGCACAGCCCAGGTACCTTTGTGCCTTGTCCTGCCCAGTTTGCTCTGTGCTGATTCCTCCTGTGTCTCTGATTTCCATTTCTGCAAATAGTTTCCGTTTTAACTTCTGTAAGTACTGTCTGTTTCTTCCTCCTCCCCATGCCTTCTCCCTATTCTGGATTTCTCCTTTTCCCAGCAAGGACTCAATGTGACTGATGTGTACCCCGGACTACAGAGTTGTCCTGCTGACCCCATGCCTTCACCTGGACTGTAACACCCCCGAAACAAAACAGCTGCCACAAGGTGAGGTCTACTGGGCTGTGGGCTCGTGCAACCCTCTAGGGGCAACTGATCCTAGCACATCTGGTAATTAATCACAAGATGTGCAGGAAAAATTGTTATTTTTTCAAAAATACCATCACATTCCATTAAGCCTCAAAACTAATAACCAGCAATGCTTTCAAAAAAGGGACAGGGGAATTAATGAAACAGTGCAGATCCTGTGACAGTTTGGGGCCTGCAACTGTGGAGGCACTGGGATAGTGCAGTTTTGTATTTGAGGTTGTGAACATTGGAGGTCCTGTAAGAGTGGAGGTCCTGAGACATTGGAGATGGGACTGGTACAGTGGAAGTCCAGAGACAATGCATGTGCTGCAAGAGTGGATGTCCTGGAACAGCGGAATTCCTTGGACAGTGGAGGTCCTGCAATAGTGGATGTGTTTAGACAGGGGAGGTCCTCCAACAGTGGAGGTCTGTTACGGTGGAGCTTCTACAACAGTGGCACTCCTGTGATAGTGGAGGGTTTGAGACAATGTAGGCTGGCAACAATGGAGATGCTTTGCCAGGAGAGGTTCTACAAAAGTCTAGTCGGTGATAGAGTGGATGCTCTGAGACAGTGGAGATCTGGTGACAGTGGAGGTCCTGCACCATTGGAGGTTCTGGAACAATCGAGGTCCTGAGACAGTGTAGTTGCTCAGGTATTGGAGGTTAGGCAACATTGTAGGCCATGTGAGAGTGGAGGTGCTGGGAGAAATAAAAGTGATGGGACAGTGGAGGACCTGTGACTATTGTGGTCCTGCAACATTGGAAGTCCTCCATCAATTGGGGTCCTGGGATGTTTGAGAACCTGAAATATTGGATGTTCTGCAGTGTTGGAGGTGCTGATTCAGCAGAGATGAGCCTGGTACAGTTGAGACCTGGCTAAAATGGAGGTGCAACCACACTGCAGGTCCTGCAAGAGTAAATGTCCTAATACAATGCAGTTGCTCCAAGTTTATAATTCCTGCAATACTTGGTTTTCTAGGACAGTGAAAAACCTACAAAAGCAGAGGTTGTGTGTCAGTTGAGGTTCTTTGACAGGGAATGTCCTAAAACAATGGACATCCTTCAACATTGGAGGTCTTGCAACAGTGGAGGTCCTAGACAGTGCATTTGCACTGTCAGTGGAGGTCCAGAACAGAGGAATTTTTTTGGGCCAGTAGAGGTCCTGCAAAAGTCTAGCTGCGGAAAATGTGGATGTCCTACCACATTGGAGGTCCTGCAACAATTGAGGTAATGCAACAGTGTAAGTATACCTACTGTGGACATCCTGTGCTAGTAGAGGTCCTGCAAGTTGGCGTTGCTGAGACTGTGAAGGTGCAGGGACACTGAAGGTTCTGCAAAAATGGAGGTCCTTATAACAGTTGAGGAACTGCAACTGTGGATGACCTGTGCTAGTAGAGTTCCTGCAATTTGAAAGTCCTGAGTCAGTGGAGGGGCTGAGACACTGGAGGTCTTTTGACAATGCAGGTCCTTGTCACCGTGGAGGTGCTGTGATATAGGAGGTCTTACAACAGTAGAGGTCCTTGTAACAGTTGAAGTGCTGTGACAGTGGAAGTCCAGGGGCAGTACAATTCCTGTGCCAGTAGAGATCTTGCAGTTTGGAGGTAATGAGACTGTGGAGTTTCCTGACAGCTGCGGTACTACCACAGTGGAGGTCCTGTGACAAGGGAGGTCTTAGGATAGTGCAGTGTCTGGGACAGTGAAAGTCCTGCTACTGTGGTTATCAAAGTGCATGCAAAGAAGCAGCAAGGGTGCCAGTCAGACAAGAGCATGGCCAATATAATGAAGATATTCATCCACACCAATATCATATTGCTTCACCAAGTAATTGAGTCTGAGACACATCTATACCTTCTCATGGAGCTGGTTGAAATTCTATAGCTTTACAAATTCATCTGAAAGTCTTGCCACCTCGAGGAAGACAAGGTCAGGGAAATATTTAGGCAAATATTAGCAGACTCGATATACTGTGATGGGCATGGTGTAGTTCACGGAGACTTGAAATCGAGTGATATTTTGTTACACAAGAACGGAAAAGTCAAAATCATCAACTTTGGCCTTTCCTAGCAAAGTTGAACCTGAGATAACGATGAGCTGGCACTACGGTGTTTACAATTTTGATGCCTGTTATTACATCCTAGGCAAACATTGTAATGGAACAAAGAGCAATATTTGAGTTAAGGAGTAGGCTTATATTTCACTGTTGTAGGATTTGACTCAGTTGTTATAAAAAGGTGAGAAGACATGTTGTGGCCGGTGTGTATCCTGCCCACTGTGGGATGTCCGAAGAGCTGGAGATCTGTGTAGCATCTTAATGGCAGTCAACCCCAGATATGGGTTGATAGTCATAGAAGTAGTGATGTACCCCTGGTCAATGAAGACTGGAATTGGTTCCCAAATCCTTGGAGGAACTGATCCCCCTCATGCCAGACACTGCTAATGTGGAAGCAATTGGATATTTTGGGTTTTGAGCCTAAGATATTATAGATACATCAAAGAAAAATTTACCAGACCGTGGCATCCCATTGCTTACTGTAAGGGCAGGCTCTCTATGGGCATTGCTGCAGATCCCAAGGTCAGCAAGTTTGTCCAGTTATGGCAACATTCCCTACCCCTGGTGATGGCACTGATTTCCCTCTAGGACTGAAGAGGAGTAGAAGTGAGAACACCATAGACACATTGGTCTCCTCATCTTCCAAGGGTCTAATGTCTGCCTATAATAATGAGGCTAGTCAAAAGGAAGCAGAAGAGTCACTGGACTGCCCTTCTCTCCAGGACACTTCCGATGACAGCCACACTGGACAAAGCATATATACATGACAGAGGTTTCCCCTGCATTTACTCAGCAAGCAGACACACTTACAAGAGCAGCACCAATTAGAACATAAAGGACAACCTATTCTCCAGGTGTTTGTCAGCTGAGAGCAGGCCTTTCCCCAGCTGGGGCCTTCCCAGAGGACTTAAAGGATGGACCAAGAAGATGAGAGAATCCCTCAAGTTGTGTTTCTGCTTTACATCAAGAAAGAAACCTTACATGAGGCAGAACAGTGTTCTCTCAGAAATGAGGCATGGCGAGAGCACCCCGAGAACAAGCAGAAGGCACAACCGAGGTACCTTTGTGCTTTACCCCTCCCACTTTGCTTTGTGGTCATTCTTCCTTTGGCTCTGTTTTCCATTTCCCCACAATTCTTACCTTCTTATACTCTCTAAGTACTTTACGATTCTTCCTCCACCACAAGCTTTCTCCGTCTTGTGGATTTCTCCTTTTCCCAGTTGGGACTCAATACGACTTAATTGTACTCCACTCCACAGAGTTGTCTTGCTGATCCAATCCCTTCACCTGAACTGTATGACCCTCTAAGCACAACAGCTTCAACAAGATGAGGGCTACAGAGCTATCAGATCAGGGAATCTTCCATAGGTTACTGGTCCTAGCACATGTGGCCATTAATCACAAATGATACAGGACAAATTCTTATGTTTTCAAAAGTAACATTACATTCCATTCATCCTCAAATCTAATAACTGGTAATGCCTTTGAAAAAGTGTAATTAGAGTTGCTGCAATAGTGCAGATCCTGTGAAGAGGTAGGTCCTGTAACAGTGGAGGCACTGAAATAGTGCAGGTTCTGGGACAGTGAAGGTCCTTTGAAAGTGGAGGCACTGCGATAGGGGAGGTCATTCTACCTACAGTGGAGATGCTGCACAATTGAAGATTTGGCTACAGCGGTGGTCCTGTGACAACTGAGGTCCTGCAAAATTGTAAATGCTGACACAGTGGTATTCCTGTAAATGTAGAGATCCTGTGACAGTGAAGGTGCAGCATCATTAGAGGTCCTGCTTCAGTTGATGTCCTGAAACACTGTAGTTGCTTTGACCCTGGTAGTGCTACAACAGTGGAAGTTCTTGGACAGTGGAGGTTATAGGCTAGTGGAGGGCCTGCCAACAGTGCTTATCCTGTGCCAATGCTGGTCCTACAAAAGTGTAGTTGCTGAGTCATTGGAGGTCCTGTGACAGTGGAGGTCATGCAGCAATGGAGGTCCTGTGACAGTGGAGAGTCTTCAACATCTCAGGCTCTGGGACAGTGGAGCTGATTGATGTATGGACAGTGGAGGTTCTGCAATAGTGGAGGTGTTTAGACAATGGAGGTCCTGTAATAGCATTTTCTCAGTTCTGGATTTCTACTCATCCCAGAGGGGACTCACTATGACTGATATGTAGCCCACTCTACAGAACTGTGTCCTGCTGATCCCATCCCTTAACCTGGATTCAACTTCTCCCAAAACACAACACCTCTGACCAGGTGAAGACTGGTGGACTAAGGGCTCATGGAATCTTCCAGGGGATATCAGTCCTAGAATATGTGGTCATCAATCACATGTGATGCAGAAAAAATTCCTGTGTTTTCAAAAGTAATATCCCATTCCATTAAGACTCAAATCTAATAACCAGCAATGTCAACAAAATGTGAAAGTAGAATTGGTGCAACAGTGCAGATCCTGCTACGGTGTAGGTCCTGCAACAGTGGAGGTACTGCAACAGTAGAAGTCCAGCAACATTGGAGATCCTGCAATAATATGGGTCCTGAGACAGTGGAGATGAGGCTGGGACAGTGGAGGTGCTACAACAATGGAGGCACTCTAAGAGTGGGGGTCCTGCACCATGGAGGTCCTTCAAAAATGGAGGTACTTAAGACTGAGGTTGTCTGCAATAGTGGACATCCTAGGACAGTGGAGGTGCTGCAACAGTGGAGGTCCTGTGTTAGTTAAGGTACTGAGACAGTGGAGGACCATCAGCAATGGAGGTCCTGGGCCACTACAGGTCCTGCAAAACTCTACTAGCTATTCTGCAACTGTGGATATCTTTTAACAGTGGAGGTCATGCAACATTGGAGGTCCCTGAGACAGGAAATTGGTCCGATATTGGAGGTCCTGCAACAGTGTAGGTCCTGCGACAGTGAAGGAGTTGGGACAGTTAAGGTGATTGGACAGTGGAGATCCAGTGTCATTTGAGGTCCTGTGACATTAGAGGTCCAACAGTTATAGTGTAGGTCCTGAGACAGTAGAGATGAGTCTGCGAGAGTGGAGGTCCTGCAAAAATAAGTGTGCTAAGACATGGGAGATCCTGCAACAGTGAATGTCCCAAGACACTGGAGTTTCTGAGATAGTGGATGTGCTTGACCAGTGGAGGTTCTCCAAGAGTGGAGGTCCAAAGCAATGAAGGTCCTGTGACTGCATAAGTGCTGAGAGAGTGGCGATCCTGTGACAGAGAAGGTCCTGTGATAGTGGTGGCCCTGAAACAGTGTATGTGCTTCAACACTGGAGGTCCTGCAACAGTGAAGGTCCTGATACGGTGGATTTATCATGACATTGAAGAACCAGCAACTGTGGACTTTCTATGCCAGTTGACATTCTGCAAAATTCTAGATGCTGAGAGAATGGATGTGCTGCAACAGTGGAGGTCCTACAATAGTGGGGGTCCTTCAAGAAGGGAGGTGCTAAGACACTGGAAATCTTGCTAAAGTGGATGTCTTTTAAGAGTTGAGTTGCTACAAGAGTGAAAGTCCTGCAAAAATGTACATTCTATGCCAGGGGAGGTCCTGCAATTTGGAGGTCCTGAGAAAGTGGAGTTGCCCTGAGAGTGGAGGTTCTACCACAGATTAGGTCCTGTGACAGTGGCTGTCAAAGTCCTTGTAATGGAGAAATAATAATGCCAGCCAGTAATGACAATGGCAGTGATGATGATGGGTGACAACCCCAACATCACGTGGCTTCTTCAAATAATTGAGACCAAAACAATATTATATCTTGTCTTGGAGCTTGTTGAAGCTCAACAGTTTTACAAATACATCCAAAAGTATGGCTACCTAAAGCAGGAGAAGTCAGTAAAATATATTGCAAATATTAGCAGTGATGAACTACTGCCCTGGGCACACAATATTTCACAGGGACCTGAAGCCAAATATTATTTATCTTGGATATTAATGGAAAAAAACAAAATAATCGAATTTCGCCTTAGTACCCGAGTTGAACCAGGGCAAATGCTGAAGCACCACTGTGGTGCTTACACTTCTGTTGCCCCTGAACTCCTCTTTGTCAACGTTTATGATGGTCAACCATCATCATTATCTCTTAATCACAGTAAACCCCAGATATAGGCTGACAGTCACAAACCTCATAATGCAACCTTGCTTCAAATAATGGGAGGGTTTCCCAAATCCCTATGAGGAAATGATACCTCAGGCCACACCCTAGAATTGTGGAAGTGATGTAATATATTCAGTTCTAAGCCCAAGAAATAAAGATTCTTTAAATCAAAAAAAAATTTTTAACGGATAATGGCGTCCAATGGCTTACTGAAAGGGCAGGCTATCCAGGTGCTGGCTTCACAACCAGGCTCCCTCATTGAGTCCAGTTAGGGCTCCATTCCCTACCCTTAAAGATTATGCTGTTTTCCATCTAGGACTTCAGAGGAGTGGAAACCAACCCACCATTGGCACATTGAACTTGTCATTCCCCATGGCCTCGTTTATGCCTATGTCCATAACTCTAGTCATAGAAGATTCAGAAGAACCACTGGGACTGGCCTTTTCTTCAGGCCACTCCAGGTGACAGCACACTGGACAAAACATACATGGCAGGGTGTCTTCTGCCTTCAGTCCACAAGCAGCCTCAGGGAGAACGAAAGCAGCAATGAAACCACAGAAGACATCCTATTATCCCTCTGGGGCTCAGGAGAGGGCAAGACTGTCCCAAGCAGGAGCATGCTCAGATGATTTACAGGGTGGACCAAGAAATTAGGAATATCCAAATCAAGCAGTATTCCTGTGCTCAATCAAGCAAGAAAACTCTCCTGGGACAGCACAGTGTCTCTCCTGAGAAATAAAGGCTAGAGTACATCCAAAGAACAAGCAGCAGGCAGGCTCAGCGCAGGTACCTTTGTGCTTTGTCCTACCCAGTTTGTTCTGTGCTGGTTCCTCCTGTGTCTCTGGTTTCCATTTCTGCAAAATTGTTTCTGTTTCACCTATTCTAGCATTGTATGATTCTTACTCCACCCTAAGCCTTCTTTCAGTTCTGGATTTCTACCCTTCCCAGCAGGAACTCAACACAACTGATGTGTACCCCACACTAGAGTTATCCTTCTGACCGCATGCCTTCACCTGGACTTTAGCACTCCCAAAAGACAACAGAACCCACAAGGTGAGGCTTCGAAGGCTATCGGCTCATTGAGTTTTCTAGGTGCTACTGATCTAGCACATCTGGACATTAATCACAAGAGCTGAAGAAGAAATTCTTAACTTTTCAGAGGTAGCATCACACTCCATGAAGCCTCAACACTAACAACAAGCAATGCTTTCAAAAATGTGACAGTGGAGCTGGTGCAGCAGTGCAGATCCTCTGACAGTGTAGGTCCTGTAACAGTGGAGGCACTGAGATAGTGGAGTTACTTTCACATTGGAGGTCATGCAACATTGGAAGACCTGCACGAGTGGAAGTCACGATACAGTGGAGATTTGACTGCTGTAGTGGAGGTCAGGAGACAATGCACATGCTGCAAGAGTGGATGTTCTGCAACAGTGGAGGTCTTGGACAGTGGAGGCCCTGTGACAGTGAAGGTTCTACAACAGTGGCATTTCTGTGATAGTAGAGGTCTTTAGACAATGTAAGACCAGCAACAATGGAGATCCTGGGCCAGTAGAGGTCCTGTAAAAGTCTAGGTGGTGATAGAGTGGATGTCCTGAGACAGTGGAGGTCCATGACAGTGGAGGTCCTGCACCATTGGAGGTTCTGGAACATTGAGGTCCTGAGACAGTGCAGTTGCATAGACATTGGAGTTCCTGCCAACAGTGTAGGTCCTGTGAGAGTGGAGGTGCTAGGAGAATGAAGGTGATGGACAGTGTAACTTTTGTGTTCCTAAAATGATGGAGGTCCTGCAATAGTTGAGGTCTTGATACAGTGCAGTTCTTCCAACTTTGGAGGCCCTGCAACAGAATAGGTCTTGGGAAAGTGGAGGTTCTGGGACAGTAAAGGTGATGGGACAAAGGAGGTGCTGCATCACTTGAGGTCCTGGGACATTAGAGGTCCTGCAATATTAGAGGTCCTTAGAAAAGTAGAGGTCCTGAATGAGTGCATTTGCACTGACAGTGGAGGTCCAGCAACAGTGGACTTTCTCTGCCAATAGAGGTCCTGCCAAAGTGTAGCTGTTGAGAAAGTGGATATCCTACAACGTTGGAGGACGGGCATTAGTGAATGCCCTGAGACACTGGAGATCCTGAAATAGTTGGTTTGCTTGGACAGTGAAGGTACGACAAAAGTGGAGATCCTGCATCAGTGGAGGGGTTTGGATAAAATGGAGGTGCTGCCACACTACTGGTCCAGCAACAGTGAATATCATGAGACAATGCATTTTCAATGACAGTGGATCTCCAGCAACAGTGGGATTTCTGTGCCAGTAGAGGTCCTGCAAATTCTAGAAGCTGAGAGGGTCCATGTCCTGCAACGCTGTGGGTCCTGCAACAGTTGAGGAACTTCAACAGTGTACGTCCTGCTACCATGGATATCCTGTCCTAGTAGAGGTCGTGCAAATTGGCCTTGCTGAGACAGTGCATTATCCTGTGAGAGTGGAGGTCCTATGACACTGGAGGGGATGGGACAGTGGAGGTCATGCCAAAATTGCGGTCCTTGTAATGGTTGAGTGGTTATGACAGTGGAAGTCTAGCAACAGTGGACATCTTGTGTCAGCAGAGGTCCTATAACATAAAGGTCCTAGGACAGTGGAGTTACTGAGACATTGGCGGTCCTGTGAGTATGGAAATTCTTTTAACAGTTGAGGTGCTGTGACACTGGAAGTACAGAAAATGTAAATGTCCTCTGATAGGAGAGCTCCTGCAAATTGGAGCTGCTGAGAGAGGGGAGGTCCTGCAACAGTAGTGATCCTGAGACAGTAGAGATCCTGCAACAGTGGAGGGGCTGAGACACTGGAGGTCATTTGACAGTGGACTTCTTTTAATTGTAGAGGTGCTATGACAAGGGGGTTCTGCAATGATAGAGGTCCTTGTTACAGTTGAGGTACTCCAACAGTGGAAGTTTAGGGACAGTAACTTCCAGTGCCCGTAAAGGTCTTGCAATTTGGAGGGTCTGAGACAGTGAAGTTGCCTGACCACAGACACCCTACCACAATATTGGTCCTTTGACTGTGGAGGTCTTGGGATAGTGCAGGTGTTGCGACAGTGGAAGTTCTGCTACAGGGGTTATCAAAGTGCATGCAAAGAAGCAATGGTGCCAGCCAAACATGACCATGGCAAATATAATGAAGATTTTCATCCACCCCAACATCATCTTGCTTCTCCAATTGAGTCTGAGACAAGTCTAATAACTTATCATGAAACTGGTTGAAATTTTACAGCTTTACAAATACATTTGAAAGTCTTTCCCCTTAGAGGAGTACAGGGTCAAGGAAATATTTGGGTAAATATTAGCAGGCTTAATCTACGGCTATGGGCACTGTAAAAGTACACAGTGACCTGAAACCAGATTATATTCTGTTAGAGAAGAATGGAAAAGTCAAAATCATCAACTTTGGCCTTCAAGGCAAGTCAAATTTGGGCAAATGCTGAACTGGCAGCATGGTGCTTATCCTAATGGTGCACCTGATCTCTTCCTAGGAAAACGTTAGGATGTTCCAAAAACAAAATAAACCCAACATATGGACTTAGGAGTAGGGTTACATTTTGTCATACAAGAGCTGAGGAGACAGGTTGTGAGTGGTGTGTATCCGGCCCACTGTGGGGTGTCAGAAGAGGCAGCTTAGCCTCCTAATGACAGTGAATCACAGATATGGGCTAACAGTCACATAGGTGATGACACACCCATGCTCAATGAAGACTGTAAGTGGTTCCCAAATCCCTATGAGGAAATGATCCCTCTCATGCCAGACACTCCACTTGTGAAAGCAATGTAATATATTGGGTTTTGAGGCCAAGAGATTATAGATTCACTGTATCAGGGAAGGTACAACCAGAGCATGGCATCTTATTACTTAATGTAAGGGGAAGCTATTCACCGGCATGGCTGCATAACCCAGGCTCAGCAAGTTTGTCCAGTTAGGGCCCCATTCCCCACCCTTGCTGATGGCACTGATTTCCCTCTAGGACTAAAGAGGAATAGAAGTGAGTACACTGTAGACACATTGGTCTCATCTTCCAATGGTTAAGTGTCTGACTATGATCTTAAGCCTAGTCAAAGAGGAGGCAGAAGGGTCTGCCCTTCTTTTCAGGATACAGCCAATGCCACCCACACTGAATAAAGCATACATACATGCTGGAAGTGCCCTGTGTCTTCAATCAACAATCAACCACACTTAGAAGAGCAGTAGCAATGAGAACACAGAGGACAACCTACTTTCCTGCTGTTTCTCACCAGAGAGGACTTTCCCCAGCTAGGGCCTTCCCAGAGGCTTTGAAGGAACGAACAAATTTCAATAGGGAATTCACTGATGAAGTTGTGTTGCTGCTTTCTTTCAAGAAACAAACTTTATATGGGGAGAAGAGAGTGTTCTCCCAGAAATGAGGCACAAGGCGATCGTCCAGAGAACATGCAGAAGGCACAACCCAGGTACATTTGTGCTTTGTCCATCCCAGTTTGCTCTGTGCTCATTCTTCCTCTGGCTCTGTTTTCCAGTTCCCCATAATTCTTACCTTCTTATATTCTCTAAATATTTTACGATTCTTCCTCTAACCCAAGCCTTCTCCCTCTTCTGGATTTCTTCCCAGCAGGGACTCAATATGACTGCTGTGTACCCCACTCTAGAGCGTGGTCTTGCTGACTGCATCCCTTCACCTGAAGTTTATCATCCTCTGAAAACACCAGTTTCCACAAGGTGAGGTGGAGAGTGCTATGACCTCATGGAATCTTTCCATAAGTTACTGGTCCTAGCACATGTGGCATTAATCACAAGAGGCACAGAACAAATTCTTATGTTTACGAAAGTAACATCACATTCCATTGAGCCTCAAATCTAATAACCAGTAATGCCTTTGTAAAAGTGCAATTAGAGTTGCTGCAACAGTGCAGATCCTGTGAAGAGGTAGGTCCTGCAACAGCAGAGGCACTGAAATTGTGCAGGTTCTGTGACAGTGAAGGTCCTTTGAAAGTGGAGGCACTGCGATAGGGGAGGTCATTCTACCTACAGTGGAGGTGCTGCAAAATTGAAGGTTCGGCTACAGTGGAGGTCCTGTGACAACTGAGGTCCAGCTATTGGAATTGATGATACAGGAGTATTCCTGTAACTGTAGAGATCACGTGACAGAGAAGTTGGAGCATCATTGGAGGTCCTGCTTCAGTTGATGTCCTGAAACAGTGTAGTTGCTGTGACCATGGTGGTGCTACAACAGTGGAAGTCCTGGGATAGAGCAGGTTATAAGACACTGGAGATCCTGCGACAGTTGTAGTGCTCCTACAGTGGAGGTCCTGTGACAGTGGAGGTCCTGCAGCAATTGGTGATCTGTGACAGTCGAGTTGATATATGGATAGTGGAGGCCCTACTATAGTAGAGGTGTTTCCACAGTGGATGTCCTGCAATCATAGTGTTGTTTGGACTGTGCAGTTCCTCAGACAATGGAGTTCTTGTGACATTGATGATCTTATGACATTGGACGTTGTAAGACACTTGAGCTCCGGCACAGTAGAAGTCCTGTGATAGTTGAGATACTGAGACACTTGAAGTCCTGTAACAGTGGAGTTGACACACAGACAGTGGACTTCCTGAGGTAGTGGTGGTGCTTAAACAATGGATGTCCTGTGACAGAGGAGGTCTTGCAATAGAGGAAGAACAACATATGCTGGCTGATGACCCAGAGATTCCAGTAAATAGACCACCAACCAAGGGGTGTACAGGGATGTGATGTGTGTGTGTGTGTGTGTGTGTGTATATATATATATATATATATATATATATATATATATATATATATATATATCTCAAACACAGTTTAAATCTCTTAAGTGTGCTCTCAAATCTGCCCTAATTCACATAAATCAGTCAAAACTGTTGGCTTTGTAAATAGTTCTCTCGTGTCCCAATGTTTATATGCTGGTCACCCCAACAACATTATACTTGTCTACATGAGAGTCAAACAATGTGGGATCCTTGTACCAACTGGACCATGCAGACCCTGGGCTCACCTTCAGGTTCTCACATACATATACAAGCACACACACACACACACACACACACACACACACACACACACACTCATGAGAGAAAGAGAGAGAGAGAGAGAGAGAGAGAGAGAGAGAGAGAGAGAGAGCACTTATCATCTATTTCTAAGGCATAATGTGTGCTCTTGGAGTTGAGCACTGGGACTTGCACATCTAAACAAGTGCTGTACACCTAGGAACATTTTCTGATTTGTATTTTCTCTTATATATCCAGTTCCTTGGACATCTTCAAAAGCAAGTAGGGCATTGACATACCATGAAATCTTGGACGTAAAAGTAAATTTTAATACAAAGCTCACATGTCACTCACAGATGACTCTAATAGGAAGTACATTAAGTTCAGTATCATTCAATCTGAAACCCTCAATGTGTATACACCACTCTCACTGCCCTCACGAAATCTCATGTTTGGACCACTGTTCCTAGCTGGAGATACCTGTTTATCTCCCAGAATAAAAGGGAGGCTCCAGGCTCAAGTGGAACAGCAGATTCAAGGTGGGATTGTTGGGTGACATTACAGTGAACACCTGGGACTGCCCCTCAGAGACAGGAAGTGGTCCTTTCATTCCTGCTGGGGGAGCAGTATCTAGATTGTCCTGCATGGGACAGAATCCTCTCATTTTAGCAGATATCCTGGGTGACAAAAGGAATGTGAGTAGATTATGAAATCAAACTACCACATTTCTTTCTGAGGCAGAGACATTTGAGAACCTTGGCCTAGGAGCTAACAGCTCCAGATAGCAAGGTGATGTCAGTGTGGGCCCTGTATTGACCTATGTATAGTTATTTATGTTAATCACCAAATATGTAAAACTTAGAGCACTTAAGAGCAAAGTCTCCCAGGAGGCTCAGCTAAAACTAATCAGTGAGTTTTTAAGAACACAAACAAGTAGGAAATTTAAATTCATGTGACTGCTAGAAGTAAAGCAAGATGCTCTTGGTAGATAAGGTGATAACCTCTGTGTAAGACCCCTAAAATCATACACAACTTAAGATGTGAAGTACTCAGCTAGCATGCTTAGTGCCATGAACCCAAGACAGAGCTTCTCTATGTCTCATCATCTCTGAAGCACAGTCCACAAACAGTTGCAACAAATCTTCTCTTCCTCCAAGTTCAAAGTTTCCTTTACTCTTATTGTTTCCACAGTTGACTGAGCTCTCCTGGATACACAGGTTTGACTAACCGTCTCTGAGCTTCTCCCACCCACGTACAGATGGTACCTCCCTCTGCACATGAGGCCTGTTCCTCTCAGGCCTGCTGTTCTCCTTCCCAGATAGAACTGGACACCTTTCAAACCTACATTCTTAAGTCATCTATCAACATTGGGTACACGATAGGCACAAGTTGTCATTGAGTGCCAAATGACACTTTCCTACCTGACAATGAATAGGGTCCAGGGGTTCCAAACATGAAAACTGGCCAGATAAGGTCAGGTAACCTCCATACTATCTCCATGTAGAGAAGAAAATTGACACACCTTCTCAAGCAGACTTTCTCAGCTGTCTCAGACCACACAGCAGTCCTTTCTTGAGCTTCCTTACTTCCAGTGACTGATTAGAGTACATGAGAAGATGCTTGATTTCTAGAAGACCTGGACCCCATGAACCATAGCAGCAGCAGTTTGTGATCAAAAGTTATATCAGGAACTGAAAATACCTAATGTTCATGTGTTGATTTGAATATGCTGAGCCCAGGGAGTGGGACTATTTGCAGATGAGCCCTCATTGGATAGGTGTAGCCTTGATTGAGGAAGTGTGTCACTGTAGATGTGACCCTTATGTTCCTTGTCCTAGCTGCATGAAAATCAGTTTTCTAGTAGCAGCCTTCAGTTGAAGATGTAGAACTCCCAGCTCCTCCTGCAACATGTCTGCCTAGATGCTGCCATGCCCCTACCTTGATGATAATGAGCCAAACTTCTGAACTTGTAAGCCAAACCCAAATAAATGTTCTTCTTATAAGAGTTGCTTTGGTCATGGTGTCTGTTAATAGCAGGAAAACTCTAAGTAAGTCATTTTCTACCACAGATTACTAAGTTAGTTGAGTGATGTCTTCACCTGAGGAGACATGGCCTCTTATTAAGATGCTAATCTCCAAGCAATTTCAGGCTCTCTTCTGGTATAGGCATTGGCTATAATATTAGTCTTCCCAGTGTCTTTTTCTCTGTAAACTGTACATTTTGTATTTCTTTTTGCCCCATTTGCTATTTTTCATTGAAGAGTATAAGCACAGTATGACAGAGGCCATACTGGGCTCTCTTCAAATTTTCATCAAAGAAATTTGTTTATTACTTTTGAATTTAGCCTCAAGTAAGTTTTTAGGATGTGGGCAGAAAGGAAGCCACATTTTTGTAAAAGCCTCATAGGAATTATCCTAGACCAGTTACAAACATTTTTTTTCCTTCTGAATCCCCTTCTCCTGGGCTTCCACAGTCTGAATAGCTCTTGGCACTCCTGACTCCCAAGTTCTTGCCAGTGTAGCCCATTAAACTCATCTTAGAGCACTGGAATTCTTACACATTTCCCAAAACAAGAAACAAGTACAACCTGGCATCGTCAGGTGTCACACAGCAAGAGTCCACTCCATTAAGTCACCTTCTGCATTAGTTACATTTGCATTTCTGTGACAGAAATGCCATGAGCACAGCAAACTATAAAACAAGTAGGACATTAGTGATTCTATTTCAGAGAATGTGTGTTAGCAGAGGTTAAGTTCCATGACTACAGGGCATGGTGGAAGGAGGAGGAGGCTGAGGTATGACACTAGAATCACAAGTACAAAGCAGATGGTGCATTGGGAGTGGTGCAAAAGCACTAAAACCTCAAAGCCCAGCCCCGCTGACATTCTTTCTCCAGCAAGGGCACACCTCCTGAATCTTCCCAAACAGAGTCACCAACTGGGAAAGGAGTACTCAAATGCCCGAGACAGTGGAGGATAGCTCATGCAAAATGTCATGGTGATTCAGGAATTCGAATCAGTAACAGAGAGAACCTTCACTCTGGGTCTTGGTGTGTTGCTGCAGAGCCAGCAAGCTGCACTCCCTCCACTTTCACATAAGATGTGGATTAAGTAAAAATTTAAACAAGCATCTCCATGGAAAATCAACAGCCCTGTTAATCTGGTCACACTTACAGTATAGGTCTAGAGGTATTGGACACTGAAATCACAGAAGGATCCAACCCAAACTCAAACCCTTTAGTCTTCAGGAATAAAAATACCACAGAAGGCAAAAGGGGCAAGGACATGAAGCAAACACTCATTCACTCAGCAGATGAAATTACACCTAGTCCTAACCCACAGACCTACTTCTTAAACAGCGTACATTCTGCTGGTACCTATTCAACATGATCCTAAATGCTGCAGTCAGAACAAATGGTTTCTTACTTTGTTGAGTATGACTTAAAAACACTAAAGTCCTCTGAAGGAAGTGAATGGAATCTTTTCAGAGCCTAGGGAGGTCTGCTAAGGGAGTACAAAATAACAAAACAACACAAACCAATTACCCCACCAGGAAGTAGAAACCGGTCTGATGTCAGTTGCCAATTCCTCAGGGTTTAAGAGAAGCCTGCAGACTGGAAGGACTGAGGAAGTTGAGGTTAAAGTACAGTTACACTGAAAGTTCACTTTAGGAATGAGAACGGTAGCAATTGGACAGTGCTCTGTGTGTGTGTGTGTGTGTGTGTGTGTGTGTGTGTGTGTGTGTGTGTGTGTGTGTGTGTTCCATGCATGTGTTTCTGTGTGAGTGTGGTTGGGTTGTTGTTGTTGTGTGGTTAATTTGAGACAGAGTGTCACCACAAACTGAAGGTGTCCTAAAACTCACCCTGTACACGAGGGTGGTTTTGAAGTAACGAGACCTGCTCTCTCCTGAAAGGGGGGGATTAATGATGTGTAGCACAAGCTATGTGTGAATGTAAATTTCAAAATCTGAAGATTTTAGAAATCTCATTTGGCTTGCTTTAACAATGCTGGTGATTACAGAAATACATGGTACACTGAGGACAGAACAGAATATACAGTGTGAGCTTTTGAGATTGTTCAGAGGTGAAAGGAATAGCTGATGATCTGAGTTTAGTTCCAGAGGCACTGTTAATATTCAAAAACAAATATAGTCAATTTTTATCATTTGTAAAATCATTAAAGGCATCCAGTCAGAGATTAAACTATTTTTGGTGTTGTGATGCTACACAATCATAAGACTGATTCCCGTGGAACAGGCTGGTGGAGCAGACAGTAATCAACAGGACATCAGAAAACCTTCAGAGCAGGAACTAGAGAGATCGCTCAGGGTTTGAGAGCACTGGCTGCCTTTGCAGAGGACCTTCACTTATTTTCAACACTTCCAAGTCAGCTCACAGTCATGTGCAACTCAAGATCTAGAATATCTTACCCTCTTCGGGTTTTATGGGCACTACATAATACACACAGTGCACATATACTCATGTACACCCTCGTTGGACAACCATAATCCAACCACAGAAGGGAGAGACCTTGCCACACTCAAGCTTGCCATTTTGAAGGAGGAAGCCTTCTTGTTAAAAGCACTGGAGAACAGCAGGCACAAGGACACCTGACTCACACATTCCACCCGAGATCTTGAGATGGAAGCCACACATAACTCTGGCCTTCTCACTGAAGAGAGGTCATCCTTGGGTAAGGAGCTTTCATCTGATCCTGTTTTCCTCTTGGATCCCATTACAGAAAAGCATTTGTGTTTGTCTAAGTCTGCACAGATTCCCAACACCCTTCCTAGTCATGTCTGACAAATCCATATGGAAACCACTGTGTAACTGGAGTCCTAGTCTATAGCATCTCTCTCCTTCATGCTATCCTCCTTTTATAATGCATATTTGATAGGGAAAATATATTCTTTGTGTACTTACAAATCCCACATTGTTTACATGTGGCTAATGTTTCTTCCTCAGCATGTTTGCCTGGAGACAAGGCTGGATGCAGGTATCCTGGAGATAGGGCAAGATTCAGGTGCTGTGGTAGCCATAGGATAGGAGCCATCACAGCTGTAGCTCAGTGTATGGCATGCATTAACAAAGAAGACTCTGTCAGTCCCAAGGGCAGCTACATCCACAGGGGCCTAAGGAGAGAGACCTGATTGCTACTGTTGATGTTGCATTTCCTCTTTGTTCTGTTTTACATGGAATTGCCCATACACAACAAACTTCCTAGGATATCTGACAGCCACACACAGATGCACATCCAGGTAAAACACAAAAGCAAGTGAAATAAAAATAAATAATTTTAAAGTAGTATATAAGAGAAAAAGACTGGTTTTTATAAAAGAGAAACTTACCCTCAAAAACTATTTACGGTCCTGAAACCTATTTCTCATAGGCAGAGGAAAATAGGCATGGAATTCTTTCTCTCTACACTTCTCAGTGTGTTCTGAGCTACTCTAGCTTCACAGGTATTGGGTGAAAAGTTGAGGATCTTAGTAAGATTAGCATCATGTTGCACGTCAGCTGTCTTCAGTCCCTCCTGAATTCCATGTTTTCAGCTGAGGATCTCTTGCAGGGGGTTCTGTATCCTGAGTTGTTGTCTTGGTCTGTGGAACTTCATTTACTACTACTACTACTACTACTACTACTACTACTACTACTACTACTACCACTACTACAACAACTCCACACACATACACACACACACACACACACACACGTACCAGTTTAAGACAAGACAGACTGTGTGTCTGCAGGGGATTCAATGCCTTCTAGAATCAGGACCTGAAAAAAGAGCACTACACTTCAAAACAAAAGTCCAAGGAAAGGAAACAACTGGAGTTTCAGTGGAGGTTGTGTCAGAAGAGCCTGTGAGGAGATGAAGGGCACACTGAACACCCAGCCACACTGGAAATGTCTGCATCTGAACTGTGCAGCATCCCACTCGGAGTGCGGCGTGCTGTGGGGTGTCTGAGAAACCATATCTGATGACCTGGGTTTGCACTTATTGAGACCAAGTATTTGGGGGTTGGAGGTGACCACTATATCTATACATCAATTAAAATTAATGTGGGTGAATCATGGTGCATAAACAGTACAACACAGCTGTCCAGGACCAGCTGTTGGATGTATCATTAAAGCATTATTCCTTAAATACTTCTGAGCACGAGGAAGAAAGATTTAGGATTAATCTCTGTTCCACTACTGGATGACACACTAAGTGGCAATCTCACTGGAGGGGACCAGCCGTCAAAGGAAAGCCGCAGTCCTTTCCATCTTTTACAACTACAGTAGTCTCCGCAAAGCTAACACTCACATGTGTCTCATCAGTCAATCAGTCTACAGGACAGAGATTACCTATGTGGATCTCAGGGTCAGAATAGCATTTTCTGTTTCCAGTTCAACTACCTTTTTTTCTTTAACCTGCAACCCAGGATCCAAAAGAAAAATGGACCAACACAGCATGTACATGCCCACATGAAATACCATGATTGAACAGAGTGCAAGAAATGGTAGAAACAGTCTCAGCAAGGAGAAAGTCAACTATCAGGTTGTGAAGACTCCTTCACATACTGCAGAGGCAAGACAAGTCAGCCTCAGCAAGGCCTGGCCGGCTACACACACACACCATGGCTCCGAGCCCATCAGCTCCAGACCTGAGGACTACCAGGGATGCAAGCTGTACACTCGAGACTCTTTTATCTTTTGGTCAGGAAGGTGCCATGGAAAGTAGCTGGGAAGCAGAGTTTACAGAGAAAGCCATAGAAACAGTTCAGCCTTAAAAATAAAAATCTGATCCCTTCAAAGCCAGGTGTGTGTGTGTGTGTGTGTGTGTGTGTGTGTGTGTGTGTGTGTGTGTGTGTGTGTGTGTGTGTGTGTGTGTGTGTGTGTAGGTGCTCATAAGACGTAGGTAGGCTTGGAAAATCAAGGAGAGGAAGGATTCATTGAGAAGCTGAGATGGTGGGGAATGAAGGGTGGTGGATGTTGGAAGGAAGCTAGAGCATGGTGGGATTTTAATAGCCAAAGAAGTGAAATTCGTATTTAATGCCCTTAAGACAACTGGTCCAGGTTCAGTGTTCCTGGTGGTGGCTCAGTGTTCCAGCTGTGGATTCAGGGAACTCAGAACATCATGATGAAAATAATCTCTCAGACTACAGACTCAAATTCCTGCTGGTGCTGCAGTCTCATCAGAGAAGAAATTAAGTCCCTCCTCCTATGGATCCTCTCATTTTTGTCATTCTCGCCTGCAGGAGATTCAGTCCTTCCTTTGAGGGGGCTACTCATACCTGCAGGTGATTTAGACCCTCTTGAAGGGAATTCTGTCTCCACATTGGGATGCGGACCCTGCTGTTAGGGAATTAACTCTCTAAATCTTCTCACAGAGTAATGTGAAACAGCATTATCTGCACTTCTAAACTCTGATTGTTAAAGAGAGCCCATGGTGTGAGTTTGAAAACCTCTGAGTTATACACTGTCAATTTCTAAATGTGTTCACTTGATTATGAAAATCTCTGTAATATGTTGATGAAGTTTATTATTTTCTAGATTTCAAAAATAATAGAAGCTATAGTTAAAAGTTTAGTATGTGTTTGGTCAAAGTAATTTGAAAATACTTTTGATTTTTTTAAACATGCTGTATGACATAGAAATTTTACCTTAATTTTGTGCTGTTTACTGATAGGCTACAGAACTGCTTCATTTCTGCTGACAGATCTTATATTCATTGGTCTTGTATAACTCACTATTCAGTGCTAAATTTTAGCAGATTCCTTAGGGTCTCTTCTATTTATAATTGGATTCCATCTACAAGTCGACTGCCTTTTTCTTCCTTACTGATGCGAAGCCTTTTGTTCAGTTTCCCTCCATAAATGACGGATTTATACCATGAGAACAATTTTGGACAGCAGTACCAGAAAGACCTGGGACACAAACATTTACAAAGTCTGGTCCAATTAGAATGGGGCTCTGTGAGAAAATTCTGTCAGGTTTGCCCTGACCCTATGAGTCTCTCTTGAGTGCCTTAGGTTGGACAAGATACACCCCAATTCATATGGTGAAGGATGAAGTCCCTGACACTAAGCAGGTGACACTTAAAGACAGTGCCTTCAAGGTCATCGATTCAAGGAAGCCTGAAAAGTGGGCTCTGTTGTAATGTCTTTGGGGTCCTTATGAAGGGAACCCTAGAGCCACAGACATTAGAAGGGTACAGAGAGAGAACACAGGACATCAAGAGGAATCTGCTACCTACAAACTGAGGAGAACTGGAGCCAACTCTTGGACCCAAGACTTCCAATCTCAAGCCCACAGAAACCTCTGCTCAAATGTGGAGACAGCCCACAAAGATTATTACAGTGTGCATTCTTGGTGTGCCCTGGAGTCTGAAATTGATGCTACAAGCCCAGCTGTACCTTGGGATGGATGGAAGTCCTAAGATTAGTCTCTCAAGGTGAGGTAAAGTGGTCCTGAGTTAGTGCTAAGGTACAGTCCCAGGATGAAGCTTCTGGGTAGCTTCTAGAGCTTGAAGCAGGCAGGGTTGTGCTCTCCTTAAGGAACTGAGCACTTGTTGCTGGGACAGAGATTTCTTCCTTCAATGTACACTTAGGCAAATTTGCAAAGATCCAAAATGCTGCCTGCGGCTCTCACGAGTTTCCTTGGAGCATGCCCACAGACTTCCTTGTCTGCTAGTTGGAAGTCAAGCCTTGTCTTCTAAGGGGCTGCTCAGCAAGCATCTGACCTCTCTGGTCAGCAAGCACTACCTGCTAAAATCTCACTTTTAAGAGGCAGATCAGATCATCTTCTCTCTGGGTAAGGTCACAGTATAGTCTTTTTTGTTTGTTTGTTTGTTTGTTTGTTTGTATGGTTGGTTGGTTTTTTAATTTTTTATTAGATATATTTCTTTACTTACATTTCAAATGTTTTTCCCCTTCCCAGTATCCTGTCCATAAGCCTAAGGTGGGTCTGATTTCAGATCAGGTAAGGTCCAGACTCTCTACTTGGCAGCCATTACCACACATGGTGTTTATATTTTTGTTCACTTTATCCATTTATTTATTCTGCTGTGTGCTCTACGAGGGCAAAGAGTAGGGTTACATAATTTTTGGTATTAGTAGCTGTACTCCCAAATCCTGCTCAGTATGGAGTCTGTGAATGTTTAGCATAGCTGAGGGAGGTGCCAAGTCAGGGGACCTAGATGTGCTGATGCTACAAATGCAAGGTCAGAGAGGACCCAAGTGGGAGTTTGAGGAAGGAGCCATAAAGACAGTTGGGAGCAAACAGGTCAACTTCCCTAAGATTCTGAAAATTTGATCTCCATCCCAAGGGAACTCAAGACTCAGAAAACAGTGCTACGATGACAACCCCAGTTCTCTTATTTTTTCCACGTCCCTTAGAGCATGGAGAGATGGTTTCAAACTCCCTGGGCTCCCTTCATACTCACTGGCATTTGATGCTGAAACTGCCACTAACTCTGTTCTGGAAATCCCCTCAGGGCATAGCTAAGTCTGTAGGGGGAGGGGCGGTGGGTATTGTTCATTGGCCACTCATAAGCAAAAGCTGTATGCCTACCCACAGAAGTTTTCCTGGGTAGATTACCTGCTCATTGAATATGGGACTTTGCTTCTGCCTTCTCAAGAAAAACAGAGTCCCCACAGTGCTTGTAGAGTACAAATCAATTTACTGTGGCATTGAATACTCGTATCACCTGGAGACCTAACTTTCCCAGCCAACTTGCGATCCTGCCTCCTAAGCCTTCCGATGGAGGAGACTCTTCCCCATGCCCTCTACTATCTCAAGAGAGCCTACCTAACAGATAATGTCTTATAGGGTCCTTCAATCAACCTGCACGGGTTCTGTGTTCATTTCTCACAGTGTTAACAGTTACACACACATATGGTTTCTCGTCTGATCCCCTAACCTGTCATGTATGTGACTGCCTGGGATCACAGGGTGAGCAGGGGCAGTACTATCTGTATACTGCTAAAAATGATTAAGCAACCTCAAGACTGGCACTTACCTCCCAATGCCTTGAGTGAATAAGTTGAAAAATTTTGTAAACAAACATAATCACCCGGCACTTTAGGAGATGAACATTTCTTCTGCCAAGTCAATCAACCAACCTATTCTGCTTTAATTGTATCATAAATTCATGAGTATATGTGTTTCTGAAAACACTTTATTACCTGGGAATGGACAGAGGAAGACTCATGTAGGATTTGGCAGAAAATGAAGTGGTACAGAGACCAGGGAAAACAGTAGGTCAGAGCCACAAATCCCACACAGGACAGGGTGCATAAGAAGACATGGTCCTCGATGAGTACCAAATCTAGTTTCTAATGGATATCTCCACAGATTTAAAAAACCTGTAAATTAAAATATCGAAATACAAACTCTAATTCTAATATATAAATTCTGCTCTTCCAAAAATGTTCCCCCCAAATTCCTTAAACCCTCAAACATGCCTTCCCTTTCTTAAAGTTCCTTTGCATTTTTTACAGGACACTGCGGAGTGTCACAGTTTACCATATAACAGTAGTCACAGTCATTCCCTGTTCATCTGAACTTTACATCCTTTGAGTAACAACCGCCTCACTCCCTCCTTGTATTTCACCCATCCCCTGAGATTTGGATGCTGTCCTGCTGCCCTGCTCAAGCAAAGTATGCATGAGAGTGAGGGGACACAACATCTCACTGACCCTTCAGCCTGCTGGAACTGATCAGTGTACCTTGTGCCATGATAATAAAGCATACCTTCATTCCATCAGTACTGAGTGGCCACTTACATTTCAAACATGAACGACCAGAAGACCTTTAAGGCAATGGGCTTATCAGTGAATATGTTTGGGGAGTCCAGGCATTAGCATGGGGCAGTGAAAGGAGACATTTCCCCACAGTAATGTATGCTATTCAATGTGCTCTTACAACACATATTCACATCTGACCTCACTGCCCAGGGATGGCCAAGTCTATTTCACTACAGGTCTCACAAACACACATGCAGATTTTTCAGATGCTTGCAGGTTCTTGAGTGCATCTGTCTTCCCACGCACTAGGGATAGCAGGTACCTGCTCTTCTTTGGGAGGTATTGTTATGCCACCAAAGGCTGCCCATGTGCTGCAGACACAAGGAGAATGCACTTCCTAGGCAAGACAAGTGTGCAAATCCTTCATCAGCTCTCTGGGACATTCTATTCTCTTACAGAGGAAAAAGCAAAGACACACTTTCAAATAGGAAACTCGATAAATGTAAAAAAAAAATACTTATACTTGTATTTCAACACTTGATCGTATAGCTTGTATTAAAAAGAATTTTTGGGTTGAAAATGCTTCTGTTTTATTTGAAAGTGTGCATATTTCACTGATGCACAGATTTCTATGGATCAGAAAAATCTTCTGAACTCACATTAGGGATTCTGAAAATAGAAAATGTGATGAAATCATAAAATCCCCTTTCACATAAAATAAGCAAACTGAGGTCTTTTTCCATAAATCACCTAAGGAATGACAGTGCAAAATTCAGGAATTAAAATTAAATAACTCTATTATGCTGAGAAAGAGTTGCAGACTCGACTGACACAAGTGTTCTTCTAGCACTTAAGTCACAGGAGGTACAGCAACACGCTTCTTCCTTTCCTGACAGTGTATCTACATCTCTTTACTAAATTTACATCTTTTCAGATAGCTATGTTTGACGGCCACCTATGAGCTCCCACTCTTCTCAGACATCTTTGCTCCTACCTGCAAGAATGCTGTGTAATGCTGTGAGAGTCCTAGAGTCTTTGGAACCTCTGAAGAATTAGTTAACTCTCTAACAGAACTGTCACCTATAATGTCCACCAACGATTAGTGTAATGTTGATTTGAATTGATAAAAATAAAATCCCTAGCATCAAATCTGAAACCTTTCTTTAGAATTTTTGAAATTAAATCATGAACTAGATATTCAATCTCAAATATTTACATCAGATCTGAAGGCTCACATTGTTGAAGAATGATGTGTTGTGTGCCTTACATAAAAACCTCCTTCTAGCCACCTCATGCAAATTGAAGAACATACAGGCAACATTTCACCTGCCCTAAGAGACCATTCTCCTGCAGACAGGGTCCACATGACACAGGAATGCCCTAGGCTGAGAGGCTTGTATCCTGCAGACAGGGACCACTATGACACAGTAGTGGTCTGGAATTCTCAGCTATCACTGTCTGGTAAGCAAATGGAGTTTGGAGAAAGAATGGAAAGGTAATTTCTAGGCTTACTGCCCTTGGAATGACAAAGGAGAAGATAGGATAGAGGAAACACCCTGTCATCTTTACAGTCGTTCATTCTGCCCTCTGGGTCCAAGACTGACAAAGCTAAAAAGAACAGATAACTCCTACATTTGATAAACACCATCAGCAAAGTTTATGGATACAAGTTTAACTAAAAAAAATCAGTAGGACTCTTTTAAACAAACAATGAAGGGATTGACAAATTAGGGAAACACTACTATTTACAATAGCAACAAATAATATAACAAAAAGGCCTCAGTGCAATTATAAGAAAAGGAAAGATCTGTATGACAAAAAATTTAATCTCCAATTAAAGCAATTGAAGAAGATATCATAAGAAAGGTCATGGACAGGTAGGATTAATAATTTGAAAACTACCATCTTACTAAAACCAATCTAAATTGTGAAGGCAATACCTGTCAAAGCTGAAAACAAGTCTTTACACACCTTAAAAGAGCAATTCTCAACTTCAAGTGAAATATTTAACAAACACAGGGAGCTAAAACTTTCCTGAACAATAAAAGAATTTCAGGAGGAATCACCATCTCTGATTTACTGCTGTTCTACAGAGCTATAGTAATACAACTATATGGTATTGGTATAGGAACAGACAGATTGATCAATAAAATTAAATCCAAGACCCTGAAATAAACCCACACAACTATGGATGCTTATTGTCAAGAAAGGAGGCAAAATCATATGACAAAAATAAGAAAGCATCTTCAACAGGTGGTGCTGGTCTAATTGGATACAGGCATAAAGAAGAATGCAATGACCCTAATGTATAAAGCTCTGCAAAACTCAAGTCCAATTGCATCAAAGACCTCAACATAAAACCTTATCCGTCAAACCTGATACAAGAGAAATTGGAAAATAGGCTTGAGCACATTGGTACAGGAGACAACTTCCCGAACAGAACCCCAGTGGTGCTCAGATATTGAGATCCACAATAAACGAAACTTGAAACTGAAAAGCTTCTGTAAGGAAAAGAACACACTTGATAGGAGAAATGGCAGACTACAGGTTGGAAAAGGATCTTCACCAAGCCTATATCTCACAAAAGACTAATATCCAAATTACATAAATAACAAGTTAAACTACAAGAAACCAGATATCCTAATCTAATAATGGGGTGCAAAGCTAAATTCATCAGCGGAACTTCGAAGGGCCAAGAGACACTTGAAGAACTGTTCACCATCCTTGGTCATCAGGTATATCCAAATCAAAAGCACCCTGTGATTCCAACTTACATGAATCAGAATGACTAAAATAAAAATCTCAAGTGACATCCAGCACATGCTGGTGAGGATGTGGAAAAAAGGGAATACTCCTCCATTGCTGCTTGGATTGCAAACTTGTATATCCACTTTCAAAATCATATTGGCAGTTTCTCAGAAAAGTGGGAATCGTTTTACCACTGGACTTAGCAAAACAACCCCTGGACATATACGCAAAAGATGCCCCACCATCCCACAAGGATGCTTGATGAACTTTGTTCATACTGGTTTTATCTGTCATAGCCAAGAACTAAAAAAAGCCTAAATACCCCTCAACTGAAAAATGGATACAGAAAATATGGTATATATCTATACAAAGGAATACTCTTCAGCTATTAAAAATAAATACATTATGAACTTTTTAGGCAAATGGATGAACTTTAGAATGTTATCCTGAGTGAGGAAACCCAGAACCACAGAAAAACGTATGGTGTGTACTCACTTATAGGTGGACATTATCATACAGTGTAAGATAACAGATAGATAGACAAGAAGAAAGAATTCTGGACGGCCTAAATGAGGAGGTGTGAATCTCACTCAGAGGGAAAACAAAATAGTTCTCAGAAGGATGAAGTGATGGAACAGGTTAAGAGAAGAGGCAGGAAAGGAGACGGAAATAGTGATCAGGTCAAGGGAGAGGGGTTTGGGAGAGGGATGGGAGTGGGAATACAAATTTTCTGGGCAGGAGGGAGCAGGGATCTCTGGTGACTTGCTGGATGGCTGGTAAGGGAGAGCATAGGGGGAGTCTACGGGGGTGACCCTAGGTTAGAATCCTACCAGAGCAAGAGACAGAAATGGCTACCTCTTGTTGCAAGAAAGAACTTCTAGACGAGGAAGTGGACATCAATGCACTCACAGCACCAACTCAAAATCTATCTTGCTAATGAATGTGCAGGGATAAAGATATAGCAGAGATTGAGGGAACAACCAATCAATGATTGCCCCAAAGTGAGATCCATCTATGTGACAGAGATAACCTCTGACAGTATTTATGATACTCTGATATACTTGTGGACAGAAAAGAAACATACTTGTCTCTGAAGAGGCTTCATCCACAAGCTGAAACCCACAGCCAAACATCAGATGGAGCTTGGGAAGTCTTGTGGAAGAGTGAGGGAGAATTGTGAGCAAACTAGAGGGGTCAAAAACACTACAAGAAGTCCCCTACAGTCAGATACTTTGGACCATGTATACTAGAGCCTGTGCAACCAACTCCAGAGCCTGGTGTAGCTATCTGCAGTTGGTCTCCATGTGGGTCATCTGACAAGTAGATCCAGGACTGTCTCAGTCTTTGTTGCCTGCCATTGGATCTCTTCCCCATACCCGGACTGCCTGATTGTAAATCTGTGGGGCAGAATGTGCTCGGTCCACCTGGGACTAGATGTCCCAGGGTGGTGTGGTACCCAGGGAGTATCCCCATCTCCAAAGAGAAGGGAGAGCATTGTTAGAAAGGATTTGTATGGTGGGACTGGGAAGGGAAGAGGGAGAGTAGCTGGGATCAGGATGTAACCTGAATAAAGAATACCTTGTTGAAAGTAAAAAAGTTACCTTGGAAATGGGAAAGATTGATAAATGGTTAAGAGCACTGAATGCTCTTCCAGGGGTCCTGAGTTCAAATCCCAGCAACCATATGGCAGCTCACAAATATCTCTAATTAGATCTGATGACCTCTCTGTTGTTTCTAAAGACAACTACCCTGTACTTATATATAAGAAATGAATGAATGAATGAATGAATGAATGAATAAATAAATTTTATCTGGTCTTAGTTTTTGGGCAATGAATAAAATGTCCTGAGATTAAATTCAAACCCATGTCATGGACTGCCTGGATCTTTCAGGTCTGCAGGAAACATCTCAAGGAAGAACAAGAGAGGCTGGAGAAGGATGGGGAGGGGTCTGATCCCTGCAGCTCCTCAGTGTCCACTAGCACAGCACTTGCCCTTGGGAGATGACGTCTTTCACTCTTCCAGACTGTTGCACCAATCAGAATTACGTGCTCTGTGGATGAACCTGTAAAAGAGGACAGTTGCTCTTGGGCCAATATGGAGGTTCCTGGCCTCTCAGCAACTTTACTGCTGACTTTTGAGGTCTCTGGTGGGTGAGCAAAATGAAGACACACAGAGTAGCCTCAGGTTGAGTCAGCCAGGCCCAGAGGGCTCAGTGGTGTCTCTCAGATTCCCAGGCCCTCCCTAAGACTGGACACTCTACACAGTGTAAGTGGATTAGGGGATAACCAGGAAATGCAGTTGCTCAGGTGGCTGACTCTGTAGGAGGGAAATAAATCACAGTGGGAAGCTTCAGTACAGTCAGGTGACCTGAGCCCTCCACAGAGTCTAAGTCCAGACTCACAGACATTCATCTGTCCACAAGTCTCCTAAACACAGGCCTTGTCTGACCTGCAGTCCAGAGTATTGTATTATACTGTCCCCTTAGAGAGAGGACATACTTTCCAGGTAGTTGTCTTCTGTGTCACACTGAGACTGGGTCTGTGGTACAGTTGATGCCGATGGGAACTGCTCACAACTGTCATTCTATCCCACCACCTGCATTAAACAAACAAACAAACAAACAAACATACAAATAACCCATCTATCTCACTCCCTACAAACCTCATTGTTGCCAAATGGGAGTGCTTCTGTGACCTTCTTCTTACACATAAAAGCTGACTTCCCTCAGAGAGATGGATGGATGGATGGATGGATGGATGGATGGATGGATGGATGGATGGATGGATGGATGGATGGAAGGAGAGTCAGATGGATAGACAGACAGATGGATAGACAGACAGACAGACAGACAAGTGAATTGCCTTAATCAGTTTCTTCCTGTCCTACTCTTCTGAGCAAAACACCTTGTACATGGCTGGTGCAATATGCCTGTTATTCATTCCCGCTTTTTTTGGCTGTTCATTCAAGACAGCTCTCTTAGAATCTGCTCAACTCAATAAAGGCCCATCTGTGGAACGTGTAACTCCTCAGTTAGGAGCTCTGGCATTCTTGCAAGGCCCTCCCAAGATCCCTTCTGGGGCAGTTGGCAGTGTTCTCTACTTCAGACAGCAGCTGCATGAAGCAAACAGACAACTTTCCGAACATTCCACCTTGGCTGCATGCCTCAGTGAACCTCCAGCAGGGTCCCTGCCGGTTGCACATTCCACAGGGTCACAACTACAAGATCCCTTCCCCAGGACTCCTGCCCCATTGCACCACCCCCAGAGTCCCTGCTACACTGCACCTGCCCCAGGGTCCCTGCTCTGTTGTAAATGATCCAGGGTCCCTGCCCTGTTGTACCTGGCC
Source organism: Rattus norvegicus (assembly GCF_021556685.1). Classification (NCBI taxonomy): domain Eukaryota; kingdom Metazoa; phylum Chordata; class Mammalia; order Rodentia; family Muridae; genus Rattus; species Rattus norvegicus. The sequence continues at coordinate 56,539,680 of NC_141534.1, read as the reverse complement.
CAGGGTTCCTACTCAGTTTTACCTGCCCCAATGTCCCTGGCCCACAGCACCAGCCTCATGGATCCTGCCCCATTGTACCACACCATGGTCCACCTTCCTGAGAGTACCTACTACCTATCTTGAGGAGGCATTTTTTAAAATCTAACTGAAAGATCTCGCCAGTCAGAGCCCATGGTCTTTGGTGGCACCAAGTATATATTTGCAGGGCTTCATCACCTTCCCTTTTTCAATCCCTTCTCCCAGTTGGCCATGTGGGAGCAAAGAAACTGGCAGCAGAACACGGACTATTCACTCAGGATATCATCACCTCTAGACTTCTCATGTGATGGGCTGCTCTGACATGTGATACAGGGGTGGCAGGTAGGCTTTGACATTGAACAAGCCCATGCTGCTGCCTCTGCTCATATGTGTGCCAGCACCTTAGCCTAAATCTACATGTTCTAAACTCCGAGAGGAGGAAGGAGATCTTCCTACATAGCGGCTGCCCTCTGAATCTGTGCTGGCCAAGGTCAAGTCAGAGTGTTTGAAAATGCCAGCTCCAGCCCCTGAGGGTTCTCTGCCTGCCTGGTGTTTGTTGTGCTTTATGTCTGGTGAGGTGAAGATGTGGTTCATACTAGGAAAAAGTTTGAAGACAACTGCCCTGGGTTCCCATGCTAAAATTCAATTCAGGACTGACAGGGACCTAAATAACAACAAGACAGTGCCAGGATCATGAGTTCAAAACGAAGAGCAAATGGGGCCTTGCTGCCATCATGTGCTGATCTGACAAGAGTTGGCACACACAATTCACCTGCACATACAATGCCCCTTGGGAAAATCATCTGTCAAGGGCACGTGTTGCCTCATGAGAGTGAACTCTCAGGGTAGGAAATGACACTTGGGAATACTGTCCTGAAAGCACCAGTATCAGGTGAATGGGCTTTGAAAAGTTTTCAGAACACAGGATAGGGGTTTGCAACCAAGTGCAGGTAATCCTTGGGAAACACCCAGTTCCTGGGGAGGTTCTGAGAGCTGTTGGATCCACTCCTGGAGAAGACAGCATTGTGTTCAGGGGGTAACAGAGCAGGAGCCTGCTGATGCTATTCACAGTATTGCAATGGAGCAGTAACAATTCCCTTAGGAGCAGGATGTCCTAGCACTCTCAGATCAAGCAGACAGCCTGGGGCTTCTGGTCCCATAGTCCCAAGAGAATGCAGCTCATCTTTGAAGCTGCTAAAGCCTGGAACCTGAAGAAGGGAACATGAACACTGTCTCAGTTAAGTGTTTACTGTTGAGAAGAGGCACACACAACCAATGCAGCTCTTATAAGGACAACATTAATGAACACAGGATTGCAGGTTCAGAGACTCAGTCCAGTATCATCAAGCTGGGAGCATGGCAGCAACCAGGTATTCATGGTGCCAGAGAGAGTGAGAGTTCCACATCGTCATCTGAAGGCTGGTTGGGGAAGATTGGCTTGCATGTGGATAGGAAAAGGGTCTTAAAGCCCATGCCCAATATGAACACCTACTTTAACAAGACCATGCCTCCTAATAGTGCCACTCCCTGAGCTAAGCATATACAAACCATCACAGACATCTTCCATGAGGGTGGTACTGTTCTATCAGAGAGAAGCCTCAGCTCCCATTAATATACTGAGGTCAACCCTGGATAGGGCACAGAGCCCTCCACACATCCTGGGACTCAGGGAGGCATCCTACGAAAGAGCTTTTTCCCCAGAAGCACACATGGGTCTCCAGGCCTCCCTTCTAGCCAGGCCCTAGGGAGTTTCCAGTGCTAAACTCTTTATCTCCCTTTGCCGAAGTTAAATATAATAAAAATTCACACTTCACAGTACAGTGAATAACAAAAATGATGAAAGTGGTAAATAGGACTGATCAGGTCTCTGAGCATGAGGGTTGATTCTATATGAAATGCGTTTGGATGCAGTATCCTCTTCCATTTACCATGGTTCTTACCCTGCTCGATGCTGCTTTAGACAGAACCATCTGGAATTCACTCACTGAGGGACTTATGCCCTGGATGGCAGCTACAGGTAGGACTTCTGCATCCAGGTCACCTAGCCCAGGGACAGAGATGCATGGATTAAATGGAGAGAAGCAGACTGGAATGGTGGAGAGGTTAACTGGACAACAGCCCTAAGGCCCCAGCAGGGTGAGAATGGAGAACGGCATACAGTTTCCCAGCCAGCCTCACTCTCCATAGACAGACTTCTTCCAGTCCTTCCTTTTGGCCAAGGGAAAGAAAAACTGCATGAACCAGCTCCCTCCCGCCTTCCTGTCTGAGACCATAACCAGCCACAGCCCGGTTCTGTGCTCATCTCTAGAGGCACACGGACCCAGGTTGATGAGCCCTTGTATCACAAACATTCTACAGCATTCTATGGGTGTCAGTCCTGATTCCCTGAGCCTGAGGTGTTCTGCACTGTTATTCAGAGAAGACTTCTCCTGATCTCTGTACAAAGATGTCTGTGTTGGATGTCAGAGGAGAATGTCCACCAAGCATCGGTCCTGTGGCTCTGGCCCTCTAATGTGTTAGCCCATGTTAACATCCCAACAGATCCCCACCTGTCTTTGTGAAACTCCTCCTTGATTGCCTTTTGTCAGAAAACATTTAGAGTCTTTTACAAGAGGCAGGGAAAATGGCACACAGCTGAAGGTGTTAGACAAAGCTGGGGACATATCAAATATTGGGCTGGTGCGAGGCTCTCTAAGCCATTCCTGGGCAGGCCTGTGCCAGAGCTCCCATAAGACCCTTTGTTTCTACCCCTGTACAGAGTAAGAACCAATTACAAGGCTCACCATCTGCCCACAGCAGAGGGAGAAGGGAACTTGGATTCCAGCCCTAGCCCAGTCCTGTAATACCTGACCTTATAGACCTTGCTTTCTTTGGGGCTCAACAGTCCCCGTCAAATGTAGACAGCAAGGTCTAGATAGTGTTCACAGCTTTTCTTGCCTGAAACTGTGCTGCGTTTGAAACTACAAACCAGAAAGCAGTGACTTGAACTTTAGACCACTGACTCAGGCTAGGGAGGACTCCAGGGCACCTGAGCTCAGCTGCAAAGGCAGAAGCTGAACCACAGTGAGGAGAGGTGGCACATTTTGCTCTTTCTTTGCTTTTCTGCTCTCAGGCCTTTCAATGAACTCTGCACATGAGGATCTTTCCTCATAGGCTTAGTGTCTTCAGACATGAGGCTCCTCTACAGGGGACTCAAAACCCCAGAAGAGTCTTCAAAAGGAAAGTGCTACACACTGCACTGCCCGCAGCACTCTGAAAAACAGAGACCCTTTCTGGGCTTGGTCCAGTCAGTGCTCAATAGTTAGCTTCTGGCTGCCCTCGGTGCTCACAAATAACACAGCTGCCTGGGTCCTGTGACCTGGCTATCATAGACTGTGAGAGTTTATTTTAACTGTGTCAGCATAGCCACTCTCTTCCTTCTGGCCCCAGGGACCACAGAGCTTCTTGTCCTCACACACGTCTGTTCTACCATCGGAATGTAACAACTAAAGTGAGCCCCACATTCAGGATGGACTTGGTTTTCTGTACATCATGTTAACCTCTGTGTAAGAGGGAGTGTTTGCATGTGTATGCATACCTCCTTCTGTGCCTAAGTGTCCATGCACAACCCTACACCTATGTCCTGTAAGAGGTCATCATCTGGACAGGTATGTGCACCTGTCTGCAATTCCCAACCCCACCTCATTCCATGGATGCTGAGCTTATGGGCTTTGCTGATGCTTCCAACAAAGCTACAGCAGCAACAGGAGTAACAGCAGCAGCAGCAGCAGCAGCAGCAGCAGCAGCAGCAGCAGCAGCAGCAGCAGCAGCAGGAGGAGGAGGAGGAGGAGGAGGAAGAGGAGGAAGAGGAGGAGGAAGAGGAGGAGGAAGAGGAGGAGGAAGAGGAGGAGCAGTAGGAAGATTTTGCTTCCCCGTGCCCATGAGAATTGCTGAATGACTACTTCTGGAGACAGGTATCATGCTGAGAACTATTTATCAAAGTGATTTAACAGAATATTAATGTTCATAGAAGACCGCTAATATTCCTGAGGTCCTGCAGCCCTGGAAGATAGAGTTACATGGCAGAGGCAAGCAGTGTGATATGTTCTTAATGCTCTCAGAGCTGATGACGTAATAGGTCTGAAGAAGCATTTCATGGGAGTCAGGGTCCAATCCCCCTCTGTCAGGGCACACAGAGCTCCTGGCCTTGCATCATGCCTGAGAGGTGACCTGGTCCTCACAGGGTCCTTGGATTGATTGGTTCCCCCTCAGTCATGGTCTACCCTATACCCCATGGTGTGTGGAACTTGTATGGGCTGGATTTACATTAGTGACCCACTGGAGCTGGACCTGGACCCAAAGAGCACGGAAGCCCTGGACACTGAGGACAATAAGACCAGCAGACAACATCTCCCCTGCCTCTCACTCTGCTCCACGAGCCAAGGCAGCTCCCACACAGCAGGCATCCAGGCTAAATCCCCTCAGAGAGAGTGTGAGATGTCTGTGGAAGAGCCCACAGGGACTGCAGGATTCTGTGGGAAAACATCTGGTAGCTTCTGGAGGAGCTGCAGCAGCCAGGCCACATGGAACTACACTGGGGGTGAGCTATAGGCCCAAGTAGCAAAGAGCCTGATCTGGCCATTGCTAGTCTGAATCCCTGGGTGCACGCTGGAATGGTCACTCAGGACTACTACAGTGAAGGCCAGTCAAGGGCATGCAATGTGTCACTAACACTGTGTGTGGCTACATTCTCAAAGTCTTGTCCAGGAAAAAAACCACTGGCCTTGACCACTAAAGTTGAGTCCAGACTCATGGGCTACAGGATAGCAGATTGAACTGAGTCTGAATTCCCATGAGTATGACCTCTGTCTGATCCCTGGGCTCAGGATAGATGAGCATGAGAAGGCACCATTCCTGTGTCTGCAGGAGTAGCAGAGAGCTCAGAATACATGAGCCACTCCTAACCCTGACTGGAGCCACTCTGGGGAGGACATGGCATCATTTGTGAGATGGCCTTATATGGGACACTGTGCTCTGGTTTGTGGCACATACAGCTCCTGTCTTTCTTGCTGACAGGTCAGATCCTCAGCTGGCCTCATCACGGACAGTCCCATGAGGAAGGATGTGTGGTTCCTACTTGAGAGTTACAGCAGGAATGAGCCCAGGACACGATGGGCCACCACAGTGAGTACGGGCAGTGCTCCTGTCTTGGCCCTGATTTACCTGTCTTTTCTTCCTCATCCTCCTCCAACTCATCTCAGCAGCCACCCAGAGACCTTTGCAGGAGTGTGGGTCAAGCTAATCAGGGTGCAGGGCTTGAGGTCAAATTCTGGGTAAGGTCTCCATATAGCCTGGATGGCTCCCACACACTGCCCAACTAAGATTTTCAAATTGGGTCCTCAGGGTTGTGGAGAATCCTCTACAGGTCACGCTGCAGGTACAGCCAATTCCTTGGGAACACTGGTTTAGCAGTGGTCCTCTGCTTCAGGCACAGAGCCTTAGTGGGAGGGCTTGCTGAGTGGCACACCAGGACCAGAAGAGTGTAGAGCCTTGGAGAGGTGTACATGAAGAACTGCAAGACTTTATTTCTACCCTTCTTTACCTCTATCTTGTACTAAAGGGTTTTTACCAGACCCCTAGGGACCTAAGAAACTTGAGTTTGTACCACCATAGGGCACTGGAGAAACTAAACCAGCAGCCCTGTGAAACCCCGGTAGAGGACAGTGTGGGCTCTGTGTTTCTGGACTGAATCTAGACTGGCATGAAGGCTGATTGACCAGCCAGCACGATGCTGGACTCACTGAGAGTTAGGAACAGTTAAAGAGTGGGAGGAGAGAGCATAAGAGGCAGTCACAGCAGAATCCAGGCCAACAATGGAACTAACTCATGTAATAGAGAAGCACATGCCCTCCCAAAAGTCTGTCAGCTTAAGGCACCACACTGAAGAATTGAACCAATAACATGCCCCATTTACACATCTCCTACCTGTGGTTCGTGTAGGGTCCTCAGGGAAGATCCTAAAGTCCATCGTGGCTGAAAAGCAGAAATATGCACATCACTGCAATGTGAAGGCTACTCTCAGCTGATGGGACCCACACAGTCTGTGGACAAGTTTGCTTAAGTGAAAGGTGGCCGTCCTGGAACTCTGGCGGTTCTTTCAGGGTAGTATACGATGACCACATCTAGAGCCATTCCTGAAAGACATAAGTGCTAAAATTCAACAATAGGGAGAGAATACTACACTGGATGGAATCACTCGACCCAGTGTGGACAAAAAGAGGTCCTACGCCATGGCATGGAGGCTCCCAAGAACCTCTAGGATGAATGTGAGCCCCACACGAGGCCACAGCCCAGCCTGGAAGAACATTAAAATATCTGAAATTATCAGGGATCATAAAGTAGGTGGGGCAGGACATGGAGCTGTTGCATGCTGGAAAGGTTGGAGGAAACAGCATGGGGCAATATAGAGGGCAGTGTGCCATGAGAGCTAAGACAGAGAACCAACAGGATGACCTATCACACCCAGGACAGATTGTCTATGCCAGAATTAGAACAGTCTGGGTAGACCTGGAGCCCTGGGATTGTAAGAGCATAGAAAGCACCAACAGTCATGGTGAGGACTACCACCATGTTGCTGTATCTTTCTGCAGGTTGAAGAGGAAGAGAACAACCACAGAGGTGACCAGTATGTCCTCAGCCTGGACAATGCCTGTCTGCTCAGTCATACAGACAGTTCATGACTAGATCACCCAGCGAAACCTGAGACTGCACACTGGTTAGCTCCTCTCAATGGCATGAAGTTCATTCTGTGCTAGCCTGGCAAAGATCCACCCCTGCCAGATATTGTAGTGTAGGCAAGAGCCATACAGCAGCCCTGTCTGTGCCAGCCAGCCTTTAAGGTTGTTTGGTAACATTCCAGAACCAGCAGCCTTTGGCCATGTCTGGGCAAGGCAGTTTTTGGCCCTCAACCCTGATGCACACTATAAAGGTCTTTTTGCCTGCCCACTTTTAGAAGATAGGCAGCCAGTTCTGTCATTAGCTTAGGGCATGTGGTGGGCCCTATTCTTCCTTCACTGAAACTAAGCTCCTAGGATTCTCAGGTGCAAACGTGTCTGAGAGAAACAAGTGTCTATGTTAGCCCTGAAGCAGCTTGGGCTCCTGTCTTAGCTGCAAGAGTTGTCATGGTGAAACTTGGGCAGTAGAGGGAGCTCTATGACTGTAAAGCCTGCCTAAGCTCCAAGGACCCAGAGCTGGCTACTGCAGGATGTCTTAGATCAAAACTCTGTAGGTCCTTTTCCCATGTCTTGCTTTTAAGTACAGTAAGCAACACAAAGGCCTCCCTTGCAGTATGTCTCACTTCCACCCAAACCTTGCAAACAAAACACCAGTGGATGCAATGGGAAAGAATCCTTACCCCATTCCTCAGGCTGTGGGGGCTGCCTCCACCTGGCATGATAGTGTTCCTGCGGCAGTGGTATAGGGCTGTTTGGGGTCTCCTCTCCTCACCTTAGTCAAGCAGGTTCAGGGGCCAGTAAGCAGGTGCAGTTCATGGGCTCTGGGAAGGTATATGGTACGTTATCTACCCATGGAGCCCTCATGATTCCTTTACTGCCCAAGGTCCAAAGAAGTATTTGATGTCCATTTACTTGGGCAAGAGGAGACTTGAATGTCACTGCTGAGCTCAGATTCTTGGTAGTTGTGCCAGCATTGTGTGAGAGCCACATCTGGATCCCTTCTAACATTCGTCAGTGTGGAGCTCAAGTCTACCTGGCTGGGTAGGGCAGAACCTCCTCTTCTAGGCCTTCTCCTGTGGGTCCTGAGCTCAGCCAGAACGTGGAGTTTGGACAACCAGTCAGGATGTCAGTTGATGCAATGACTCACACTGGGGCACAGGCAGAGCTGAGCGTTCTATTGTCTGGACAATGTGATAACAAACAGACTGGGAACCATGGGAGGAGGAGGACCCCCAAGCTAGCTCAGGTTTCAATCCCAAAAGATCAGTGTTCCCCATTCTTATGAAGTGCGTTAACTATCCCTGACCAAGAGGTATGTTAGCTTCTATTAGAAAAAGTTTGGGAACAAAAACCCTAGTGTTAAGTGGGGACTGTGCCAACTGTGAATGACCAGCATGGGGCAGGACTGGTGTCAAGACATGCCCCCCTGACACACACACAGGCACACATGCAGGTGCATATATAGGCACACATGCACATGAGCATGTGCAAACACACACACACACACACACACACACACACACACACACACACACACACACACACACACACACACACCTGGTACCAAGGGGGTGTGTCCTCCTTGCCTTTCCTTAGCTTCCCCTCATCACATATGTCCCTGAAGAGTCTGAGCCAAGGGTAGTCCCTCCCCTCTATGAGGTTTTTATCCCTCAAGCTCAGGTAAGGTCACTCTGATCCTCTTTCCTTGCCTGGCCTCAAGCTTGTCACCTGGTCCTGGGGTTCACAAGTGCTACCAAGGAAGAAAGTACCCCCCCGCCAGCATGCTAGGAACATAGCATATTTGTATTTTATGGCAAAACTACTTTGAATTTGGTTGTCTGGCCCTCAGTACCCTACCCTCTCCTTTTTTAGGGCCACAGTTCCTGTCCTCTGGCTTCTGGTCCTCATCATTCTCCACCCTGGTTTCTTAAGTAGTTGGTTCGTTTTAGTCTTCCTGACCTTCAACCAGTGGTCTCAGTCCTGCTCCTCCTTGTGGCAGTTTCATATTTGCTAATACGAATTTGCTCATTAAACATTTTGTTGTATTAAAAAAAAGGACGAAAGTGCAAATGTCTCCATTTTTACCCAGCTGCTCATACTGCTGGCTCTGGTCATGAGTCAAGTGTGGACAGGAGCTTGGTAGGGTCTAGGTACTTCGTTTGTCAGTGTGTCCACCAACACAAGTCTCCTGTGGTACCAAAGCACTCCAAATAGAGCTTGGGATGTGCTGGGTGGCATGGCTGAGTATGCCTGTGAATAGCAGACAGGCCCAGTACAGCCACAGTACAGCCTTCTCTGGGCGTGAATGTGCCTGAAAACAGATGATGTTTTGTTGGACAGGAATGGAAAAGTCACAGCTATGCACTTTGGCTTCAGTACACAAGTTGAACTAGGGCAAATGCTGAACCAATACTATGGTGGTTACACTTTGCTGCCTTTGAACTCTGCCTAGGCAAACTTCATAATAGTCCAAAGAATGACATATGGGACATAGGAGTAGCCTTATATTTCACGGTCGTCAGAAAGGTCTCATATGACCCTATAATCATGCAAGACTTGAGAAGACAGGTTATGGCCTGTGTATACCTCGTCCACATGTGGGCTGTCAGAAGAACTTAAGGGCCTACATCATCTATCTATAAGGCATATTGTGTGGTCTTGGAGTTGAGCACAGGGACTTGCACATGTAAGCAAGTGCTGTACGCCTAGGTCCGTTTTCTGAACTATATTTTCTCTTTTATATCCACTTCCTAGGATATCTTAAAAAGAAAGTAGGGCCTTGGTCTACCATGAAATCTTGAACCTGAAGGTAAAGTTTAATACAAAGATCACATGTCACTCACAGATGAATCTAGTAGGAAGTACATGAACTTCAGTAGCACTCAATATGAAACCCACAATGTGTGTACACCACCCTCACTGCCCTCATTTAAACTCATGTTTGGACCACTGTCCCTAGCTGGAGACACCTTGTCATCTCCCAGAATAAAGTGGAGGCTTCGTGCTCCAGTGGAACAACTGATTCAAGGTGCAAGTGATGAGTAACATTACAGTGAACACCAGGGACTGCCCCTGCAGAGGCAGGAAGTGGCCCTTCCATTCCTGCTGGGGAAGCAGTATCTAAATTGTCCTGAACAGGGGAGGATCCCCTCACTCTAGCTGATATATTGGGTGACACAAGGAATGTAGGTAGATTATGAAATCACAGTACCACATTTCTTTCTGAGGCAGAGACTCTTGAGAAACTTTGCCCAGGAGTTAACAGCTCAAGATAGCAAGGTGAGGTCACTGTGGGCCCTGCATTGACCTATGAAAAGTTATTCATATTAATCACCATATCTTTAAAACTTACAGCATGTGAGAGCAAAGTCTCCTCGGAGACTCAGCTAAAACTAATCGGTGAGCTTTTAAGAACACAAACAAGTAGGAAATTTAAATTCATGTGACTACTACTAGTAAAGCAACATGCTGGCAGGTAGATAAGGGCCTTTGTGTAAGGCCCCTGACAACATATAGAACTTGAGATGTCAAGTGCTCAGCTCACATGCTCAGTGCCATGAACTCAAGACAGAGCTTCTCTGTGAGTCACCATCTCTGAAGCATGGTGTGCAAACAGTGGCAACAAACCTTCTCCCAAGTTTGAAGCTGACTTTACTGTCATTGATTGTTTGCACCCTCCCCCAGATTGCCAGATTTGATTAACATTCTCTGAATTTCTCTCACCCATGTACAGATGGACCTCCCTCTGCACATGAAGCCTGTTCCTCTCAGGCCTGCTCTTCTCCTCCCCAGATTAGGAACTGGATACCTTTCAAGCCTACATTCTCAAGTCTTGTATCAACTTTGGGTACACAATAGGCACAACATGACATTGAATGCCAAATGACACTTGCCTACCAGACAATGATTACAGTCCAGGGGTCCCAAATGGAAACTGGCCAGGGAAGGTCAGGTAACCCCTATCCTGTCTCTATGTAGAGACAAAAATTGACACACCTTCCCAAGCAGACTTTCTCAGCTGTCTCAGCCCACACAGCAGTCCTTTGCTGAGCTTCTTTACTTCCAGTGACCAATGAGAATACATGAGAAGATGCCTGATTCTGGAAAGACCTGGGCCCCATGAACCACAGCAGCCACAGCTTCTGATCAAAGGTGATTCCAGGAACTGAAAATGTCTAATGTTCCTGTGGCGATTTGAAAACAGTAAGGCCAGGGAGTGGGACTATTTGGAGGTGTGGACTAAGTGTGGCCTTGATGAAATACATGTGTCACTGTGGCTGTGACCTTTACGTTTCTTGTCTGAGCTGCCTGGAAATCAGTTTTCTCCTAGAGGCCTTCAGATGAAGATGTAGAACTCTCAGCTCCTCCTGCACCATGTCTGCCTAGATGCTGCCATGCTCCCACCTTGATGACAGTAAAGTAAACCACTGAATCTGTAAGCCAGACACAAATGTGTTCTTTAAGAGTACCTCTGTTCATGGTGTCTGTTCACAGCAGTAAAACCCTAAATCAGTTACTCCTGATTACAGAATAGAAGCTTAGTTTAGTGATGTCGTTCCTTGAGGAGAGATGGCCTCTTATTAAGGTGCTATTCTTCTAAGAAATTTCAGGCTCTCTTCTGGCATGGGCATTCATTATAATATTAATCTTCCCAGTGTCCTTTTCACTCCAAACTATAATTTTTTATTTCTTTTTTGCCTCCTTTGCTTTGATTCATTATAGACCTGTTAAGAGTAATTGCTAAGAACAACATGACAGTGGTTATACAAGGCTCTCTTCAAATCTGCACCAAATAATTTTGTTTATTACTTTTAAATTTAGCCTCAGGTAAGGTGTTAGGGAGTGGGAAGAAGGAACCCATATTTCTGTAAGAGCATCACAGGAAATATCATTAGCCAGTCGTAAACATTGTTCCCTTCCGAATCCCCTTGTTCTGGGCTTCCCCAGTCTGAATAGTTCTTGGCACTCCTGAGCATTCCAAGCTCCTGCCAGTATAGACCATTAAGCTCTTCTTAGACCATTCAACAACTTCTAGGTCAAAGTTCCAAAGTTTTCCATATTCCCCTAAACAAGAACCAAACAAGCACAACCTGGCAGGATCAGGTGTCACACAGCAAGAGTCCACTCCATTACATCACCATCTGCATTAGTTACATTTGTATTTCTGTGACAGAAATGCCATGAGCACAGCAAACTATAAAAGAAGTAGGGAGTTAGTGATCCTATTACAGAGACCACTTGTTACCAGAGGTTAAGTTCCATGACTACAAGGCATGGTGGACATATAAAGGCAGACCTATCAGAATCACACCAGACTTTTCGCCGGAAACTATGAAAGCCAGAAGATCCTGGACAGATGTCATACAGACCCTAAGAGAACACAAATGCCAGCCCAGGTTACTGTATCCTGCAAAACTCTCAATTAACATAGATGGAGAAACCAAGATATTCCATGACAAAACCAAATTTACACAATATCTTTCTACAAATCCAGCACTACAAAGGATAATGAATGGTAAAGCCCAACATAAGGAGGCAAGCTATACCCTAGAAGAAGCAAGAAACTAATCGTCTTGGCAACAAAACAAAGAGAAGAAAAGCACACAAACATAACCTCATATCCAAATATGAATATTACAGGAAGCAATAATCACTATTCCTTAATATCTCGCAACATCAATGGCCTCAACTCCCCAATAAAAAGACATAGATTAACAAACTGGATACGCAATGAGGACCCTGCATTCTGCTGCCTACAGGAAACACACCTCAGAGACAAAGACAGACACTACCTCAGAGTGAAAGGCTGGAAAACAAATTTCCAAGCAAATGGTCGGAAGAAGCAAGCTGGAGTAGCCATTCTAATATCAAATAAAATCAATTTTCAACTAAAAGTCATCAAAAAAGATAAGGAAGGACACTTCATATTCATCAAAGGAAAAATCCACCAAGATGAACTCTCAATCCCAAATATCTATGCCCCAAATACAAGGGCACCTACATACGTAAAAGAAACCTCACTAAAGCTCAAAACACACATTGCACCTCACCCAATAATAGTAGGAGATTTCAACACCCCACTCTCATCAATGGACAGATCATGGAAACAGAAATTAAACAGAGACGTAGACAGACTAAGAGAAGTCATGAGCCAAATGGACTTAACAGATATTTATAGAACATTCTATCCTAAAGCAAAAGGATATACCTTCTTCTCAGCTCCTCATGGTACTTTCTCCAAAACTGACCATATAATTGGTCAAAACACGGGCCTCAACATGTACAGAAAGATAGAGATAATCCCATGCATGCTATCAGACCACCACGGCCTAAAACTGGTCTTCAATAACAATAAGGGAAGAATGCCCACATATACGTGGAAATTGAACAATGCTCTACTCAATGATAATCTGGTCAAGGAAGAAATAAAGAAAGAAATTAAAAACTTTTTAGAATTTAATGAAGATGAAGGTACAACATACCCAAACTTATGGGACACAATGTAAGCTGTGCTAAGAGGAAAACTCATAGCACTGAGTGCCTGCAGAAAGAAACAGTAAAGAGCATATGTCAGCAGCTTGACAGCACACCTAAACGCTCTACAGCCAAAAGAAACAAATACACCCAGGAGGAGTAGAAGGCAGGAAATAATCAAACTCAGAGCTGAAATCAACCAAGTAGAAACAAAAAGGACCATAGAAAGAAACAACAGAACCAAAAGTTGGTTCTTTGAGAAAATCAACAAGATAGATAAACCCTTAACCAGACTAACGAGAGGACACACAGAGTGTGTCCAAATTAACAAAATCAGAAATGAAAAGGGAGACATAACTACAGATTCAGAGGAAATTCAAAAAATCATCAGATCTTACTATAAAAGCCTATATTCAACAAAACTTGAAAATCTGCAGGAAATGGACAATTTCCTAGACAGATACCAGGTACCGAAGTTAAATCAGGAACAGATAAACCAGTTAACCAATCCCATAACTCCTAAGGAAATAGAAGCAGTCATTAAAGGTCTCCCAACCAAAAAGAGCCCATGTCCAGACAGGTTTAGTGCAGAATTCTATCAGACCTTCATAGAAGACCTCATAGCAATATTATCCAAACTATTCCACAAAATTGAAACAGATGGAGCACTACTGAATTCCTTCTATGAAGCCACAATTACTCTTATACCTAAACCACACAAAGACCCAACAAAGAAAGAGAACTTCAGACCAATTTCCCTTATGAATATCGACACAAAAATACTCAATAAAATTCTGGCAAACCGAATCCAAGAGCACATCAAAACAATCATCCATCATGATCAAGTAGGCTTCATTCCAGGCATGCAGGGATGGTTTAATATATGGAGAACCATCAACGTGATCCATTATATAAACAAACTGAAAGAACAAAACCACATGATCATTTCATTAGATGCTGAGAAAGCATTTGACAAAATACAACACCCCTTCATGATAAAAGTCCTGGAAAGAATAGGAATTCAAGGCCCATACCTAAACATAGTAAAAGCCATATACAGCAAACCAGTTGCTAACATTATACTAAATGAAGAGAAACTTGAAGCAATTCCACTAAAATCAGTGACTAGACAAGGCTGCCCACTGTCTCCCTACTTATTCAATATAGTTCTTGAAGTTCTGGCCAGAGAAATCAGACAACAAAAGGAGATCAAGGGGATACAGATCGGAAAAGAAGAAGTCAAAATATCACTATTTGCAGATGATATGATAGTATATTTAAGTGATCCCAAATAGTTCCACCAGAGAACTACTAAAGCTGATAAAAACTTCAGCAAAGTGGCTGGATATAAAATTAACTCAAATAAATCAGTAGCCTTCCTCTACACAAAAGAGAAACAAGCCGAGAAAGAAATTAGGGAAACGACACCCTTCATAATAGACCCAAATAATATAAAGTACCTCGGTGTGACTTTAACAAAGCAAGTAAAAGATTTGTACAATAAGAACTTCAAGACACTGAAGAAAGAAATTGAAGAAGACCTCAGAAGATGGAAAGATCTCCCATGCTCATGGATTGGCAGGATTAATATAGTAAAAATGGCCATTTTACCAAAGCATCTACAGATTCAATGCAATCCCCATCAAAACAGCAATCCAATTCTTCAAAGAGTTAGACAGAACAATTTGCAAGTTCATCTGGAATAACAAAAAACCCAGGATGGCTAAAGTATCCTCAACAATAAAAGGACTTCAGGGGGAATCACTATCCCTGAACTCAAGCAGTATTACAGAGCAATAGTGAAAAAAAACTGCATGGTATTGGTACAGAGACAGACAGATAGACCAATGGAATAGAATTGAAGACCCAGAAATGAACCCACACACCTATGGTCACTTGATTTTTGACAAAGGAGCCAAAACCATCCAATGGAACAAAGATAGCATTTTCAGCAAATGGTGCTGGTTCAACTGGAGGGCAACATGTAGAAGAATGCAGATCGATCCATGCTTATCACCCTGTACAAAGCTTAAGTCCAAGTGGATAAAGGACCTCCACATCAAACCAGACACACTCAAACTAATAGAAGAAAAACTAGGGAAACATCTGGAACACATGGGCACTGGAAAAAATTTCCTGAACAAAACACCAATGGCTTATGCTCTAAGATCAAGAATCGACAAATGGGATCTCATAAAACTGCAAAGCTTCTGTAAGGCAAAGGACACTGTGGTTAGGACAAAACGGCAACCAACAGATTGGGAAAAGATCTTTACCAATCCTACAACAGATAGAGGCCTTATATCCAAAATATACAAAGAACTCAAGAAGTTAGACCGCAGGGAGACAAATAAGCCTATTAAAAAATGGGGTTCAGAGCTAAACAAAGAATTCACAGTTGAGGAATGCCGAATGGCTGAGAAACACCTAAAGAAATGTTCAACATCTTTAGTCATAAGGGAAATGCAAATCAAAACAACACTGAGATTTCTCCTCACACCAGTGAGAATGGCTAAGATCAAAAACTCAGGTGACAGCAAATGCTGGCAAGGATGCAGAGAAAGAGGAACACTCCTCCATTGTTGGTGGGGTTGCAGACTGGTACAACCATTCTGGAAATCAGTCTGGAGGTTCCTCAGAAAATTGGACATTGAACTGCCTGATGATCTAGCTATACCTCTCTTGGGCATATATCCAAAAGATGCCCCAACATATAAAAAAGACATGTGCTCCACTATGTTCATCGCAGCCTTATTTATAATAGCCAGAAGGTGGAAAGAACCCAGATGCCCTTCAACAGAGGAATGGATACAGAAAATGTGGTACATCTACACAATGGAATATTACTCAGCTATCAAAAAAGATGACTTTATGAAATTTGTAGGCAAATGGTTGGAACTGGAAAATATCATCCTGAGTGAGCTAACCCAATCACAGAAAGACATACATGGTATGCACTCATTGGTAAGTGGCTATTAGCCCAAATGCTTGAATTACCCCAGATAGCTAGAACAAATGAAACTCAAGATGGATGATGAAAATGTGAATGCTTCACTCCTTCTTTAAAAGGGGAACAAGAATACCCTTGGCAGGGAAGAGAGAGGCAAAGATTAAAACAGAGACTGAAGGAACACCCATTCAGAGTTTGCCCCACATGTGGCCCATACATATACAGCCACCCAATTAGACAAGATGGATGAAGCAAAGAAGTGCAGGCAGACAGGAGCCGGATGTAGATCGCTCCTGAGAGACACAGCCAGAATACAGCAAATACAGAGGCGAAAGCCAGCAGCAAACCATTGAACTGAGAATAGGACCCCCGTTGAAGGGATCAGAGAAAGAACTGGAAGAGCTCGAAGGGGTTCGAGATCCATATGAACAACAATGCCAACCAACCAGAGCTTCCAGGGACTAAGCCACTACCTAAATACTATACATGGACTGACCCTGGACTCTGACCTCATAGGTAGCAATGAATATCCTAGTAAGAGCACCAGTAGTAGGGGAAGCCCTTGCTCCTGCCAAGACTGAACCCCCAGTGAACGTGATTGTTGGGGGGAGGGCGGCAATGGGGGGGAGGGGGAGGGGAAAACCCATAAAGAAGGGGGGGATTAGGGGGATGTTTGCCCGGAAACCGGGAAAGGGAATAACACTCAAAATGTAAATAAGAAATACTCAAGTTAATAAAAAACAAACAAACAAACAAACAAAAACCAAAAAAACAAGGCATGGTGGAAGGAGCAGGAAACTGAGGGCTCACATCTAGAATCACAAGTACAAAGCAGAAGGTGCACTGGGAGTCACGAAAATCACAGTAACCTCAAGTCCAGCCCAGATGACATTCTTTCTCCAGCAAGGGCACACCTCCTGAATCTTCCCAAACAGATTCACCAACTGGGAAAGGAGTACTCAAATGCCCGAGACAGTGGAGGATAGCTCATTCAAAATGTCATGGTGATTCAGGAATTCGAATCAGTAACAGAGAGAACCTTCACTCTGGGTCAATGTGTGTTGCTGCAGAGCCAGCAAGCTGCTCTCCCTCCTCTTTCACATAAGTTGTGGATTAAGTAAAAATGTAAACAAGCATCTCCATGGAAAATCAACAGCCCTTTTAATCTGGTAATACTTATAGGATAAGTCCAGAGGTGCTGGACACGGAAATCACAGAAGGATCCCACGCAAACTCAAACCCTTTAGTCTTCAGGAATAAAAATACCACAGAAGCCAAAAGGGGCAAGGACATTGAGCAAACACTCACTCACTCAGCAGATAAAATTACACCTAGTCCTAACCCACAGACCTACTTATAAACAGCATACATTCTGCTGGTACCTATTCAACACAACCCTAAATGCTGCAATCAAAACAAATGGTTTCTTACTTTGTTAAGTATGACTTAAAAACTCTGAAGGAGTCCTCTGAAGGAGGTAAATGGAAACTTCTCAGGGCCTGGGGTGGTTGGCTAAGGGAGTACAGAATAACAAAACAACAACACCCAATTTCCCCACCAGCAAGCAGAAACCGGCCTGATGTCAGTTGCCAATTCCTGAGGGTTTAACAGAAGCCTACAGACTGGAAGGACTGAGGTAGGTGAGATTAAAATAGTTACACTGAAAGCCCACTTGAGGAATGAGAAAGGTAGCAACTGGACATTGCTCTGTGTGTGTGTGTGTGTGTGTGTGTGTGTGTGTGTGTGTGTGTGTGTGTGTCTGTCAGTCTGTCTGTGTCTGTGTTTGTGTCTGTGTGTGCCTGTGTAGAGGTCTGTGTGTGTGTTTGGGTTTTTGTTGGTTATTTTCAGGCAGGGTCACACCACAAAATGTGGCTATCTTAATATTTAACATGTAGACCAGAGTAGTTTAGACAGTTTAGAGAGCCTCTCTCTCCCAAGTGGTGCCATTAATGATGTGTAGCACCAGTTATGGGTGACTTTAAATCTCAAATTCTGAAGATTTTATAAGTCTTCTTTTGCTTGTCTTAACAATGCTGCTTCTTGAGGCAATACATGGTGCACTAAGAACAGAATAGAATATACTGTGTTCGTTGGTGAGATGGATCAGAGGTGAAAGGAACTTACTGACGATCTGAGTTTAGTTCCAGAGGTACTGTTAATATTCAAAAACAAGTACTGTCAATTTGTATTCTTTCTAAAAATCTGTGAGGGCATCCAGTCAGAGATTAAACTGTTTTTCGTGTTGTGATGCTACACAATCATAAGACTGATTCCTGTGGAACAGGCTAGTGGAGCAGACAGTAATCAACAGGACACGAGAAAACCTACAGAGCAGAAACTAGAGAGATGGTTCAGGGTTTGAGAGCACTGGCTGCCCTTGCAGAGGACCTGCACGTGTATTGCAGGACCCATAGGCAGCTCACAGCCATCTGCAACTCCTGGTCTCAGGTATCTGACCCTCTTATGACTTTGGGGACACTGCCTAATACATACAGTGCACATACCCACATATATGTGGACCATGCATATACACAAAATAAAATACCTAACTCTAAAAGAAAATAAATCCTTCAGAGACATCAAACAGATTCATGATACCCTGTTGGACACACTGACTTTTGTGACATGAGACAATGGCCAGCTTTGCTCTTATGACCTTGAAGAGGAGCTATTAACTAACCTTCATGACCAGAGAGAGCAGGTATTCTAAATCTTATGACATGGGAGAGTGGCTATACCAAAACATGTGTCCTGACACTTGAAGTTAAATCCATAACTACCAATATTAGCAGTCAGCAGCTTTCTAAATTCATTTTGTGATGTCTACATTAAATTACAGCCAAATATATTCAAAACGTGACCAAAATAACTATTTCTGCAGACTTTCTGACATGTACAACAACTGATAAGTGATAGAGTTATTACTACCATTTCCCAGCATCAAACGCTGAGCCTCTCCAATCTGAAGATATTCCTGCACAAACCAACTTCTCTCTTCTGGAATATACTAAACTGAAGCTGAAGAGTTAAAATAAAAACTTCATAAAAACTGCAAAAGAACAGCAGATAAGGGGGCAGGACAGAGCTGGCCTGAGATGTGCCCGGCCAAGCCTATAAACAAGGTCGAGGGATTGTTCCAGGAAGGGGGCCATCCGGACGGATGACTCCCTGCTCTACAGATAAAGACATTCTCCTATATTGAGAACACCCCAGCCCGCACGTACTGCTTGCAGATGAGACCTTGTACCCATTTCCCTTGCTGATAACCACGCGAAACCCCCTGGCTTCTCCTATATAAACCCCTGCCTGAAGAGGCTCGGGGCCGATTCCTCTGTCTCCTGTGTGAGATAGGTGTCAGTCCGGGATCTCGTTAATAAACGCTACCTCTTGCTGTTACATCAAGACCGGCTACTCGCGTTTCTTGGGGGCACCTCAACCTGTGACTGGAGAGAGTCTCCCCAAGTTTGGGGGTCTTTCAAAGCTAAAGCCATCTCAGTTCACCTCTACAGCTGCAGCCTTGTCCTCCTCTCACAAGCACTCTTAAAACATAACCCCATGACAGTAGTCACACTGTGAAATGAGTGTTGTTTAAGGGTGCCTGAGCAAGTCCACTTTCTGTTGCAAGAACAAAATGACTGAAGCTGGCTTATGCATGAAGAGGTTTGTTTGGGACAGTTTTGTTATTGAAAGCTGGGGTGACCTCACTGGCTCAGCTTTGGTCATAGTACCATATGATATCATGGTTGGAGTGTGTGCTAGAGAGAAAGATCCCATGGCATGATGAGAAGTGAGAGGGGTTTGGGAAGAGTTTGGATCTTTTCATAGCCACCAGGTTTTGCTACACAGGCTCCCTCTAGACATGACATAACCATCTTGCAGTAGGCACCACCTGTGTGTGTGTCTGTGTGCTTGTGTGTTTATGATATGTGTAGTATAATGTAGGTTGTGTGTGTTCGTATCTATATATGTGTGTCTTTGTGTGCATGTGCACTTGTGTGTGTGTGATTTCCATGTGTTTATTTGTGTGTGTGCCTCTGTGTGGTATGGCATGATGTGTATGGTGTGGTATATGTGTATGTGAATGTGTGTGTGCACCCGTGTGTGTGGGCATCTGAGTTGTGTGAATGCATGTATGTGTGTGTGTGTGTTCCATGTGTGTTTTTGTGAGTATGTGCATGTGTGTGGGCATGTGTGTGTGCACATGTGTGCCTCTGTGTGCATTTGTGTGTGCACATATGTGTCTGTATGCATGTATATGTCATGAGTGTGTGTTCATGTATGTGTGTTTGTGTGTGTGTGTGTGTTGTGTGAGCATGAAGAGACAAAATGAAAAGATTAAGTCCTTTTTTCATCACTCTCTCCCTTACAAGTTCAAGTCAAGCCACTCACTGAAACACAAGTCTGTCATCTCAGCCAGGCTGACTGTCAGCTACAAGAATAGGCTGGTATCACACTGTCCCACAGTTCTAGGATTATGGGCATATATAGTCCACAGTCACAGCTGGTTAGTCCTAATGGTTCTTACATGAGCTTCCAGCACAAGGCCTTTTGGGGACATCCATAATCAAATGATGACAGGGACAGACCTTGCTACCCTCAAGCATACCATTTTCAAGGAAGAAGCCTTCTTGTTAAAAGCAGTGAAAACAGCAGGCACAAGAACACCTGACCTCACTTTCCTCCTGAGACACAGAGATAGAAGCCACACATAACTCTGGTCTTCCCACTGAAGAGAGGTCAGCCTGAGCTAAGCAGCTCTCATCTGTCCCAGTTTTCTTCTTGGCTTTCATCATAGGGAAGCATGATAAATATTTTTCCAAGTCTGCACAGGTCACCAACACCCTTCCTAGTTGTGTCTGACAAAGCCACATGGAGACTACTGTGTAACTGGAGTCCTAGTCTATGGCATCTCTCTCCTTCACACTACACTCTTTCTAATGAAGCTTTGATAAGGAAACTATATTCTTTGTGTACTGACAAATCCCACATTCTTTACATGTGGCTATTGTTTCTTGCTCAGAATGCTTGCCTGGAGACAGGGGTGGATGCAGGTATTTTGGAAACAAGGCGAGATGCTGGTACTCTAGTAGCCATAGGACACAAGCCATCACAGCTATAGTTCAGAGCATGGCATGCATTCACAAAGAAGACGCTGTAGGCACCAAGAGCAGCTACATCCACAGGGACCTAAGGAGAGGGACCTGATTGCTACTGTTCATGTTGCATTTCCTCTTTGTTCTGACTGTTTTAAATGGAATTGCCCAACACAACACACTTCCTAGGATATCTGACAGCCACTCACAGATGCACATGCAGGTAAAACACCAATGCAAATGAAATAAAAATAAATAATTTTAAACTAGTATATAAGAGAGAGAGACTGGTGTTTATAAAAGAGAAACTTACCCTCAAAAACTATTTACTGTCCTGAAATCTATTTCTCATAAGCAGAGGACCATAGGCATGGAATTCTTTCTCTCCGCACTTCTCAGTGTGTGCTAGGGTACTCGATCTTTATAGGTATTTGGTGAAACATTGAGGAGCTTAGAAAGATTAGCATCATGTTGCATGTCAGCTGTCTTTATAGTCTTGAGTTCCATGTTTTCAGCTGAGCATCTGTTGCAATGGGTTCTGTATCCTGAGTTATTGTCATGGTCTGTGGAACTCCATTAACTACATGGATACAGGGGCCACAGAATGGTCATCTGGTACTTCCCCAGCCCATGAACATGACCCATGTCCAGTCACAAGTCAGAATTGGGTCCTCAAAGCTGCCACCAGGAATGCATGTAGACAAAACTAAGGTATCTGAGGAGGGTAAGGAGGAACAGAGTCAGGTTGAGGCCTGTTTCAAATTCAGAATTGCCAAGTATGTATTTCAGTTAACTGCTTTCATATTTCCCTACTGGGTGAAATCTTATCACTTGTTAGATTGGATCTTTTAAGCCAGAGAGCTAACACTGCTGAAGCAAAATCGTCATACAGACAGGCTATCAGGAATGTCACCCATGTTTATTATCTCTGGTAACAGCAGAAGTGCAGAAACATTTCCTCACTCAGGGTGAGTATGGCACAAAGAAAACCAGTGCATGCTCCTTACACCCCTGAGGGCTTCCCAGTGTAGGGGCCAGCACACTGGGTTCTGACAGTCAATGTGTCTGTGATGTGACTAAGGCACTAGGGACTGCTTACATCATCAACAGCAAGGGTCACTTTTCTAGGGATGGCACTGCAGAGATCAGACAGTAGTTAAACCTGAAAGCTCATCACATTCAACTTCTCCCTGAGCTCCTAACACACCTGATCCCCACACCCTAAGCACTTGCAAGGCCTTCATGCCTGCTGCTGTACTTTCACACTCTGCTTCCATGCACTCTGCATTCTTCCTCCTCTCATGCTCTGCTCCCAAGGCCCTGCCTTCCACCCTGGTTTTTCTTTATTTTTATTTCATGCTCCTACCTCTTCCATGTATTCTGAGTGGATCAGCTATGGGGTAGGATCATGAAATCTGTGGTTCTAAACACACACACACACACACACACACACACACACACACACTCAGAGAGAGAGAGAGAGAGAGAGAGAGAGAGAGAAACACACACAGAAAAACACACAGACACATACACACACACACACACACACACACACACACACAGAGAGACACACACACAGTCGTACCAGTTTAAGACAAGACTATGTGTCTGCAGGGGATCCAATTCATCCAAGATTAGGGACCTGAAAAAAGATCACTAAACTTCAAAAGAAAAATCGAAAGAAAATAACTCAAAGGAGTGTCACTGCAGGTTCTGCCACCCAAGAAGAGCCCGTGAGAAGACGAAGGGCATACTGAACAACCAGCCACACTGGAAATGTCTGCATCTGAACTGTGCAGCATCCCTATCCTGGAGTGTGGCATGCTGTGGGGGTGTCTGAGACACCATTTCTGAACACCTGGGTTTGCACTTATTTAGACCAAGTCATTGGGTGTTGAAGGTGACTACTATATCTATAGATTTATTAAAACTTATATGAATGAATTCATGATGCACAAATTGTACAACCCCACTCTCAAGAACCACCAACTGTTGGACGTATCATTAATGAATTATTCCTTAAATACTTCTGAGCACGGGGATGAAAAATTTAGGATTAATCTCTGTTCCACTTCTGGATGACACACTAAGTGTGCACCTCAGTGGAAGAAACCAACCATCTAAGGAAAGCCGCAGTCCTTTCCACCTTTTTGCAACCACAGTAGCCTACGCAAAGCAAACACTCACCTGTGGCTCATTGGTCAGAGCAAAACATTACTTCGTTATCTCTGCCAATCTCAGGGACAGAACAGCATTTTCTGTTTCTAGTTCAACTATCTTTTCTTCTTTAACCTGCAACCAAGGATCCAAAAAATGCATCAACACAGCACTTACCTGCCCACTTTGAAACACCATGAATGGACAGAGTGCAAGAAATGGTAGAAACAGCCTCAGCAAGGAGAAAGTCAACTGTCAGGTTGTGAAGACTCCTTCACATACTGCAGAGACAAGACAAGTCAGCCTCAGCAAGGCCTGGCCGGCTACCCACACACACCCCATGGCTCTGAGCCCATCAGCTCCAGACCTGAGGACTACCAGGGATGCAAGCTTTACACTCTGGACTCTTTAACCTTTGGTCAGGAAGGTACCATGGAAAGTACCTGGGAAGCAGAGTTTCCAGAGAAAGCCATAGAAACAGTTCAGCCTTAAAAATCAAAATCTGATCCCTTCAAAGCCAGGTGTGTGTGTGTGTGTGTGTGTGTGTGTGTGTGTGTGTGTGTGTGTGTGTGCGTGTGTGTGTAGGTGATCATAAGACATACGTGGTTTGGAAAATCAAGGAGAGGAAGGATTTATTGAGAAGCTGAGATGGTGGGGAATGAAGGGTGGATGTTGGAAGGAAGCTAGAGCATGGTGGGGTTTTATAAGCCAAAGAAGTGAAATTCGTATTTAATGCCCTTAAGACAACTGGTCCAGGTTCAGTGTTCTTGATGGTGGCTCAGTATTCCAGCTGTGGATTCAGGGAACTCAGAACATCATGATGAAAATAATCTCTCAGACTACAGAGTCAAATTCCTGCTGGTGCTGCAGTCTCATCAGAGAAGAAATTAAGTCCCTCCTCCTATGGATCCTCTCATTTTTGTCATTCTCGCCTGCAGGAGCTTCAGTCCTTCCTCTGAGGGGGCTACTCATATCTGCAGGTGATTTAGACCCTCTTGAAGGGAATTCTGTCTCCAGATTGGGATGCGGACCCTCCTGTTAGAGAATTAACTCTCTAAATCTTCTCACAGAGTATGTGTGACTACCTGGAGACAGCATTATCTGCACTTCTAAACTCTGATTGGTAAAGAGAACCCACGATATGAGTTTGAAAACCTCTGAGTTATACACTGTTAATTTCTAAATGTATTCTGTTGAGTATGAAAATTTCTGTAATATTTTGATGAAATTTACTTACTTCCTAGATTTCAAACAATAATAGAAGCTATAGTTAAAAGTTTAGTATGTGCTTCCTCAAAGTAATTTGAAAATATTTTTGATTTTTATTAAAGATGGTGTACGACATAGAATTTTTCCCAACTATTGTTTTGTTTACTGCTAGGATATAGAAATGCTTTATTTCTGTTGACAGAGCTCATATTCATTGTTCTGGTATAACTAATTGTTCAATGCTAAACTTTAGCAGATTCCTTAGGGTCTCTGCCATTTATAATAGGATTCCATCTACAAGTTGACTGCCTTGTTCTTCCTTTCTCATGTGATGCCTTTTGTGCAGTTTCTCCCCATAAATGACAAAGTTAGACCATGAGAACAATGCTGGATAGCAGTGCCAAAAAGACCTGGGACACATTTACAAAGTCTGGTCCAATTAGAATGGGGCTCTGTGAGAAATTTCTGTCAGGTTTGCCCTGACCATATGAGTCTCTCTTGAGTGCCTTAGGTTGGATAAGATATACCCCAATTCATATGGTGAAGGATGAAGTCCCTGACACTGAGCAGGTGACACTTAAAGACAGTGCCTTCAAGGTCATCGATTCAAGGAAGCCTGAAAGGTGGGCTCTGTTGTAATGTCTTTGGGGTCTTATGAAGGGAACCATAGAGCAACAGACACTTACAGGGTGCAGGGAGAAACCACAGAACACCTAAAGGAATCAGCTACCTACAAACTGAGGAGAACTGGAGCCAATTCTTGGACCCAAGACTTCCAATCTCAAGCCCACAGAAACCTCTGCTCAGTTCTGCAGGCAGCCCAAAAATATTACAGTGTGCGTTCTTGGTGTGTCCTGGAGCCTGAAATTCACTGCTGTAAGCTCAGTTCTATCTTGGGGTAGATGGGACTAAGCATTAGATCTTAAGATTTATTTCTCAAGGTGAGATAAAGTGGTCCTGAGTTGGGTGCTAAGGTACAGTCCCAGGGTGAAGCTTCTGGATAGCTAAGTTGGGCCTTGAAACAAAACAGAGCTGTGCGGTCCCCAGGAAACTTAACACTTGTTGCTGGAACAAAGGTTTCTTCTTTCAATGTCCACTTAGGCAAATTTGCAAAGATCAAAAATGCTGATTGTGGTTCTCACCACTTTCCCTTGGAGCATGCCCACAGAGTTCCTTGTCTTCTACTGGGAAGTCAAGCCTTCTCTTATAAGGAGCTCTCATGCAGTCATCTCACGTCTCTGGTCAGGAAGAAAACCTGCTACAAACTCACCTTTAAGAGGCAGAACAGATCGTCTTCTCTCTGGTTAAGGTCACAGCATAGTCTTTATATGTTGGCTAGGATGGTGGGGCTTGAGCTCCCATTCCCTCAGTCTCTACCTTCTTTCCAGTATACCACAAGCCCTGGCTGGTCACATATCACTTTCCACAGAGACCTCTGTCTTCTAAGCCCTCAGTCTCCTCTGTTGAACAGGAGCTTTCTGTCCCTGCAGCCCAGACAAGGACTCTAACTTTAGGGTGGGGCTGAGTTTAGATCATGTAATGTTCAGACTCTCTGCTTGGCAGCCATTATCAGGCATAGTGTTTATATTTTTGTTCACTTTATCGGTCTATTTTTTCTACTGTGTGCTCTAAGAAGGGAACGCGTAGGGTTACATAATTTTTGGTGTTAGTAGCTGTACTCCCAAATCCTGCTCAGTATGTAGTCTGTGGATGTTCAGCATAGCTGAGGGAGGTACCAAGTCAGGAGACCTTGAGGTGCTAATGCAGCAAATGAGAGGTCAAAGAGGACCCAAGTGGCAATTGGAGAAAGGAGCCATAAAGACAGTGAGGAGTAAACAGGTCAACTTCCCTAAGATTCCGAAAAGAAGCAGACCTAATTGGGCTCCATCCCAAGGGAACTCAAGATAAGACTCACGAAAGAGTGCTACCAAGCCAATCCCAATTCTCTTATTTTTCCCACATTCCTGAGAGCAGATAGGGGCGGTTTCAAATTCCCTGGGCTCCCTTCATACTCACAGGTATTTGATGCTGAAACTGCCACAACCTCTGTTCTGAAAATCCTCACAGTAACGAATGAAGGGCGTGGCTAAATCCTAGAGAGGGAGGGCTAGTATCGTTCATTGGCCACTCATGCCCATGCGCACTATGCCTACCCACAGGAATTTTCCAGTCTAGCTTACCGGTTCATTGAACCGGTTCATTGAACCCACAGGTTCATTTTGCTCCTGTCCTCTCAAGAAATACAAGGTCCCCACAGTGCTTGTAAAATACAAATCAATTTACTGTGGCATTGAATACCCATCTCACCTGGAGGCATCTCTTTCCCAGCCCACTCGAGATCCTGCCTCAGACTTCCCAGAGAGCAGGCCCTTCCCATTCCCCTCTACCATCTTGCGAGCATACCTTACAGATAATGTTTTGTAGGGTCCTTCAGTCAACCACACAGGTTCTATGTTCATTTCTCACACCGTTAATTAAATTAAAATTAAATAACTCTGTTATGCTGAGAAAGAGATGCAGACTCAACTGCGACAAAGTGTTCTTCTAGCACTTAAGTCACAGGAGGCACAGCAACACGGTTCTTCCTTTCCTGACAGTGTATCTACATCTCCTTACTAAATGTTCAAGTTCTGAGATAGCTGTGTTTGCCTGCCACCCACGAGCTCCCATTCTTCTCAGACGTCTTTGCTCCTACCTGCAAGAATGCTGTGTAATGCTTTGAGAGCTCTAGAGCCTTTGGGGCCTCTGAAATATTAGTTAACTTT
Organism: Rattus norvegicus; assembly: GCF_021556685.1. Taxonomy (NCBI): domain Eukaryota; kingdom Metazoa; phylum Chordata; class Mammalia; order Rodentia; family Muridae; genus Rattus; species Rattus norvegicus. Next base: position 56,512,301 of record NC_141534.1, on the reverse strand, counting down.
AGAACGGAATTGTCATCTTTAATTTCCACCAGTGATTAGTCTAATGATGATTTGTATTTTTAAAATTAAATCCCTAGGATCAAATCCAAAATCTTTCTTTAGAATTTTTGAAATTAAATAATGAATTAGATATTCAATCTCAAATATTTACAATAGATAGGGAGGCTCACATTTTTGAAGAATGATATGTTGTGCACCTTACATAAAAACCTCCTTCTAGCCACCTCATGCAAATTAAAGAAGGTACAGCCAACATTTCATCTGCACTGAGAGACTTTATCCTGCAGACAGGGTCCACTATGACACAGTAGTGGTCTGAAATTCTCGGATATCAATCTCCCGTAGGCAAATGGAGTTTGGAGAAAGAAGGGAAAGATAATGTCTAGGCCTACTGACCTTGGAATGACAATGGAAAAGGTAGGGTAGAGGAAACACCCTGTCATCTTTACAGCCCATCATTCTGCCCTCTAAGTCCAAGACTCCCCACAGCTAACAAGAACGGGTACCTTCACCTTAGTCAGATCACTAAGAACTAGGCAGGGTTTTTCTTGGTAAAGTAAAACAAAGTTTCTTGGATTTGGAACAATTGCAACCATTTCAGAAAAAGAAATTAAATATCACTTAGAAGTACATTTGTTCCTTCTTCTTCAGGCCCACTCCCACAAATCCACTGCCTAGGTCAGACCTGCTTGAGTACAGGTGACCTGTCTCTTCTCACTTACTGTTCAGTTCATTCTCAAGCTCTGTTAACTTAAGAGAGACTTTCATTTTGTCAGACACATCAGGACCTTGTGAAAAGTGGGGCAGATGCTCTTTAAATATCAGGTTTTCAGGGGCTCCAGAACTGCCAGGTAAGTCTGCATCGTGGCTGGAGAAGAAGAAAATACAAACGATCATGCATAAAAATACAACTAACTTGCCTAACTAAATTTTCATCAGAATTTTCATGTTTCAGTGAAATTTATTCTTTGTTGCATATTATTTCAGTAATTTTATGTATTGCGGCTGAGACAAGCTACACCTACGCTTTGGTCTGAGCAGAACTTTAAAACCCAATCTGTGCTCATCAACTAAATGTAAGTTCAAGGAAAAGGGCAGGGTTTGTGACATAGGCCTATAACCAGTCTCCCAAAAAGTTATGAATACAACTTAAAATATAACAAAAGTCTAATAAACCAAGAAACAATTCCATGTAGAAAAGGGACAATATATTTTCTTGACAGTAACTTTCAAAAATAAATATGCACACTACAGATGGCCCAGTGGTCAACCGAAGATTACATAAATGCTAGAAAGACAAGGCAAACAGCTTAGCCATTGAGAGACCCTCTTTCAATGAGTAACAGACAGTAATTTGAGGATAATTTCTGTCAACCTCAGGGTAAGCCTCCACGTGCACCTATGTACACAGATATATATGGTAATGCAACAAACCCACACTAAAAATGGAGAAAGAAAATAACGAAGACAGTGTTCTCAATTTCAGTAAGCAGGCAATTTGTGCCACCTAAGCAAGCATAACTACGGGGGTTGTTTAAAAGTACAGCGTTTCCAAAAACTTTCCCCAATCTAATACGGAGAGTCAGAACAGCCCTGATTAATGTAATTCAGTTTTACAAAGGCAGAGGACATCTAACCTGAATGGATGTTTAACTATTTACATATATACTTATGTAGATATATAACCATATACAACAAACAGACAATATCAAACAAAATGGAGAGAAATTTGAAGCAATACTACTAAAATCAGGGACAAGGCAAGCCTTCTCATTCTCCCAGTATCTATACAGTATATTATGGGAGGTTCTAGCCAGAACAATTAGATAACAAAAATAGATCAAAGGAATGCAAATTGGGAAGGAGGAAGTTAAGATATCACTATTGGTGGATGATATGATAGTATCAACCGGTGACCACAAAATATTCTACCATAGAACTCCTTCAGCTGATAAACAATTTAAGCAATGTGGCTAGTTAGAAAAATTCACTCTAACAAATCAGCAATCTTCCCCTACTCAAAGGAAAAATGGGCTGAAAAAAATTAGGGAAACAGCACCCTTAAAATTAGTCGCATATAATATAAAATACCTCAGGGTGACTCTAACAAAGCAAGTGAAAGATCTGAACAATAAGAACAAGACTCTGATAAAAGAAATTGCGGAAGACCTCAGAAGATGGAAAGATCTCCCATGTTCTTGGATCAGCAGGATAAACATAGTAAAATGGCCATCTTACCTAAACCAATCTATAGATCAAAGCAATCCCCATGAAAATTCCAACTCAATTCTTCATAGAGTTAGAGCAATTCTCAAATTCATCTAGAATGACAAAAAACACAGGATAAAGAGAAAATATTCTCAACAATAAAAGAAATTCTGGGAGAATCAGCATTCCTGACCTCAACCTGTACTACAGAGAAATAATTTTAAAAAACCACAGTTATTGATACAGGGACAGGCAGGTAGATCAAGGTAATACACTGTACAACCCAGAAAATAACCCCACACACCTATGGGCACTAATGTGTGACAAAGTAACCAAATCCATCCAGTATAAAATAGACAGCAGTTTCAACAAAAGGTTCTGGTTCAAATGTCAGTGAGCATGTAGAAGAATGCACATGATCCCTAATGTTTATACAAGTCTTATTTATAATACCCAGAACTTGTAGCCAATCCAGATGTCCGAAAATGGAAGAATGGATATAGAAATTGTGATACATTTTCACAATGGAGTACTACCAAACTATTATAAACAGTGACTTCATGACTTCATGAAATTTGCAGGGAAATGGATAGAACTAGAATATATTAATCTGACTGAGTAAACAAGACGCAAAAGGACTCACATGGTATGTACTCACTGATAAGTTGATATTAGCCCAAAAGCTCAAAATGCCCACAATAACCCTCACAAACCACATGGAGCTTAAGAAGAAGGAAGACCAAAGTGTGGATGCTTCAGTCCCACATAGTAGGGGGAACAAAATAATAACAGGTGGTGGAGCAAGGCAGGGACCAGGGAGCAAGAGAGGAGGGGAAGAGAAATATGCAAGGGTTGGGGAGGATAGGATCAGATTTTAGAAGGGAAATGGGCAAATTAGAGTTTCAGAAAATTGATTAAAAATATGTAGCAGTGGGGGATGATGAACTGGGTGTAGCCAGTATAAGGTCCCAGGTGTTAGGGCAGTGAGAGTCTCCTAGGACGCAAAAGGATGGCTTTATCTGAAGTATGCAACAAAGGGACATACAACCTGTAGAGACACCTCCACTAATCTAGACACGGCTCCAAGTTGAAGGATTGGGACACACGACATTCTCAAAATTTTTGCTTAGATATATTCCTGTCAAAAGTAAACACAAAAATAAAAAACTGGAACAGACACTGAAGGAAAGGCCATACAGAAACTACCCCACCTAGGATTCCATCCCATCAGCAGATACAAATTCTATACATTATTCCTAATGCCAAGATGTGTTTACTGACAGTAGCTTGGTATTGCTGATCCCTGTTATATCAGCATCTGACCAATACACCTGCAGATACTCACAGCCAACCATCAGCCTGAGCCTGGGGACCCCAAAGGAAGAGCTAGGTGAAAAACTGAAGTAGCTGAGGGAATTGAACCCCATAGGAAGAACATTATCAGCTAACTAGACCACCCAGAGCTCTGATAGACAAAACAGAAACTAAAGAGTACACATGGAGGGAACCAGGGCTCCAGATACATGGCCTTCGCTGACATCAATGGGAGAGGAGGACCCTGGTCCTGTGGAGGTTTGATGTGCCAGCCTAGGGGGATGTTAGAGTAGTCAGGCGGGAGTAGGGGAGAGAGTGGAGGAGCTCCCTCATAGACGCCAAGCTGAGGGGCATGGGGAAGATGGAATGGGTGGTTGTGGAGGGGCAACAAAGAAGGGGGATATCATTTGAAATTAAATAAATGAATTGATTAATTTAAAAAAAATCTCATGATCATCTCAGTAGATTCTGAAAAGGCCTTTGACCAAATGTGACAGTCCCTCATGTTAAAAGTCACAGAGAGAGAGGGTTACAGAAGAGTACATGAACACAATTAAGGTAACATACAGCAATCCACTAGCCAACATCACATTAAATAGAGAGAAACAAAGCAATTGTCCTAGGCTCAGGGGCAGGGCAAGGCTGTCCACCCTCTCCCTATCCTTTCAATATGGTTCTTGAAGTTCAGGCAGAGCAATAAGACAACTAAAGGTGAACAAGGAGATATACATTGGAAGGGAAGAAGACATCGTATTGGTATTTGTGATGATATCATAGAATATAGAAGAGACCCAAAAAATTCTATCAGAGAACTCCTACATTTGATATATACCTTCAACAAAGTTAATGGATACAACATTAACTAAAAAATTCAGTATCACTCTTTTAAACAAACTATAAAGGGGCTGACAAATAAATTAGGGAAACACCACTCTTTACAATAGCGACAAATAATATAACAAAAAGGTCTCAGTGCAGTTATAAGAAAATGAAAGATCTGTATGACAAAAATTTTAATTTCTGATTAAAGCAATTGAAGAAGATATCATAAGAAAGGTCATGGACAGGTAGGATTAATAATTTAAAAATGACCATCTTACTAAAACCAATCTAAATTGTGAATGCAATACCTGTCAGAGCTGAAAACAAGTCTTTACAGACCTTAAAAGAGCAATTCTCAACTTCAAGTGAAACATTTAACAAACCCAGGATAGCTAAAACATTCCTGAACAATAACAGAATTTCGGGAGGAATCTCCATCTCTGATTTACTGCTGTCCTACAGAGCTATAGCAATAAAACTATATGGTATTGGTATAGGAACAGACAGGCTGATCAATAAAATGAAATCCAAGACCCTGAAATAAACCCACACAACTATGGATGCTTATTGTCAACAAAGTAGGCAAAATCATATGACAAAAAACAAGAAAGCATCTTTAACAAATGGTCTGGGCTAATTGGATATAGACATAGGGAAGAATGCAATGAGCCTTATCTATAAACCTGTGCAAAACTCAAGTCCAATTGCATCAAAAACCGCAACATAAAACCTTATCCATCAAATCTGATACAAGAGAATGTGGGAAATACGCTTGAGCCCATTGTACAGGAGACAACTTCCTGGATAGAACACCCATGGTGCTCAGACATTGAGATCCACAATTAATAAATGAAATTTGATGAAACTGAGGAGCTTATGTAAGGAAAAGAGTACACTTAATGGGAGAAATAACAGCTGAGCTCAGGTGTCCTGGAGTCCTCCCTAGTCTGTGTCAATGATCTCAAGTCCAAGTCACAGCCGCCTGATTTGTAGTATCAAACACAGCAATGTTTCAGGCCGAGGGAGCTATGAACACCATGTACACCTTGCTGTTTGAATTTTACAGGAACTGCTGAGCACCTAAGGAAGCAAGGGCTACAAGGTCAGGTATTACAGGACTGGGACAGAGCTGGAATCCAAGTTCCCTTCTTCCGCTGCTCTGGGCAGAATGTGGGCCTGGTAATTGGTTCTTGCTGTGTATAGGGGACAGAACCAAAGGGTCCTTTTTTTTTTTTTTTTTTTTTTTTTTTTTTTTTTTTTTTTTTAGCTAGGGCCGAACCCAGGGCCTTGCGCTTGAGAGGCAAGCGCTCTACCACTGAGCTAAATCCCCAACCCCCGAATCAAAGGGTCCTATGGGAGCCCTGGCACAAGCCTGCCCAAGCCTGGCTTAGGGAGCCTCACAGCATCCCAGTATTTGATGTGTCCCCAGGTTTGTCTACCACCTTCTGTTGTGTGTCATATTCCCTACCACCTGCAAAGGACTCTAAATATCTTCCGACAAAAGGTTTTCAAGGAGGAGTTGTACAAGACACATGGTGGCTCTGTGGTGAAGTTACATGACCCAATAGATTAGAGGGCTAGAGCCCCAGGACTGATGCTGGGTGGACACTCTCCTCTGAAATGCAACACGGAGATCTTTGTATAGAAATCAAGAGAGTGCTCTGAATAGCTGTGCAGAGCACCTCTGGCTCAGGGACTCAGGACTGACACCCATAGAATGCTGTAGAGGAGCCATTTGTGATACAATGGGTCATCTTCTTGGGTCCCTGTGCCTCTAGAGATGAGCGGAGGACTGGGCTGTGGCTGGTTATGGGCTCAGACAGGAGGGTGGGAGGGGACTTGTCCTCAGCTCCTGGGAGTAGAGCAGCTTTTCTTTCCCTGCCCCTGCTTTTTGGATTTTTTCCCCTTGGCAAAAAGGAAGGACTGGAAGAAGTCTGTCTATGGAGAGTGAGGCTGGCTGGGAAACTGCTCACTGTTCTCCCTTGTCATCCTGCTGGGGGTTTGGGGTTGTTGGCAGGTTAGCCTCTCCACAATTCCAGTCTGCTTCTCTCCATTTAATCCATGCATCTCTGTCTCTGGGATAGGTGACATGGATGCACAAGTCCTACCTGTAGCTACCACTCCAGGGCATAAGTCCCTCAGTGAGTGAATTCCAGATGGTTCTGTCTAGAGAGAAATTGTACAGGGTCGTTGCTCAGTATGTAGGTACATGGAAGAGGATACTGCACGGCACCCAAACACATTTCATATAACATCAATCCACATACTCTGGTACTAATCGGTTCTATTTACACCTTTCGCCATTACTGCTATTCACTGTACTGTGAAGTGTGAATTTTTATTATGTTTCACTTCTGCAAAGGAAGAGACAGAGTTTAGCACTGGAGATTCCCTAGGGCCTGGCCGGAAGGGAGGCCTTGACACACATGTGTGCTCCTCGGAAAAAGCTTTTTCATAGGATGCCTCGTTGAATCCCAGGATGTGTGGAGGGCTCTATGCCCTATCCAGGGTTGATCTCAATATATTAATGGGAGCTGATGCTTCTCTCTGATAGAACAGTACCACCCTCCTGGAAGATGTTTGTGATGGTTTGCATATACTTAGCTCAGGGAGTGGCACTATTAGGAGGCATGGCCTTGTTAAGGTAGGTGTGTCACATTGTGCATGGGCTTTAAGACCCTTTTCCTATCCACATGCAAGCCAATCTTCCCCAAGCAGCCTTCAGATGAAGATGTGGAACTCTCACTCTCTCTGGCACCATGCCTGCCTGGTTGCTGCCATGCTCCCAGCTTGATGATACTGGACTGAGTCTCTGAACCTGCAATCCTGTGTTCATTAATGTTATCCTTATAAGAACTGTATTGGTTTTGGTGTGTCTCTTGTCAACAGTAAACCCCTAACTGACACAATGTCTACGTTCCTTTCTTCAGCTTCCAGACTTTAGAAGCTTCACACATGAGCAGAATTCTCTTAGGACTATGGCCCTAGGCTCTAGGCTATCTGCTTGATCTGAGAGTGTAAGGACATCCTGCACACCCCTATCCTGTGTTCTGAAAACGTTTCAAAGCCCATTCATCTGAGACTGGTGAGTTCAGGACAGTAGCCCCAAGTGTCTGACAGTTCACTCTCATGAGGCATCACCTGCCCTTGACAGCGGATTTTACTAAAGGGCATTGGATGTGCAGGAGAACTGTGTATGGTGAGTCTAGTCAGATCAGCACAGGAGGGAATCAAGGTCCCGTTGGCTTGTGGTTTTTAAACTCATGGTCCTGGCACTGTCTTGTTGGTATTTAGGTCCCTGTCAGTCCTGAATTGAATTTTAGCATGGGAAGCCAGGGCAGTTGTCTTCAAAGATATTCCTAGCATGGACCACATCTTCACCTCACCAGACATTAAGCACAATAAACACCAGGGGGGCAGAGAACCCTCAGGGGCTGGAACTGGCATGTTCATACACTCTGGCTTGACCTTGGCCAACACAGGTTCAGAGAACAGCCTCTATGTAGAAAGATCTCCTTCCTCCTCTCAGAGTTTACAACATGTAGACTTAAACTAAGGTGGTGGCACACATGTGAGCAGAGGCACCAGCCTAGGCTTGTTCAATATCAAAGCCTACATGCCACCCCTGTATCACAGTCACATCAGCCCATCTCATGAGAATTCTAGGGGTGGTGATATTCTGGGTGACTATTGAATATTCTGCTGCCAGTTTCTTTGCTTCCACATGTCCAACTGTGAGAAGGGATCGAGAAAGGGAAGGTGATGAAGCCCTGCTAATATCTACTTGGTGCCACCAAATACAATGGGGTCTGATTGGCAAGATCTTTGAGTTAGATTTTATAAAACACAACCTCAGGGCAGTTAGTAGGTACTCTCAGGAAGGTGTAGAATGGTGGGTACAATGGGACAGGATCCCTGAGGCTGGTGCAGTGGGCCAGGAACCCTGAGGCAGGTAAAATTGTGTAGGGAGACTGGAACAGGTACAACAGTGCAGGGACCCTGGTGGAGGTTCAGTGGAGCAAAGACTCTGGGGGAGGTGCAATGGGGAAGTTGTCCTGGGGAGGGGACCTTTTATTAATGATCCTGTGGCATGTGTAACTGGCAGGGACCCTGGGGCAGGTGCACTGTGACATGTTCCCGAGCTAGAATGTTCATACAGGTGTGTGTTTGCTTCATGCAGCTGCTGTCTGAAGTAGAGAACACTGGCAACAGCCCCAGAGGGGATTTTGGGAGCTCCTTTCAAGAACGCCATAGCTCCTAACTGAGAAACTATACATTGCACAGATGGGCCTTTATTGAGATGAGCAGATTCTAAGGGGGCTGCCTTGAATAAACAGCCAAAGAAAGCAGAAATGAGTAAGAAGCAATTGCGCAGGCCATGTCCAAGGTGTTTTTGCTCAGATAATAGGCCCTGAAGAAATCAGTTAAGTCAAATCACCTATCTATCTATCTATCTATCTATCTATCTATCTATCTATCTATCTATCTATCTATCTATCTATCTATCTATCTAATCTCCCTGAGGGAAGTCAGCTTTTATTTGTAGTAAGAAGATCACATCCGCGCCCCCTTGTGGTGAATACGAAGATCGCATGTCGTGAGATGGGTTATTTCTTCCTTTGTATCTTTGTATCTTTGTTTCTTTCTTTGTTTCTCTCTCTCTCTCTCTCTCTCTCTCTCTCTCTCTCTCTCTCTCCTTCCTTCTTTCCTTCTTGTTTTTCTTTCTGTACTTCTTTATTGCTTGATGTGGGATAGAATGCCATTTTTGGCCAGTCCCTATCAGTATTGTCTGTAACACAGACCCAGTCACAGTGTGACCCAGAAGAGGCCTACCTGGAAAGTTTGTCCTATCTCTAAGATACACTGTATAATACCATAGTCTGGACTGCCGGTCAGACAAGAACTGTGTTTAGGAGAATTGTGGACAGAATGAATGTCTGTGAGTCTGGACGTAGACTCTGTGGAGGGCTCAAGTCTCCTGACTGTCCTGAAGCTTCCCAATGTGATTTTTTTCCCTCCTACAGAGCCAGTCACCTCAGCAACTTCATTTCCTGGTTATCCCCTAATCCTCTTACACTGTGTAGAGTGTTCAATCTCAGGGAGGGCCTGGGAATCTGAGAGACACCACTGAGCCCTCTGGGCCTGGCTGACTCAACCTGAGGCTACTCTGTGTGTCTTCATTTTGCTCACCCTCCAGAGACCTCAAAAGTCAGCAGTAAGTTGCTGAGAGGCCAGGAACCTCCATATTGGCCCAAGAGCAATTGTCCTCTTTCACAGGTTCATCCACAGAGCACGTAATTCTGATTGGTGCAACAGTCTGGAAGAGTGAAAGACGTCATCTCCCAAGGGCAAGTGCTGTGCTAGTGGACACTGAGGAGCTGCACGGATCAGACCCCTCCCCATCCTTCTCCAGCCTCCTTTGTTCTTCCTTGATAAGTTTCCTGCAGATCTAAAAGATCCAGGCAGTCCATGACATGGGTTTGAACTTAATCTCAGGACATTTTATTCATTGCTATAAAACTGAGACCAGGTAATTCATTTGTTTGTTTGTTTGTTATATATAAGTACACCGTAGCTGTCTTCAGAAACACCAGAGAGGGCATCAGATGTCATTAGAGATTTTGTGAGCCACCATGTGGTTGCTGGGATTGGAACTCAGTACCTCTGGAAGTACATTCCGTGCTCTTAACCACTGAGCAATCTTTCTAATTTCCAGGCTAACTTTTTTTAATTCCAATAATGGTTTCTTTATTCAGGTTACATCCTGATCCCAGTCACTCTCCCTCTTCCTTTCTCAGTCCCACCTTACAAATCCTTTTCACCATAATGCTCTCCCTTCTCTTTGGTACTCCCTTTGGTACCACCCCATCCTGGGGCATCTAGTCCCAGCAGGATCAGCCACCTCCTGTCCCACAGATTTACAATCAGTTAGTCCAGAATGCGTAGGGTTCTAGTGGCAGCAACAGAGAATGAGACAGCCCTAAATCTACTTGTCAAATGACCCACATGGAGACCAGCTCCAGATAGCTACATCAGGCTCTGGGGTTGGTTGCCCAGACTCTAGCATTCTCCATGGTCCAAGGCTAATTGACTCTGGGGGTCATCTTGTAGGGTCTTTGACCCCTCTGATTTGCTTATCCCCCACTCTTCCTCAAGACTTCCTGAGCTCCACCTGACATTTGGCTGTGGCTTTCAGCCGCTGAGTGAAGCCTCTCCAGAGACAGGTGTGCTACTTTTCTGTCTGCAAGTAAATCAGAGTAACATAAATACTGTCAGAGTTTGTGTCTGTCACATGAGATGGATCTCATTTTGGGGCAGTCACTCTTTGGTTCTTCCCTCAATTTCTGCTCTGTCTTTATCCCTGCACATTTATTGGCAAGACAGATTTTGAGTTGAACATTTCGTGAGTGTATTGATGTTGCCTTCCTTTTCTAGAAATTCTTTCTTGCTACAAGAGGTGGCCATTTCACTCTCTTGCTCTGGTTTTAATCTAAGGTAGAGTCACCCTCGAAGACTCCCCCTATCCTCTACTTTACCAGGCATCTGGCAAGTCACCACAAATCCCTGCCCCTTCCTGCCAAGACAGTTTGCATTATCAATCCCTTTCCTCTCCCAACTCCTTCTCCCTAGACCTAATCACCGTTTCTATCTCCTTTCCTGTCCCTTCTCTTGTCCTGTTCCATCACTTCATCCTTCTGAGGACTGGGACTATTTTTTTTTCACTTTCTGAGTGAGATTCACAACTCCTCAGATAGGACCTCCTTCTTCCTTCATTCCTATCAATCTGTTATCTTGAACTTTATGATTAATGTGCACTTACAAGTGAGTACACACCATAAATTTCTCTGTGGTTCTGGGTTACCTCCCTAAGGATGACATTGTCAACTTCATCCATTTGCCTACAAAATTCATAATGTATTTATTTTTAATAGCTGAAGAGTATTCCCTTGTGCAGATATTACATGTTTTCTGTATCTTATCTTCAGTTGAGGGACATCTAGGTTGCTTTTAATTCTTGGCTATTGCAGATAAAACCACTATGAACATAGTTCATTAGGCGTCTTTGTGGGATGGTGGGGCATTTTTGGGTTTATGTCCAGGGATTATTTAGCTAAGTCCTGAGGTAAAACGATTCCCAGTTTTCTGAGGAACTGCCAAATGACTTAGAAAGTGGATGTACAAGTTTGCAATCCAAGCAGCAATGGAGGAGTGTTCCCTTTTTTCCACATCCTCATCAGCATGTGCTGGATGTCACTTGAGATTTTTATTTTAGCCATTCTGATGCACATAAGTTGGAATCTCAGGGTGCTTTTGATTTGGATATACCTGAAGACCAAGGATGGTGAACAGTTCTTTAAGTGGCTGCTGGCACTTGGAAGTTCCTCTGAAGAATTTAGTTCTGCACCCCTTGTGTCCCCATAGGCCCAGAGAAAAGGCAGAAATAGAATCTTTATGGGACCCACGTGGCTTCTCAGGGTCAGTCAAAGGTCTTGGCTCCTTTATTCTCTATAGACACAGGGCACAGGTCCTGACCTCCATGCACATGCTGCACACACTAAGGATGAGTTATGCTGGCCTCTGCTGCTTCTGGGAGTACTGAAAAACATAATCCCTGGACCAGGGGAATAATGGGGGACAAGTGAGCTCAAGGCTCCTGCCACCTGCCTGAGGATAGAAGCCCCAGCAGGGTTCTCACTGCTGTGTTCCCCAAGATAATGACAAGCAGCTGTTACAGCAGGCCATGCTCTGGTTGAAAGGGCAGACAGGCACATCCAGGCCCAGAGGTGTGTACTGTTGCCATGCTGGTTCTGTCTGCTCTTTACCGGCATACTCAACCATGCCACCCAGGATTTCAAAAGTTCTGTCTGCAGTGCTTTGTTTCCACAGAAGCTCTGTGGTCATGGAGAGACTGACAAACCAAGGACCAAGACCCTGCCAAGTACCTATCCACACTGGACTCCTGCCAGAAGCCAGCAGTATGGGCAATCATGTAAAAGTGGAGATATGGACTACTTTTTTCCTTGGGAGCACTTGTGAACCCCCAGGGTCAGGTGAAAAGCTTGATGCCAGGCAAGGACAAGACGGAGCAGAGTGACCTAAACTGAGCTTGAGGGATAGGGAACCCTTTGACTCACAAACTTCAGGGACATATGTGGTGGAAGGCGAGGCAGGCTGTACACACCCCCATGGTAGCAGGTGGTGTGTGTGTGTGTGTGTGTGTGTGTGTGTGTGTGTGTGCATGTGTGTGTACCTCAATGTGTGTCCATGTATGTGTGTGGGTGGGCCTGTCTTGACACCTGTCCTGACTGATGCCAGATACCCACAGTTGGCACAGACTCCACTTAACACTAGGGTTTTTGTTCCCAAAGGTTTTCTAATGGAAGGTAATATGCTTCTCGTCAGGGCTAGTTCACCACATTTTGTATGAATGGGGGACACTTATCTATTGGGATTGCATCCTGAGCTAGCCTTGTGGACCCTCCTCTTCCCGCTGTTCCCAGTCTGTTCGGTGTCACAATGTCCAGGGAATAGAACCCTCAGATCTGTCAGCACCTCTGTGTGGGTCATTGCATCAGTTGACATGCTCAATGGTTGTGCCAAACTCACATGTTCTGGATGAGCTCAAGATGCACACAAGAAGGCCTAGATGAGGAGGTGCTGTACTACCCAGCCAGTCAGACTTAAGTTCCACTCTGACAAACGTTAGGAAGAGGTGCAGATGTGACTCACAAAAATGCATCCACTATTGGGCTCAACTAGCAAGAACCTGTGAGCAGCAGTGACATTCAGTTTCCTCTTATCCAAGTAAAGGGACATCAAATACTTCTTTGGACCTTGGGCAGTCAAGAAATCTTGAAGACTCCATGGCTAAATAATGGACCATGCACCATCCCAGAACCCCAGGACTGAACCTGCTTGATGCCCCTGGACCTCCTTGGCTAAGGTGAGGAGAGGAGACCCCAAACAGCCCTTTACCAGTGCGTCAGCAACACTGTCACACCAGATGGAGCAGACTCCATAGCCTGAGGTGTGCAGTGAGGGCTTTTTTCCATTTCATGCAGTGGTGTCTTGTATGTATGATCTCGTGTGGAACTGAGACATACTGCAAGGGAGGCTTTGTGTTGGGTACAGTTAAAAGCAAGACATGAGAAGGAACTGCAGAGTCCTGATCTAGGAGACCCTGCAGTAACCAGCTCTGGGTCCTTGGAGCCTAGGCAGGCTTTGCAGTCACAGAGCTCCATCTACTGCCCAAGTCCCATTCTGACCCCGTCTCTAGCAGATAAGACAAGAGCCCAAGCTGCTTCAGGGCTAACAAGACACTTGTTTCTCTCAGACACTTTTGCTCCAGAGAATCCTAGGAGCTTGGAGACAGAACCAAGAAAAATAGGGTCAATCCCAAGCCCTAGGCTCATGTCAGAGCAGGGTTCCCCCCCGCCCCGCCGTCTCCTACAAGTGGGCAGGGAAAGGACTGAAGTGGTAGGCAGAAGTGCTGAGGGCCAACAACTGACTTGCATGGAAATGGCTGGAGGCTGATCATGCTGGAATGCTCCCAAACCACCTTCAAGGCTGGCTGGCACAGACAGGACTACTATATGACTCTTGCCCAGACCACAATGTCCTCAAGGGTAGGGTCTTCCCCAGGCAAGTATAGGAAGAGGTAGTTCCTGAACTTCATGCCATTGAGAGAGCGAAGCTCTTGAGGACCCAGCTGGTCCACCAGTGTGCAGTCTCAGGTTGCTTTGGGTGAGATAGTCGTGAGCTGTCTGTATGATTGAGCAGACACTTGTTGTCCAGGCTGAGGACATACTGGTCACCTCTGCGGTCATTCTCTGCCTCTTCAACCTACAGGGAGATACGAAAACATGGAGGTAGTCTTCACCCTGACTTTTGGTTCTTTCTATGCTTCTACAATTCCAGGACTCCAGGTATTCACAGACCACCTAATTCTGGCTATTCGATCTGTCCTGGGCCAGATAAGCCATCCTGTTGGTTTCTCTGTCTCACAACACATTTCCCTCTATGTTGCCTCAGGCTGTCTCCTCCAAGCATCCCAGCATGCATCAGCTCCATATCTTCCCCAACCTACCTTAGGGTCTCTGATAATTCCAGATACTTTAATGTTCTCCCAGGAATGCCTGTGATCTCTTGTGTGCCTCACATTCATCCTAGAAGTTCTTGGGAGCCTCCATGCCATGGCATAGGATGTCTTTGTGTCCTCAATGGGCCAAGTGATTCCCTCCAGTGCAGGATTCTCTCCTTATTGTTGAATTTTGGCACTTATGTTTTTCAGGAATGGCTCTGGATATGTTCACCACACACTACCCTGGAAGACTGGAGAGTTCAAGGACGGCCAACTTTCACTTAAACAAACTTTTCCATAGTCTGTGTGGGTCCCATCAGCTGAGAGTAGCCTCCATATTGCAATGATGTGCAAACTTTTGCTGTTCAGCCATGATGGACTTTAGGATCTGCCCTGAGGACCCTACACAAGCCACAGGTAGGAGATGTGTAAATGGGGCATGTTACTGGGTCAGGTTATCAGTACAGTGAGGCTGTTCCAGATGCTGCCAGTTATCTTCCCACGCAATCATGCAGTCGCTGTGGGTTCATCCACAGACATCTCACACTCTCCCTGCTGGGAGTTAGGCTGGATGCCTACTATGTGGGAGCTGCCTTGGCTTGTGGAGCGGAGTCAGAAGCAGTGGAGGAGATGGTGTCTGCTGCTCTTAATGTCCTCAGTGCCCAGGGCATCCCTGTGATCTGGGTTCAGGTCCAGCTCCAGTGAATCATTGATGTAATTTCAGGCCATAGAAGCTCCAGACACCATGAGGTACAGGGTAGACCAGGAATGAGGGGGAACCAAGCAATCCAGGACCCTGTGGGGACCAGAGAAGCCAATATTCCATGTCATCTCTTAGGCATGATGTAAGGCTAGGAGCTCTGTGTGCCCTGACAGAGGGGGATGGGACCCTGACTCCCACAAAATGCTCCTTCAGACCTATTACACCATCAGCTTTGAGAAGGTCTTCCTCATTAAGAACATTCCACACAGCTTGCCTCTGCCATCGGACTCTATCTTCCATGGGTGAACCCCCTCAGGAATATTGACATGTCTTCTATGAATGATTAATATTCTGTTAAGTCGTTCTCATAAACAGTGCTCAGCAGAGTATGTGTATCCACAAGAAGTCATTTTCAATTCTCTCAGGGAAAAGGAAGCAAAATCCTCCTCCTCCTCCTCATCCTCATCCTCCTCCTCTTCCTTCTCCTCCTCTTCCTTCTCCTCCTACTCCTTCTTCTCCACATTTTCCTCCTTTTCCTCCTCCTCTTTCTCCTCCACATTTCTCTCCTTCTCCTCCTTCTCCTCTCTTCCTCCTCCTCTTCTCTTCCTCCAGCTCCCCCCTCTTCTCCTCCTCATCTTCCTCCTACTCTTCCTCCTTCTGCTACTGCTAATGCTGCTGGTGCTGTTGCTTCTACTCCTGTTGCTGATGTAGCTTCAGCTGGTGTCTTTTCCTTGGCCATGTCTCTGATGTCACCTCCTGTTTATACTCAGGACATGACAGAATTTCCAGATGGCACTGTGAAAGAGACAAGACAATTTATTGCAAGCCAAAAAATACAAAAAAATAATGAGTTAGAATTCTTAGATTACTATTTGGGGCTTTGATTGCCTTACTATTTTATTATTTCTCCTTTTCTACTTCCCAGTTGAGATCTTTGAAAGAAATTATTTAGAAATGTTACCTATAAAATCCTATATATCACTAGGTCTTAGGAACAAAAAATCAGTATGCACAAAACTATGCATGCATGCACGATTCTGACCATCAACAATAACCAGCAAACTAGGCTGTTGATACTTATTCAATGACAAACTTTGTTATTAGTTTTGAGACTTACTGAAATGTGATGTTACTTTTGAAAAGATAAGAATCTGTTCTGAGGCACTTGTAATTAATGACCACATGTGCTAGGACCAGTAGCCCAAGGATGAGGCTATGAGCCCATGACCCTCTAGTCATCACCCTTTGGGAGTTATTGTCCTAAGGGGGAGATAGAGTCCATGTAAAGGGATTGGGCAGCAAGACAATTCTGTAGAGTGGCATACACATCATTTATATTGAGTCCCTGCTGGGAAGAGGAGAAATCAAGAAGAGGGAGAAGGCTTTTTGTTAGGGAAACATCAAAAGAAATTAGAGAAGGAACAAGGTAAGAATTATGGGGAAAATGGAAACCAGAGACAGAGGAAGGACCAGCATAGATCAAACTGGAAAGGACAAAGCACAAAGGTACCTGGGCTGTGCCTGCTGCTTGTACTCTGGACTCTCCCTGTGGCTCATTTCCAGGGCTAGTTGCTGTTCTCCCCCAGGAGAGGTTTCTTTCACCTTGGCAAGCAGCAACACAGCTTTATCAGGGCATTTCCTTTATTCCTGGTCCACCCCTTAAATCCTCTGGGCCAGACCCTGCTCAGGATGGGCTCATCCTCTGCTGGGGCTCTGTGGGAGAGTAGATTGTCTTATTTTCTTACTGCTACTTTTCTCAGTGAAGATGCTTGTTGGTTGAAGGCATGGGATACTCATGGCACATTTGTGATAGTGGTTCTGTGTAGGTGTCTTCAGGAATGGCCTGAGAAGACCAGGGACAATGGATCTTCTGCCTCCTCTTGGAGTAGCCTTCTGGCCATAGCCAGACCTTGACCATGGGAGGATGACAGTAGCAAGGTGACAAGAAGTAGCACAATTCCACTCCTCTTTAGTTGTAATCTGAAAGCAGCAGCAGCATCAAGGCTAGGGAAATGGGGCTGTAACTGGACTCACTTGCTGTGCCTGGGCTATGCAACCATACCCTTGGAGAGCCTGCTCTTGTAGGAAGCAATAAGTTGCCATTGCCTCATTATATTTTCTTTTCATTAAAGAGTATTTTATTACAGAGGCTTGGAATCCAATACATTCCACCGCATCCAAAATTGCAGGGTCTGGTGTGAGGGGGAGTAGTTCTCCATAAGGACTTGGGAAACCCTTCCAGTATTCTTTCAACCAGGAGTGTTTCATCACCTCTGTGGCTCTTGATCTATAGCTGGGAATTACTCTCAGTAACAGACTAAGGAGGTCCTCCAGCTTTTCTGAAACCCCACATGAGGAAGCATACACTCTTGCCACAGCTTGTCTTTGAAGCTCTTGGATGATCAGTGAATCTAATTCGAACTTTCCCACCACCATATAACACAAGACCACTCCTATGGTCCACATGTCATTCTTTGGCCCGTCTTATAGATGGCCAAGGAAGAGTTCAGGGGCACAAAAAGAGTACGCACAGCAGTGCTGGGTTAGCATTTGTCCCGGTTGAAATTGGGTGCTAAGACCAAAGTCGAGGACTTTGACCTTTTCGTTTTATCGATCATAATATCATCTGGTTTGAGGTCCCTGTGAACTATACCAGGCCCATGGCAGTAGCTCACTGCTGATAATATCTGTTCAAATATTTCCCTGGCCTGGTCCTCCTCTATGTGCTCTGACTCTCTGTTGGCCTTCCACCAGCTCCATTATGAGGTATATTCTAGGTTTGCTCTCAATGATTTGGAGGAGCGAGATGATGTTCAGGTGGTTGGTCTTTCTCTATATATTTGCTTCCGTCATAGCTTGCTGGAACCACTGCTTGTACTTTAGGAGAACTTTGACAGCCACCGGGGTGCCTGTGAGCCAGTGGTGGACCTTGGCGTGGCTCCCTTGCCCAATTGTCCTCAATACTTTGTATTGGGAGTGAACGTTTCCCTCCTCAGAGATACTGGGCTTGGGGATATGGAGTGGTAACTCCTCCTCACTCTGTGTAGACATTTGATCAGTACTGATGCTGTCTAAAAATAACATTAAAAAGTAGGAATCAAATAGTGAAAAAGATGTAGCAATACAGGAGCTAAAATTACACATGTAAATAATCAAAACAATAATATTCCACATAAGAACATAAAAACTACCACAATAAATAAAACCAGACACCCTAATAAAGCATAAAAAAAATCGAAACCTCAGTAAGGAAATAGCCAGTGGTCCTCCAAATATATGGCCTAAATCTATCTCTTGTATTCATATAAAAATCAGTCAATCTATAAATAAGAAGCCAGCCATCTACATAGGCCTTTAATCTGATATTATGGGTTGGCATACCAAAGGCCTGGAAGCGACTGGTCATCCAGCCCAGATAATTGGCCAGCTGCAGGCCAGAGAGAGCCTGTCTTGAAAATAAGGTTGAGGACCTACCTCAGGAACAGCAGCCGGGGTGACTTCTGGATTCTACACTCTCTTGCACTGAGGTGCAGATAATATAGATACAAGGAGCAAAAGGGGATGGACACACACACACACACACACACACACACACACACACACACACATCTCCCTGACATACAGGCCACCACGTAGATGTAAGAGGATACTGCACTGCACCCAAACACTTTCCATATAAAGTCAATCCTCATGCTCAGGTACTAATCTGTTGTATTTAAACCTTTCACCATTTTTGCTATTCGCTGTATTGTGAAGTGTGAATTTTTATTTTATTTTTCTTCTGCAAAAGAAGAGACAGAATTTAGCCCTGGAGACTCCCTAGGACCTGGATGGAAGTGAGGCCTGGAGAGTCATGTGTGCTTCTGAAAACAAATCTCATTCATATGATGCTTCCCTGAGTCAAAGGATGTGTGGAGGGCTCTGTGCCCTATCCAGGGTTGATCTCAAAATATTAATGGGAGCTGAGACTTCTGTCTGATAGAACAGTGCCACCCACCTGCAAGATGTCTGTGATGGTTTGTATATGCTTAGCTCAGGGAGTGGCACTATTAGGAGGCATGGCCTTGTTAAAGCAGGTGTGTCACTGTGGGCATGGGCTTTAAGACCCTTTTCCTATCCACATGCAAGCCAATCTTCCCCAAGCAGCCTTCAGATAAAGATGTGGAACTCTCACTCTCTCTGGCACCATGCCTGCCTGGATGCTGCCATGCTCCCAGCTTGATGATACTGGACTGAACCTCTGAACCTGCAATCCTGTGTCCATTAATGTTGTCCTCATAAGAGCTGCATTGGTTGTGTTGTGTCTCTTCACAACAGTAAACCCCTAACTGAGACGATGTCCGTGTTCCCTTCCTCAGCTTCCAGACTAGATGCACAGAACACATGAAACTCAAGAAGGATGACGAAAATGTGAATGCTTTACTCCTTCTTTAAAAGGGGATCAAGGGGCTGGGGATTTAGCTCAGTGGTAGAGCGCTTACCTAAAAGGGGATCAAGAATACCCTTGGGAGGGGATAGGGAGGCAAAGTTTATATCAGAGACTGAAGGAACGCCCATTCAGAGCCTGCCCCACATGTGACCCATACATATACAGTCACCAAACTAGATAAGATGGATGAAGCAAAGAAGTGCAGGCTGACAGGAATTGGATGTAATCTCTCCTGAGAGACACATTCAGAATATGGCAAATACATAGGCGAATGCCAGCAGCAAGCCACTGAACTGAGATCGAGATCCCCACTGAAGGATTCAAAGAAAAGACTGAAAGAACTTGAAGGGGTTTAAGACCCCATATGAACAACAATGCCAACCAACCAGAGTTTCCAGGGACTAAGCCACTACCCAAAGACTACACATGGACTGACCCTGGGCTTCAACTGCATAGGTAGCAATGAATAGCCTAGAAAGGACACCAGTGGAAGGGGAAGCCCTTGGTCCTGCCAATACTGAACCCCCAGTCAATGGGATTGTTGGGGAGGGTGGTAATGGAGGGAGGATGGAGAGGGGAACACCCATATAGAATGGGAGCGGGAAGGGTTAGGGGCATGTTGACCTGGAAACCAGGAAAGGGAATAACAATTGAAATGTAAATAAGAACGAAATTTTTAAAAAGATTAAAAAAGGGGGGGATTAAAAAAAGAAGTGAATGACTGGGACTGGGTTGTGGCTGAGCCATACATCACTGCTTGGAGTATAGTTATTTTCTCATTACGAAATATGGCCCAAGGCAGCTGAGGGAAGGGAGGGGGCTTGCTTTGGCTCATGGTTTGAGGAAACACAATCTAGAAGAGAAGGCGCTGTGATGGGAGCATAAAGTGGTTGGGCAGATGGTGACCGCAGTCACAAAACAGTGGCTATGGAGTGCTGGTGTTCTTCTCTTTCCCTCTCCTTTTCTCCTTCAGGGTGGGATCCTAACTCATAGAATGCTGCTGCATTCATTGGAAGAAGGGAGTCTTCTCTCATCAGTTAAGCCTCTCTGGATACATCCATAGAAGTTGGCCAGAAGTGTGCGTCCTAAGTGAGTCTACATCCTGTCAAAAGGACCATCAAAATTAAACATCGCATTTAGTATGGACATTACAGAAAAATGGTGGGAACAAAGGAAGGAAGGGGAGAGAGAGAGAGAGAGAGAGAGAGAGAGAGAGAGAGAGAGAGAGAGAGAGAGAGAGCAGGTGGGAGAGGGAGAAAAAGGGAGAGGGGGGGAGTGAGGTGGGAGAGAGATCTAGGAATACAGTCACTATTGACTTGATTTCATCATTCATTCTACCAGGACTGTAAAGTATAAACTATTCTTGTTTTTAAACCTCTACATTTATGGAGATTTTAAAGGAATAGGTGAAAGGTTTTGAATGGGGAGTCGTCGGGAGGGACACTGAAATGGATCTCTGGGGAGTGAAGAACTTTTCATAGAAGTTATTATAGCTGTGGACAGACAGAGAGGCAAATGCATCACTGTGGCTTCAAGGATCATTCAGGACCCAGCAGCAGAGACAGACTGTGTGGTGGTGTCTTGGAAGAGAGGAAACTATGGCCTCACTGCAGAAGTAGGGATATCTTTTTCTGATTTCTGGAGATAGGGGATGTCTCACAGTACAAGTCTGCTGCCATACGTTCTAATTCCTAGGCAGGTGTCAGGGAAAATGGTGGGAATAGAATGTCTGGCTTCTAATGTGCCCTGTGATTTAACCTGATGTCCCAGGTGAGAGATCCTGATACTGGGAACTCTGTCAGCTTAGGGCCCCAGAAACAGGGTCTCAGTGGGATGCTTGTCAGTATCTTCAAAAAGGCAGTGGTGGCATCTGCAGATATTGTGATCTGAGCAGCAACTGGGTCTCACAGGACATTCTTATAGCAGGAATAAAAAACTGATGCAGTAAGCAAAATATTAGAGAATCAACAACTGACATTGTGGTCAACTGAAGTGAGCACTTAAATGATTTCCTCAGTGTCAGAAAGACCCTAACGAGCCCTCGGAGTCTGTCAGCACAGCACCTTGAGTGGTAACTAGTACAAAAAGTGGGGCCAGGGTCCAGGTGAAGGTGGTGTGCGGGTGTTGGGGTGGGGTGTGTGTAAAACTGTCTCCTCTCACTGGTCAGGTGACTGCAGAAATGCCCTGGGTAGTTGGTGAGCGTGCGTTCGTGTGTGTGTGTGTGTGTGTGTGTGTGTGTGTGTGTGTGTGTGCGTGCGTGTGTGTTCATGCACACATTTGTGTGTATGTAGAGCCCAATCTAAGCAGGCTTTGGGGATGACTCGATTTCTCTACCTTTTGACCATCACTGCTTCCTCATTTGGAAGATGGAAACAATTCTTCATACAAAGTAGTAATACTGACATGAAAGTCTGCTGTGGAGAATGCTATAGCCTCCATTGGAGACTGACTTCTCAATCTTCAAGGACCTTTGAATAGCCAAATTGAAGTCTTCAGTGTGAGGGAAGGTGTTGAGCTGCTGGGGAGCATGTGAGTCAGGATATGGAGCACTCACTTCCTCAGCAGGTCAAGAAGAGCTGAGGCCTAGCAGGCTCCTGCTAATGACTTGTCTATCTCCACACACAGGTGATGGTTTTAAGAAACATGTTCAAACTGGCTCTTTACTATGTGGGAGCAGATAAGGAGAAAAAGTTGGCTTGGCTCTCTCTGGTGGTACATATTCCCGTGCCATAATGGACCAAGGTACTTTCAACACTGACCTGAAGGGTTCAAGAGGGTTGAACCACTGTTATGACATCCCACTTAATGGAATTCCATTTTTGTGTCTCACTTAGTTCTGTGGTCCACATGCTGATGTCTATTTGGAGTGCCTGGTTTTATAAGATATGCACACAGTCCCTAAATGTTCCTGAACAATGACTGTTATTCTTTACTGGGCTTGGGGCTTGCTCTATGCTAGATGCTCATGGGTTTTCTTCATTGTTAGTTCTAGCTGTGGTTTTGATGGCAATGCAAAGTTGGGTGAATGCCAGCCACTGCAGCATTCCTAGAGGGAAACACTGCTGCTCTCTCGGTTGGAGACATCAATGACTTCATTAACTTGCAGAGAAACCATGCTGGCCAGGGTTTTCTCTTCTGACATCTGGAGACCAAGGTGGAGAAAGTGCTCAAAGGGCCTCAGACTCCTTAACTTCAAACACAGGGAGCTCCAGTTCCTAGACTGCAGGAGACACAGCTGGCAACTGATGCATCACTGAGGAACCAGAGCAAATGTAATCAACTTGTGGGCTTCAAGAGGGCCCAGGGAGTGGTCCTTTGTCACCTGGCCCAAGAAACTGCCTTTCCCACAGGCAACTCACTGTTTCTCAGAGGAATGTTCTCCTCACAGGATTTTACCCAGCCCAGGAAGGGCTTTGGCTGAAATGGAGACTTTGATCTTTTAGTAACAAAAACATCAGAAAAAAAGCTGAATCAGTTGTTTGAGGCTTCAGGAAAAAAAAAAGCCTTCTGACAGTTTCCCCTCCCAGAGCTCAGCACAAGCCAGACAGAAGGCTCAGAAGGGAGCCTGCTCTCCAGGGCAGAGGCAGCATCTGTGTTCTGCAGGAGGCCACTCATTCGAGCTCCTTTCCTCTGGGTTTGAAGCCGTGGGCATCACTGTGACCTGCAGCACTCCCAGGCAGGTAGAACACCCAAGGCCTGGCCTGAGACAAGCCAGCAGACAGTGCCCGGGATGATGGCCACCCCAGTGGAGCTGCCCCAGCTGGCCTGTGTTTTCCCGACGGTCCTGCACCCTGAAGCAAGGCTAAGCAGGCAGGGGAGTCCTGTGCACAGCTTCTGTTTCAGTTCTGATAAAGCTCTTTCCTCTGTCAGAGAGGAATCTCATGGGATTCACTGTCTTGAAATATACGTGTACAGCCTGAAAACAACCTGCACTGCCACAAGTCAAATAAATGCCCAGACTGGAAAAGTCAGGGTTTTTCTTAGAAGATATTCTTTCCTTCGTCAAAGAAATTGCTGAGCACACTTTAGGCCTCAGGAGCTAGAGGCCTGGAAGGCTAAAGACCTTCCTTGCTCAGATTCTTGGTTAAAATGAGCCTGCTGGGGTCTTTGCTGAACACTGTCAATGGTAGTAAACCCAAGTCCCTCAGAAAGACATGCTACTGTGGCATGCTGGCACTATCAGCAACCTGACCACACACACTAAGAAGCATAAAATAGGAAACTGCATTTATTTCTGGGCCTGTGTCTGTTAGTTTACTTTCCTCTGTGTTCTGACAAAAGCCACTTAAGGATAGATTTGTTTTGGCTCACAGTTTTGGACTACAGTCCATCACAGAAAGGGAAGCATCCACCCATCCATCTTCCATCATCCAGGTTAGGGAGCTGCTCACATTGTGTCCACATTCAGGAATCAGAGTTAATGAATGTGAGCACTCAGCTAGCTTTCTCCCTTTTAATTCATCTTAGGAATCTCAGGACATTATTACATGGTCTTCCTATATCTGTTAACTCAGTTTAGAAACTCCTTACAGATATTTCCAGAATGTTCTTTCCTAAGTGATTCTATATCCCATGCAGTTAGCAAACAGTAGTAACCATTACACTCCCTGACCATTCATCTATCCACCTCTCCATCCACTACCCTTCCATTCATCATCAATCCATCCATCATCCATCTCTCCATCACACATCCATGCATCTATCATCCATCCATCATCCATCCATCCATCTGCCATCCATCCATCCAACCATCCATCCATCCATCCATCCATCCATCCATCCATCCATCCATCCATCAATGTATCATTATCCACCATTCATTCATACACCAACTCACGCACCAGTCCATCCATCAATCCAGTGATCCATTCATCCTCTATCCAAGCATTTATTACTCAGTCCCTCCCTTCTTCACACGGTCTATCCACCCATCCATTCTCTGCCTTGTTCCAATACAGGGCCAATTACTGT
The DNA here is from genome assembly GCF_021556685.1 of Rattus norvegicus. Classification (NCBI taxonomy): domain Eukaryota; kingdom Metazoa; phylum Chordata; class Mammalia; order Rodentia; family Muridae; genus Rattus; species Rattus norvegicus. The sequence goes on along the minus strand of NC_141534.1, from coordinate 56,487,773 downwards.
GAGTTTCTTGATACCTAATGAGTAGAGAAAGAAGTTGAAACCGAACAAAATAGACAACAGAGAAACGGTAAAAAGAAAATGAAAGCAATGTGAAGTCAAGTTGATCTTTTATTGGAAATCTTCCATTAAGTTGAAAAGAAATAAAAAGAGAGAGGGAAGAGTCAAAACACAGTTCTCTGTATTTAAAAAATAAGTCTCAAGCAACATAATGGTAACAATTAATAAAGCATGCAGCTGTGAATTAATATTTATTTATTTATTTATTTATTTATTTATTTTTGAGACCACATCTCACTATGTAGTCTATGCTGTCCTCAGCTGTGGAATCAGTGGGATCAAGTCTCATGCTGGTTTCATATTGAAAGTAAATCAAACACATCTTTCAAAATCAAGATAATTTTCTGCTAGAAATATCTAAATTTATGTGGCTTTTTGCAACAGTGTTTATTTTAAACTTAAAATCACACCAAGAAAGGAATGCATTTTTTAAAATCATTATCAGAAAAAGCACACAGAGAGGGTGTGTTTGAAAGGAATCAGGGACATCTGTCACCATGAAGGTAGAGCTGTGCAGTTTTAGCAGGTACAAGATCTACTCTGGACACGGGCCTCGGTATGCCAGGACCGATGGGAAGGATTTCAAGTTTCTTAATGCCAAATGTGAGTCTGCATTCCTTTCCAAAGGAACCCTCGGCAAATTAACTGGACTGTCCTGTCCAGAAGAAAACACAAGGAAGGACAGTTGGAAGAAATTCAAAAGAAAGGAACCCGCTTGCAGTCAAATTCCAGCAGGCCATCACGGGTGCTTCTCTGGCTGATATAATGGCCAAGAGGAATCAGAAACCAGAAGTTAGGAAAGCTCAGCGAGAACAGGCTATCAGAGCTGCCAAGGAAGCAAAAAAGGCTAAGCAGGCATCAAAGAAGACAGCAATGGCTGCTGCCAAGGCCCCCACAAAGACAACCACTAAACAATAGATCGTGAAGCCTGTGAAGGTCTCTGCTCCCCGAGTTGGTAGGAAATACTAATTTGGTAGATGAGAGTTTAAAAATAAAGATTTGTCTTTAACTCAAAAAAAATTAAAGAAAAGAAAAAAGAAAAAAGAAAGAAAGAAAAAGAAAGGAATCAGATGTTGGAGTAGTTACTGGGTTTGCGTTGGGTCAGATCTCCCCCTCGTCGATGTGTCTCCATCTTCCTTTCATGTCTCTGTTTCTTTTCTGTGACAAAACACTCTGACAGAAGCTACTTAGCAGAATGGGGTGGGTTTATTCCTGCTCACAGTTCTAGGTAACCGTTCCTTATTACAGGACAATCACAGATGCAGGAGCAGGCTCATCTGGTCACATTGCAACCACAGTCAACAATAGAGCAGCCGGATTCCTGGACTACAGACAACTTTTTCAACCTCATGGGTCAGCACAGAAAAGAAGCTCTGTAGAGGCTTTCTGTCACCCGTGGGCAAACAGTTTCAGGAGGGAGAGACATGGGTTATGGCTTCAGCATTTCCTTAGTACCAAGCCCCATACCTGACTCGTGTAAGGATTCATAGTCAGTGTTTCCCCCCTGGCAGGCCCCTCAGTCTTCCTCAGGAGAGAGGCTGCCCCTTTCTGTGTGCACTAATAAACACAGTCCCACCTGGTGAAGGTCGGACTCCTGTGTCTTTCTGTCTTCCATCTCTGTATTCTACCTTAAAAAGGTAAGAGTCAAGCAGCAGAGAGCAAGGCATGCAGCTAGCACAGTCCAGAAATCTCAGCAAACGACACATAGGACCAGGCAAGACAAACTAAGGGACCAGCCAGTCAGATTCCAAGACCTTATGAATTTAACCCACGTCAGGCTTTCAGAGGGTGAACACACTCGAAGACAGAAGGTGCATCAGTAGGATGGGTGGGGGTGGGGATGCGGTGGAATTCCCACAGCTGAGTAAGACCCACAGGAGTCTGGACACAGTAGCCTGGCATATTAAGCTGTGTGCTGGCGAAGACTAAATCCTGCTTCATTTGTTTGAACTGTGGAATAAGGTAAACTTCAGTTTCTCTCTGTGTGACATTTTTCTTCACAGACGGAATCTTAAATGTAAATGTGGGTGTTGTGTGTGGTGGGAAGCATCTGTGTTATCTGAGAGCTTCAGTAACTAAGAGCAGCTGAAGCACAGAATGAGGACTTGAGCACTAGTGTGCTCTTGGGACAAGAGAGTGTCCACGGGACATTCACAAGTATGAAAACCTCAAGAGAGAGGCGAATCCTCAGTGAGAATTGGACATCCCAGGGGAGGGGAGGGGAGGAGACCCAGCAGTGATGGAAGTGGGTGGGAAGGTCCTGGGACTGCAGAGGGCTTTCTCCAATGGAGGTTGATGACAAAACCCCAGGGCAAAAGAAAAGGCAGTGCTCTGACTATGAATAGCAAACAGTACACACAGACTGGTTAGCACTTGATAATAGCAGCTTACCAGCTACTTTGGGGCTGTGACAGCACAGTGCTTTTCAGACCACCCTAGGATCACCTCAAGAGAGACAAGTAGGGGCCCATTCCAATATGTAACTTGAGGAGGGAAAGTTAAAGAACAGAGTTAGAGCTGTTCTGCTATTTAGACTTAGTGATTGCCTTTGTTACTATAGGAGTTCTCCATTGTGGAGTGCATTCAATGGGCTGGGTGCTTTCCCACGAACTTATGAGCTTCATTTTTAGAAGAAGCTACAATGTAGATCAAGTTTTTAATTTATATCACTTAATTAGGTAATTCTTTGAGTACACACACCCACACAAACATCACACACACACATACACACACACACACACACACACACACACCACACATTAAACAATTAGCAGAAACAAAGGACTCATAAGGAACAGTGTGTGTACAAACTGCCAACACCAGGGAGTCCCACAGGGAACTCGGTGCTAACATAAAGGGCGGCAGGCCCCGCTGGTGCTCTGCTTGTACTGGATGAGGCTCCCTTCATCCCCACACAGCAGAGCCACATCCTTTGGAGAGAACACTGCTGCTCTGCTGTCTTAACGATTGCATGGAATCCCCTTCTACAAATGAGCTATAATCTATTCAGCCAGACCCCTTTAAGGAATGTTTGGATGGCTGCCAATCCTTTGCTTTTAAACCCCATTGTGCAAGGGATACCATGATTTCACAAATGGTCAACTGCCCAGACTCAGCTTCTCAAATCTGATTCCAGCATATCCCTCGACGTCCTCATGGGGTTTGCTTTTCCAGCTCCAATCCTAAGCAAGGCCATATTTTCTCTCTACAGACAACTAAAACAATACATCGCTGTCTGTGGACAGGAGCAAAACTGGGACCCAGCTGTCTCAGTAGGCCAAACAATGAACATACTGTCATATGTAAAACAGTGCCCTCTTTTCACCGATTTCTAACAGTGTAATTGCCGTGCGATGGAGTTATTTTTATTTTATGATATAGTAAATATCTTTTCAATTTCTCATTTTAGCAAGCTGGGGAAATGAATAGAGTACTCAGTAAAGTGCTCGCCTTGTAAGTCTGAAGACCTGAGTTCACTCTCTAATACACATATTAATAAAGCAAAACAGCTGGGTGGGGCTAGAGCTGCCTTTAATCCCAACACTCGATGGGCAGATGCGGGCAGATCTCTGTGTGCCTGAGGCCAGCCTGGTCTACAGAGAGTATTCCAGGACAGCAGTGGCTACAAAATACACCATGAAGATTGAGAGGGAGAGGGAGAGGGAGAGGGAGAGGGGGAGGGGGAGGGGGAGGAGGAAGAGGAGGGGGGAGGAGGGGGGAGGAGGGGGAGGAGGAGGAGGAGGAGGAGGTAGAGAAAAAAGAGAAGAGAAGAGAAGAGAAGAGAAGAGAAGAGAAGAGAAGAGAAGAGAAGATCCAAGCATGGTAGTGCACACTTCCAATCCCGGCACTGGCAAGATGGAGCCAGGCAAATCCCTGGGGCTAAATGGCCAGTCTAATGCTCTGACCAGGCCAACTGGTGTTGCCATTGGCAGGAGTCAGGGGCAGCATTTCTATACTCATGTCCTCAGGCCCCGCTCACCTGCACACAATCAAGGTTCAGGGTCCTCTCTCCCATGTGCTGCTGCTTCTAAGAGATTGGCCAGCTCATGGAATGACAAAGAGGGCACATATGTGTAAGCGGTGTTGATTGCTTTCCTGGGTGTGTACCCACGAAGAGTTCTCCAGCAGAGTGCAAACTGGTGCACAGGGCTCATCATGTGGTACAGCCCTGGACTTCACCCATCCGGCTGATTAAAACCATCTGTGTGTTTTAATTGGCATCTCAGCACTGTGCGTGCACCCAGGCATTTCTGGATGTTTATGGACTGGTGCTGTTTCTGTAAACCATGCATTCTTACCCCGTTTAATTTTCTATTGAGTAATTGAAGCACTTTTTTCCCTCTTGGCCACTTTTGGTCATAGATACTGGGAAGACTACTTTTTTATCTGGGAACAGTCAACCACCCCGACCCCTCATGATATTTTTTTCATCTTTACTTTGACACATGCTATTTCTTCTTTTGTATAAAATGTTTCAGAAAATCTATGTGTCCAAATTAACTAATTAATTGCATCTTTTATGACTTGAAGTTTACAAGCTATTTCAAAAAAAACCTTTTGTGTTGAAGTTTATGAGAAGGAAGTTTTCTCAAGTATCACACAATACACAGGAAAAGGAAAAGTTACTTGAAACAATGTATTTCTAGGTACGATTAGTCTCAGTGGGTGTCTGTGCTTGCTTTGTACAAGCTGCTTTTGCTTCATGAAGAAAACTGAAATGGGTCTGGGAGGTAGTGGTGCACACTTTTAATCCCAGCACATTGGAGATAGAGGCAGGAGGAGCTCTTCCAGTTTAAGGCCAATCTGACCTATGTAATGAATTTCAGGACAGCCAGGGATGTCATTGAAGGACCTCATGTCAAAAAAACAAAAAACAAAAAAGGAGAAAGGGAGGGTATGTGGGGAGGGAAAAGGAAGACCAGGAATGGTGTAGCCACACACTTCATTAGAAATGAGGTTTGCTGGAGCTTCCTAATAGGGAATATGGGGATGAGATGGTGAGGAGGGTGGAACTGAGGTTGAGTCATTCATTACCAGTGCAATTCATGAGTTCTAGTCATTCATTAGCAATGGAAGACAGTCTTGTCTCGGGTCCTTACCATTAACCACACGAGGGAGCCTGGCTCAGGTTGTGACCTAACTCAGGGACTGTGAAGACAGGAGTCAGTGTTTCCAACCTCCTGCTGACCCAAGGAACTCAATCCCAAGTGGCTGTGATGGATGAACCGGTCAGTCACAGGCTCTCCCTTATCCACAGTCCCAGGGAGAGCTCTCCAGGCTGCTCCATAGGCCACCCAATGCTGCCCTTGGCAGAGCACAGGGTCAGCTCTCCTGCTCTCCTGCCCTCAGGGCAGGCTCACCTCTACTCTAGAGTCCAGAGCCAGCTCCCAAGTGCTGCTCAGTCAAGGCTCTGGGTCCACTCTCCCAAGAGCTACAGCCTGGGAGGGACTGGGTGTGTCTCAGGGCGCGAAACAAAATAATTGGGACTAAGGAAAGGAAGAGATGGCAGAAGAATTGGTAACTGACGAAGGACTCTGTAAATATTTGTAAATAATTTTAAAAAATTTGTGTATGAGTGTTTGTGTGTGTGTGTGTGTGTGTGTGTGTGTGTGTGTGTGTGTGTGTGCGTGCACGTGCACATGTGTATATGTAGTACCCACGGAAGCCAGAAAAGGCCACTGGATCCTGGGGCTAGAGTTACTGATGACTGTAAGTCACCATGCGTGCTGGGTAACCTTGGTCCTCTGCAAGAGCAGCAATGGCTCTTTGTTACTGAGTCATCTCTCCAGACCCTGATAGGGAAGATTTTGAAAAACTGTTTTAAACATGGTGGTAGGCACCATTCAACACATGTGCAAACACTTCCAAATCTTATAGTTGTCTTAACTGTCAAGAATTATTAAAATGGACACATGTTTAAAGAATAATTTTTATTTAAAAATCCTAAGTTCTGAGAGGAGCAAAGGAGAATCCTTTCTGTTCCTCGCCAAACAACATCAACAATAAAAAGCTCCCAACTCTTGATTCGTTTTGTGAAAACATAGGAGAGAGCGACTTGATGGGGCATTACATTGTACCTTAATGAAAAATGTCCAGCCGGGACAAGAGGCAACCAGCTTTCCCCAGACTGCCATCGTCCTTGCCTCCTGTGCACATAGCACTCTCCAGCTGAGGTCCCTTTCAAAGGATGGGAATCGTCTGCCCCGTCTTCCTGTCAGGGCAGGTCCCCAGGTGGGACCCTGAGGAAGGGACCTGAAACTTCCAAAGAACGGAGGAACTTGTGCCACTTGATGCAAGCAAAGACAGTTTCTACCTGCCTGAGATTTTTATTACAAAGGTTGTTCAACTGGACAATTACAACTCGAGAATTGCCCAGAAATCCAAGCGTCCTCCTCCTTGCCAGAGTACAGTCTCTAAACACGACCACCACTGTCTGCTAGGTCATCTCTGAGAGTGCTGTCTCACCCAGATGAATACTTGGCCTAGGTAGGCTGTGACTCAGATGGTGAATAATGTGGTTCTCAACTATCCTATTTCTGCGACCCTTTAATATCGTTCCTTGAATTGTGGTGACCCCCTAATCATAAAACTATTTCTGGTGCTACTTCATAACTGTAATTTTCCTGCTGTTATGAATCCTAATCTAAGTATCTGTGTTTTCTGATGGTCTTAGGTGACCCCTGTGACTTGAACCCCAAAGGGGAACGACCTACAGGTTGAGAGCTGCTGATGTAGAAGAATGAGAGCTGGGCCTGTCAGGAGGGGCTCTGAGGGGTTTCCTGGGAGGAAGCCACCTAAGGGTCCAGGGTTGAGGACCTAGTGCTCTGCACAGAGGAACCCACCACACCCAGTCCAACAGTCTCTCAGAGAATTCCAGGGTCTGTCCAGTTTAGGCTGGATCTCAGAGGGCTGTGAGTGAGAAAGGGAGAGGCCCTGTTATAAAAACTGAAGGCCTTAGGAGCACAGTGTCCTTACTGAGCTCTTAGAATGTTCGTTGTCATGGCTCAGTGCTGGGTTCCTGCGTCCACGGCCCTGTCTGTCCATGCTCGTGGCCTCAGTCATTTTAGACTCCTAGGTCTGTGCAATGGTTGTCTCACCATTGCTAGCTGTGCTGAGAGAGCAGAGACTGGGCTGACAGATGAGGCGATTGAGGATGCAGAGCCACTTTGAGGCCTTTGGGCATCCATAGAGGCGATACCGGAAGAGGGGGCTCTGCCTTGTCACTGGTGACAGTGAAGCATGCCGGTGAGGCACCTGAAGGAGTAACAAATTTGACAGAAGGGACAGGAACTCCCAGCGCCCAATCCTATGGAGGCCACTTAGAGGCAGACTATGACCAGCACACAGTGGTCCAGCATGTAAGGACCCCATTAGGACACATGACCTTCTTGGCCCTGAGGTGGGCCCTATTACCCAGTGCTTCCTGGGGCCTTGGAATGCCACAGGGCCAATTTCCCTATGTGAAGAAGATGCAGAAAAATCTACGAGGTCATCTTTCACAAACAGCTATTTTATTCTCAGAGTCGGATAAACACATTGAGAAGACATATATTCTCCACTAAGAGTGAGGCGAGAACTTGTGCCAAGAGGAGGTGTGTGATGTGACCCTGGTCGGCAAAAGGGCTCTGGTCTTTACCAGCTTTGGACTGGTTTTCAACCTCCACCAGGAAGAGTGATGCCTTTGAGGTGCTCTCTTGCCACCTGGCATCTCTTCATTTGCTTTCATCCTTCCACAGCTGACCTGGAAGGTGACAGCTCTCACAGCGCTCCCTTCTGCAGGTCCGTGTCCACACGTGGGTCCACTTCAATACTGGGACTGCAGAGATGCAGCATCCGGCATCCTCTAGTGATCTTCTAAAAGGCAATGACACATGTGAGAGGGACTCTGGGACCTCTGCTGGACAGGGCATCTCTCCAGCTGTGGTCACCCTGTTCCAAACTGCTCTCCAAGCTTCTCGGAACCTCTTCCCCTCATCTCCTAGCCCCCACCCCATACCACCCTCTCCTCCCTCAGCATCTCCTTCTCTTCCTTCTCCAACTTCATCCTCCTACATTGGTTAGTATCCTGCTGTCTCTTTCTAGTTGAATGTATTTTAGTATTCCCATGAGCAGGATGAACATGGGAGTTACTGTCGGCAATGACAGATGTGCTGGTAGCTTAGACTTAACCATCGTCCCACGGTGTTTTAGACCTAGCTTCCCCGTGCATCGTCCCATAGACATACACACTATGATAACCTGCCAGTTGACTCAGACACGAGCAAAATAGATACAAATTCAGCAATGTACCTGGGCAGTGTTGGATGCTTGCTCTCTGGATTCCTTCCATGTTCTTCATTTCTGGGGAACAACTCTGTTGTGCCCCAGGGGAGGTTTTTTTCTGGACGGAATGCAGCAACACAGGTTCATCAGGCCATTTCGGATGTTCTTGAGCCACCCCCTAAATCTTTTGGGCCAGGGCCTGCTTGCGACAGGCTTAACCTCTGCTGAGTCACTGGATTTGTCTTCTGTGCTTTCAGTGTTGATGGTCTTCTTGCCTCTGCTGTGCACTGAAGAAAAGCAGGGGTCACTAATAGAAATTCTGTGGGTTAGCTCCACTGTGGGTGCTATCTGACGTGGCCTGCAGAGAAGACCGCCAGGCCAACTGGCCCTCTTGACTAATCGATGACTAGGAGTCTGGCCGAGGTCAGAACCTTGACTATCGGAGGATGACCCGAGCCATCTAGGCTCGCTTCCTCGACTTCTGAGCCCTCGCACTGAAGTAGCAGGGTAATCAAGGGTCGGGAATGGGGTCATGCATGGATGAGGCCGGGTTGGGTTGTCACACTCCTGAAGAGCCTGCTTTTCCAATAGGTAATAACAAGCCATACTTTGGTTGAATTTCTTCTGATCGAGGGAGTCTTTAACCTCTTGGGCTTCAAATCCAATGTCCTGCATTGCTCTAAGAATGGCTGGGTCTGGCCTGAGGGGGATGAGTTCCTTACAAGGTTGTGGGAACCCCTCTGAGTCTATCTTAAGCCAGGGATGAGTCAAAAGATCAGGAATTGTGGGCCTCTGCTGGGAGTTCACTTTCAATAAAAGACTCAGCAGGTCTTGTAGCTCTTCTGACAGGCCAGGTGGGACAACGTACGTCCCTAACACAATTTGCCTTCGGAGTAGCGGTATGCTGGCAGCCTCAAATGGGACCTTTCCAACTGTCATATAATAAAGAATTACTCCTAGGGCCCACACGTCGACCTTGGGGCCCTCATAAAATTTCCCGAGTAACAGCTCAGGAGCAGAAAATGCATAAGTCCCATAGGGCGTTCTCAACTTTTGCCCAGGCCGCACTTGAGTGGCAGAACCAAAATCAATGATTTTAATTCTTCCCTTGGTATCGACTAACAGATTATCGGGTTTAAGGTCCCGGTGTATAATGCCTTCTTCATGGCAGTATCCCACAGCACTTAATAATTGTCTGAATATGCCCCGTGCTTCATCCTCCTGCAGATGGCCAGCCTCTTTGATGTGAGAATAAAGCTGGTTCCCCTTGGCCAACTCCATGATGAGGTATGTTATCTTTTCAGTGTCAATGACTTGTATGAGAGATACAATATTTGGGTGGTTGATCCTCATCATGATTTCTACCTCAGATGTGACCTGCTGGCACCACTGTTGTCTCTTGAGGAGCATTTTGACAGCCACGGGGGTACCTGTGAGGCGGTGCACGGCCAACTTCACGGCCGCGTGGAAACCATGGCCGATGGTATTCAAAACCAAATATTGAGAGCAGAAACTCTCTGTGCAAGAGCTGCCCTGAGATCGGAGCCTTTCTGACTCCCGTTTGCTCCCGAAGCTCATTGGAGGTAACAGAGTATAAATGCTACCTAAGAGGAAGGAAAAAGAAATAAAGGGAAGAAAGAAAGCTAAGATGGAAAGTAAAATAGTGAAAAATAAGAAAAACAGAAAACTAAAACCAACCAAAACAACAACAGAAACCCTCAAAAGTAAAACAACGCACAAAGCCAAGGAAATCCTAAGTAAAAAACTACATACTAGTCACTAGGAGGGAGGAGCACAGCTCAGCCACACTAAGATCAACATCACTGATTGTGTAAGAAAAAGAATGTACAATGAAATGAACGATTAAAGAAATTAAAACTATTAACAGTTAGAAAACCCAAGCTACAGAAAATGAAATGAAACAAAATCAACCTCCAAACAAGCAAAACTATATAAAAGCTAAATACCTAGAGATTAAAACAAAATAGAACGCACTCATCAAAACTCCTAGAATATAGAAAGTAATAAAGAGACAACTCTAAGGGAACGTCCCAGTGAACAATTGGGATTAATTGAGATAGGGGTCTTCAAAGGGTTTTTCTCACAAGTCATGCATGGCTAAGGAATGTATGGCTAAGAAATATATATGTATATGTTCACCATCTTGGGCCATTAGGGAGATGAAAACTAAAACTAGTTTGAGACTTCATCTTATTCTAATCAGAATGGCAAAGGCAACAATGCTGGGGTGGATGTGGGGGATGGAGACCCTCATGCACAGTCCGTGGGAGGATATAAACTGAGGTGGCCACTGTAGAGTGTGGGGGTTCCTCAGAAAACTAGGTGTGCCACCTGATACAGCTACGCCATTCCTGGGATATACTCAAGGAACAATATTTCCTGCTGCAAAGACACTTGTTCATCCATGTTCACTACTGTTTCATTTGTTCACGGTGCAGGGAATGTAGACAGCCAAGGTATCCGTCCAGCTGATGAATGACTAATGCGAGTGTGGTACCTACACACAGTGGAATGTCATTCAGATGTAAAAGAAACTGAAATTATCAAGTTTCCAACTAAATGCTTGGAGCTAGACAAGGTTACACTAAGTGAGCTCACCCAGACTCAAAATAACAAACACAGCATGTTCTTACTCATATGCACATCCTTGCAAGAAGTCTTCAGATTTAATAGTACAACTCTCATATCTCAGAGAAAGTTCTTGGTGCAATTGCACAGAAACTCATAGCTGCTAAAAGACTGGAGAATACCTGTTGACAAAGTGCTCAGGCAAAACAGGTGTGGGGGGTGTGTCCACATTCCCTCCCTCCCTCCCTCCATGGCTCAGGGACTATAATGGAAAACAAGGGCAGAGACATTGTAAGATCCTGGGGTTGGGAAGAGACGTATCAAAATATCTTCTCAACACAAGACCACCTCATTCATAAACTCCCAACAGCTGTGACTGCCTGCATCAGATCTCCACAAAATCAAGCAGTCCTGCATGACTAACCCAGAGTGGGAACATTGACAGTTGACGACACATAGGGAAGAGAGTCATTCCCCACACTCAGGAACACAGGACACCAGGTTATTAAAAAACCATGAATTTGTGGGTTGTGGCAGGTGACTGTGAAGATGGATGTGGGAGGAGTTGGTGAAGGATGCAGGGAGTGAAGAGGATCCAAATACATTCAATGGAAGATGAAATTCTCCAAGAATTTATATAACATTTACAAACCACAAATAATCACAAACTCAAATCCCCAGTTAGAGTAAAAACAGCAATAACCAAAACTCCCATGCATAAAGAATCCTATGAGAGGTACCCAAATCCCATGGGGGAGACAGCTGGACTCTCAGAAGTGAGGAGAATTCTGGGAGCATGGGGGAGGCCACCACTTCTCCTCACGTTCCTGGCAGAAGAGGAACCTGCCTAGAGCCCTGTGCACCCAGGATCCTAGGAGCAGTCAGGCAGTCTCTCCCTGTGCAAGAATTGAAAGCCATTCACAAGGGGCGAAGACACACTAGAGAGCAGTTCTAAGACCATCAGTTCTGCTCCAAGGGTCCTGCCTGAAGCCCTCAGGACACACCAACCCAGGAGCAGTCTGTGATAGAACCCTTTCAGTTCCTGCCTCCAACCAGAGCTGAGCCAGTCCCAAAGCTCTCTGTACCCAGAAATGACCGTGTGAAAGCCAGTCTCCAGGATTGCTGATACACAGGCTTACAGGAGGGTCAAGCCACTGTTATCGTCAGCAAGACCAGATAACACCAGAGACAACCAGATGGCAACTGAAAATTGCAGCAACCTAAGGATAATAGGGATGGAAGAGAGAAAGATTCCCAACTTAAAGGGCCAGTAAATATCTTCAAAAAATAATTGAAGGTAACATCCCTAACCTAAAATAAAAGATGCCCATAAACATCCAGGAAGCCTAGAGAACTCCAAATAGATTGGACCACAAAAGAAACACCAAATGCACAAAACAAAGACAGAATATTAAAAGCAGTAAGGGTAAAAGGTCACGTAACATATAAAGGCAGACCTATCAGAATTGCCGCAGACTCCTCACCAGAGACCTTGAAAGCCAGAAGATCCTGGGCAGATGTCAAACAGACCCTAAGAGAACACAAATGCCAGACCAGGTTACTGTATCCAGCAAACTTCTCAACTACGATAGCTGGAGAAAAGAAGATATTACATGGCAAAACCAAATTTACACAATATCTTTCCACAAATCCATCCCTAAAAAGGATAACAGATGGAAAACTCCAACACAAGGAGCGAAACGACCCCTTAGAAAAAGGAAGAACGTAATCCCCTTGCAACACACACAAAAGAGAGCCACACAAACATAATTCCACCTCTCGCAACGAAAGCAACAGGGGACAGCAATCACTGTTCCTTAATATCTCGTACCAGCAATGGACTCAATTCCCCAATAAAAAGACGTAGTCCAACAGACTGGACATGTAAAAGACGACCCAGAATTTTGCTGCATAGAGGAAACATACCTCAGTGTCAAAGACAGCCTCTACCTCAGAGTAAAAGTCTGGAAAACAATTTTCCAAGCACATGGTCCCAAGGAACAAGCTGGAGTCGCCATTCTAACGTCTAACAAAATTGACTTTCAACCAAAAGTTATCAAAAAACTTTCATATTCATCAATGGAAAAATCCACCAAGATGAACTCTCAATCCTGAATATCTCTGCTTCAAATGCAAGGGCACCTATATTCATAAAAGTATACTTAGTCAAGCTCAAAGCACACATTGCACCTCACACAATAATCATGGGAGACTTCAACACCCCACTCTCATCAATGGACAGATCATGGAAACAGAAACTAAACAGAGACATAGCTAGTCTGACAGAAGTTTAGGAACCAAATGGATTTAACATATTTATAGAATATTTCATCGTAAAACAAAAGAATATACCTTCTTCTCAGTACCTCAAGGTACCTTCCCCCAAACTGACCATATAATTAGTCACAAAACAGGTCTCAACAGATACAAGAAGATTGAAACCGACACTAGCACAAAATTCTCCAAATTGTAAACATAAGAAAAACAAAAGAATTAAAAAAAAATCAACAACTCTGAAAGCCAAAAACAATCCAAGCAAAGAAAACCAGAAAATAAAATCAGAAGCATAAAAGGTTAAAACTCAAATAATCCCTGGGTCATGATGGTCCATACCTTTCCTCCCAGCACTCAGGAGGCAGAGGCAGGAAGATCTCTGAGTTTGAGGCCTGCCTGGTCTATAGAGAAAGTTCCAGGGTACTCAGGGCTAAGCAGAAAAACCTATCCTTAGGAAAATAAACAACGAAAAAACCCATCCCAAGCACAAACCCAAACCCTCCAATATCCCCAGGCTAGGGAGATAGTTCAGTAGTTAACTAGCAAAACTCAAGGGAAAATGTTCTGATCTTTAAAACTAATATAAAAACTGTCAACTGTATAATTTTAATTTTGGATTATGAAGTAGATCAAAGACCTCAACATAAAATCAGACACACTAAATGTAATACAAATAGTATTGAGAACTCATTGGTTCAGGAGACAACTTCCTGAACACAACACCAATGGCTCAGATACTAAGATCAACAATGGGACCTCATGAAACTGAAATCTGAAGTGTAGAGGACACTGTCTTTAGGACAAAACAACAGCCTAAAGAGTGTGGAAAGATCTGCATGATCCTACATCTGACAGAGGGCTAATATCCAAAATACATAAAGGAGCCAAGAAGCTAGACATTGTGAATGCAAACAACCCAATTGAAAAGGGGCACAGAGCCAGAGAATTGTCAAGTGAGGAATCTCTAAAGGCTGAGAAGCACTTAAAGAAAAGTTCAACGTACTTAGTCATCAACGAAATACAAATCAAAATGACTCTGAAATTCCATTTTACACCCATCAGAATGTGTAAGATCTAAAACTCAAGTGACATCACATGCTGTTGAGGATATGGAGCAAGAAGAACACTCTTCCATTGTTGCTGGGAGTACCAACTTGCACAACCACTCTGGAAATCAAATTGGCCGTTTCTTAGAAAATCGGGAATAGTTCTAACTCAAGACCCACCTATACCACTCCCAGGCATATACCCAAAAGATGTTTCACCATACCACAGGCAACTTCCTCAACTGTATTCATAACAGCCTTATTCATAACAGCCAGAAACGTGAAACAACCCAGATGTCCCTCAATGAAGAATGGATAAGAAAATGTGGTTCATTTACACAATGGAATATTACTCAGCTATTAAAAGGAGGACACTGTGAAACTTGAACGCCAATGATTAGAAACTGAACATGTCATCCGGAGTGACGTAACCCAGACCCAGAAGGACAAACCTAGTATGTATACACTTATAAATGGATATTAGCTACAAAGTGCAGGATAACCATGCTATAATCAACAGACCCAAAAAAGCTAAATAAGGATGACTCAAGGCAGGATACTTGAATCTCATTCAAAAGGGAAATTCAAAAAGTTGAGTGGAGGGAGGGAACTGATGGGGAGAGGATTGGGGAGAAGAACAGGGCAGGGCACAGAGGAAGGAGAAAGGAGAAGGCTGGGTTTGGGCAATGCATCTCTGGCATGAAGGAGACTGGGGGTGGGAGGCTCCAGGGAGTCTCTTAGAGTGATGCTAGCTGAGCCTACTAGCAGCTGGGGTTGGAGAGACTGACATACCCATGTCCTGTAGGTAGAAAGGATTTTCACTAGGGGAAGGGGGACACTAACCAACCCACAAAACCTTCAACCCAAAACTTGTCTTACTTATAAGATGTTTAGGGATAAAGGTGGAGCAGAGATTGAAGGAAAGTCCAACTAATGATCAGCCCAACTTGAGACCCAGCCCATGGGACAGAGCATTGTTAATTATATTCTATGACTTGCACACAGGACTTAATATGTCTTCTGCTCCTAACAATTGGAGCAGAGCTTGTCTCTTACTCTGTTGCCTGCCTTCGGATCCCTTTCCCCTACATGGGCTGTTTTTTCTGGCCTCAGTGGGTGAGGATAAACTAAGTCCTGCTAGGAATTGATGTTTCAGGGCAGAGTTATACCCAAGGGGTTGCCCACTTCTTCTCTGAGAAGGGAAGGGAATTATAGGAAGAGGGGCATGTGAGCTGGGAGTAGGAGGAGAGGAGAGAGGGAGAGGGTATGATTGGGATGTAAAGTGAATAAACAAATAAACTTAAACCAAAATATGCTTACCTTAGAAACAATGGCCAAGCTGACTGCCGGCCTCAAAACTTTTCCTCACACAGGTGTTCTCACACCTACAACTAGTGCACCAACAGGGCACAACAGACACTCACACACAGTTGGGCACACACACACACCCACACTCACAGATGCACCCACAGTCACCACCAAGTATACCAACACACACACACACACACACACACACACACACACACACACACACAAAAGCAACCGTCCACACAAACACTGACCTAGACACACATACACAAGCTACACACAAATCAATCAAATGCAAAATCCACACACTGCTCACTAGATCCACCAAAATCACCAAAGTCTCCACTCCACCACTCCTCTAAACGCACTCAAGGAAATCCAGGCCTGGCTACAGCTTAACATCTGTTGGCTGGACCGCCTCACAGTCGCTCCTCATGAGGTCACAATAGGACCTGTCCTTGCATGGTTGGGAAGGACTCCAAGGCTCTGGCTTAGGTTGGCTATGGGGAGCCTTTAGGCTTTTAGAAATCAAAGCCTGCAGGATGGTTTGCTGTCCTTAGTTCTCTGTTTGAAGGCTTGCTGTGCCTCCTGCTTTAAAATCCTTATGTCTACCTTCCATAGGTCCCTTTTGCATTTCAACTATGGGTTTAAGAATAAACTACAGATACATATATATATATATATTAATTATATACACACACACGCGTGTGTGTGTGTGTGTGTGTGTGTGTGTGTGTGTGTGTGTGTAATCTTCTCTTTAAGACGGAGGTGGCTGCTGCCTTTCTGACATTACTCTATCCACTTTAATACCTGTCGCCAGCCATCTTACATTATTACAGAAGACCTTTCTCATGCCCAGCTAATCATTAACTGCATATCGCACTAAGTTGTGTGGTCTGTTGTTCCTGGAAATTACCCTAACCTGTGCCCTCCTTTAGGGCCAATCATAGTTAAGGTCAGTTAGAATTGCTTTGTATGCTAGCAACAATAACCTTGGACCCGAACCAACCACCCAACTGCCTGGGAAGACTTTCGGCACCTGTGTATGAGCTCTTAGTTGCTAAGAGCTTCTGTGGTTTTGCCTTTCATACTGCAGTCCTTGGAAATAGGGTTGCAGTCTCTACTCCCCTGTGTGACATGTGTCCCTGACCAATCAGTCCCAGGATATATGTTCCATAAACTGTCCCTGCTTGACTGAAATGGCTGTCTGGTTTGTGGAGTGATTCCTGCACCCCAACACTGCTCATGAGACATAATAAAGAAACTTATTACTACCTGTAGGGTGACAGGAAGATGCCTTCCTCACAGCTTCCAAGGCTTTTGATTCTCATCTGCCCTGCAAAGTGTGAAGACCTGATTTTGAACCCATGCGAAAGTTGAGCACACACCTGTAATATCTGAGCTTTTAGGAAGCAGGAAAAGCAGGAGAAACAGAAATTTGCCTGGGAGCTTGTCGTTCAGGCAGCCTGCCATGTGCAACATCAAACCACACACCTAGTTCCAAACAAGGTAAGATAAGGTCTGACAAAAATGTCCTCTAACCTCCACACACATGGTGGGACACATCCATAACAGTGTACATACAAGATTGCTTCATTCTTTTCTCTTCTCTTCTCTTCTCTTCTCTTCTCTTCTCTTCTCTTCTCTTCTCTTCTCTTCTCTTCTCTTCTCTTCTCTCTCTCCCTCTCTCTCTCTCTCTCTCTCACACACACACACACACACACACACACACACACACACACACAAGCACACACATACCACACCACACACATTCCCACCCTTTATTACAAACACACAAACTTACACTCACACGGACACACAGAATGGGTGAGTATACGCAACACTATACAAAAACAACAACACAAACACTCTTTAGGAACTATGATTTTCTAGTAAAACTTTCCTTCAAAGTTGAGGAAGAAAACTAAGAAACTCCCACAGATGAAGACCGATTTAAAGGATTTCAGAATCTCAAGAAGAAATAAAGAACAGGTGATCCCCGGACAATCCCCAAAGGCAAGGTGAACTTCTGCTTCCTCCAAGATGTGAGAGATGCCATGTTATATGACCACAAACAGCAGTGCCACCGAGGCTCATGTACACAGACATCTCCTTCATTGACATCAGTAACTGAAGAAGTTGGTCAGGGCTGTCAAAATAGCAGTAATACAGTTCACATAGGATTGGTAGTATTTTAGCATTTTTGGTATGATCTCCATGGTAACAAAGAAAAAAAGAACCAAGCCCCAGATTAACAGAAAGGAAGAGAAAGTCAAGCATTTCATTACAAAATACCCAACACAGCACAAAAGGCAATAATCAGGGAAGAGAGAAAAAGCTGTAAGGCTAATGAAGAATACAGGAATGCTTCTTTGGTGGCTAGTGCATATTATCTCTGTCTCTCTCTCTCTGTCTCTCTCTCTCGCTTGCTCTTGCTCTCACTCTTGCTCTCTCTCTCTTGTTCTGTCTTTCTCTCCATCCATCTCTCTCTCTCTCTCTCCATCCTTCCATCCCTCCCCTCCCCCTCTTTACACACACAGGTTGGCAGGTTTTTGTAGAAAACCAAGTCCATCCTGAGTGTAGGGCTCACTTTAAATATTAAGGTCCAATGATGGAACAGGCGTGTATGAGGACAAGGAGCTCTGTGCAACCTGGAACAAGAAGGAACAGAGTGGTTATGCTGACACAGTTAAAATAAACTCTCAATCACAGTCTGTGACAGCCAGGTCACAGGACTCAGGCTGCTGTGTTATTTGTGAGCACCCAGTGCAGCCAGAAGCTAACTATTGAGCACTGACTGGCCCAAACCCCAAAAGGGTCTCTGTTTTTCAGAGTGCTGGGGGCAGTGCAGTGTGTAGCACTTTCCTTCTGAAGACTCTTCTGGGGTTTTGAGTCCCCTGTAGAGGACCCTCATGGCTGCAGACACTAAGCCTGGGAGGAAAGATCCTCATCTGTAGAGTTCATTGAAAGGCCTGAGAGCAGAAAAGGAAAGAAACAGCAAAATGTGCCCCTTCTGCTCACTGTGGTTCAGTTTCTGCCTTTGCAGCTGAGCTCAGGTACCCTGGAGTCCTCCCTAGCCTGAGTCAGTGATCTCAAGTTCAAGTCCCAGCCTCCTGGTTTGTAGTATCAAACCCAGCACAGTGTCAAGCCATGGGAGATGTGAACACTATCTAGGCCTTGCTGTTTGCATCTGAGTGGTGCTGTTGAGCACCAGAAGAAGCAAGGGCTACAAGGTCATGTAGAGTACTGACAGGCACTGGGCTACTAGTGACTATTAAGTCACCCTTCACCCCCACCAAGGTGTTCAGGGACATGCAGCCTTGAGCTAACCTTCCTCCCAACCTCGATTTTCTGATCCCTCTAGCTCTATATTTTGGTTCTGCAACACCTCCTAGCCTCTCCTCAGACAGTTGTATCTCTGAAAGAGAAGGTAAATTGCCCTTCACCAACCCCTCCTTTGAAAGATGTCCTTTCTAATACACAGTGGCACCGCAGAGACTGGAACAGAACGAGACCGCCCTTCACGGTGGCATGGTCAGAGCAACAGGGTTTGCTGGTTCCCTGAGCAGCAGCCCTGAGTCCGTGTGAGCACTGGATCCTGGAGACCTGCATTCAGAAGGAAGATGGGACAGAACGAGTTAGACTCTTTGGCATGCTCTCCATCCTGTCCTTAATTCACCCAGTGCCACAGGACAATCAGAGACACATTACTGACTTGTATTAGACCTTTATATGTTGTTTCCAGTTAGAAAGGAGACATTTGTGTTGTCTCAAGCATTCTGCAAGCACTGGTTGACTTAATGTACCATTGGTCAGGAAGGTGGTGTGGTGCACAGCCAAAAGCCTAAGTACCCAGTCCCCAAGCCTGCAGTATCCTGTGGAACTGGGAATGTCCCCATTCTGCTGTGCTGGCACAGGCCACTCACAGGTCTAGAAGGGCAGAAAAACATCCACTAGGTTCACAACATAGAGGGTAGGTGCTCAAGTGTCCTCTCTACCCCACACCTCCTGATTCCTTGGCCACAGCATGGGCTGAAAACAAGAAACACCCTAAGTTGCTAACATGGCATCCAGAGGGTTCTTCCCACGGATACGACATCTACTGGCCTCATGCTTACTATCGTGCCTATTGGAGTGGACAAGCCAGAGTGCCTTACAGCATTTACATCTGCATACCATGCTCTGCCTTTCCATACTCCAGGACCTGTAACTCTTCTGAGTCCTCAGTTCACTTCCCTGAGATGTGGCCTTGGTGTTCCTTCTACACAGGCACTGGCCCTGTTGTGAAAGTAGCTAAAAGACCAGACCACAGTTGACTGTAACACAGAGGGTAGTCATGCCCAAGCCTATCATACCCTGACTGCACAAGCCGCCTTTAAAAATCTCTTCACTCATTTTGGTGTTTCTATATACATGTGTGCATGGCAGGCATGTGTGTAGAGTGAGGTGTGCATGCATGTGTGCATATAGGTACAAATGTCACGTGTGATGTGCACAGTGTATATATGTCTGTGATATATGTAATGTGCATGCACATCTGACACGTGATGTGTATGATGTGTGGGTTTAGGAATATGGAAGATATATATATGTATATATATATATATTTGTATAGTGTGTGTGTGTGTGTGTGTGCATGCGTGAGTTTGTGTATGTGTGTTGTGCACTGTGAACATCTGATGGGGTCCTTTTCTTCTCATACTAGCTGGCCTGCTGCAGAAAGGAAACAGGTCTCCCCAGGAGAGTCTAAGCATCCAGCCGTCCAGGGATGGGCCTGCACATGAACATAGTCTGGCCAGAAACGCCCTCTAAGCTCTTAATAAAGAACATTCTCATTCCAGAAGAAGCAAGAGAAAACTGAAAAGAAGCCAGACAGCAAACTGAGCTTCCACCACAGAAAATTCTTATATGGGAAAGCTCCCAATTCCCTGAGAGTGAGATGTTTACGACCCCACTGCCTGCTCTGGAAGCAAACCCACTCCCCTGCTGAAAATTGGGGCCTTCCTGTAATCTCCTACCCTGAAGACAGGCAGAGGGAGAGTGGCTGGGATCAGGATGTAACCTGAATAAAGAATACATTATGGGAATTTAAAAAGTTAGTCTGGAAGTTGGAAAAATTGCTCAGTGGTTAGGAGCACTGAATGCTCTATCAGAGGTCCAGAGTTCAAATCCCAGCAACTATATGGGGGCTCACAAATATCTCAAATGAGACCTGATGCTGTATCTGGTGTTTCTAAAGACAGCTACATTGTACTTACATATAACAAATAAATAAACAAACAAACAAATGAATTACCTGGTCTTAATTTTAGAGCAAGGAGTAAAATGTCCTGAGATTAAATTCAAATGCATGTCATGGACTGCCTGGATCTTTCAGATCTGTAGGAAACATCTCAAGGAAGAACAAGAGAGGCTGGAGAAGGATGGGGAAGGGTCTGATCCGTGTAGCTCCTCAGTGTCCACTAGCACAGCACTTGTCTTTGGGAGATGACGTCTTTCACTCTTCCAGACTGTTGCACCAATCAGAATTACATGCTCTGTGGATGAACCTGTGAAAGAGGACAGTTGCTCTTGGGCCACTATGGAGGCTCCTGGCCTCTCAGCAAGCTCACTGCTGACTTTTGAGGTCTCTGGAGGGTGAGCAAAATGAAGACACACAGAGTAGCCTCAGGTTGAGTCAGCCAGGCCCAGGGGGCTCAGTGGTGTCTCTTAGATTCCCAGGCCTTCCCTGAGATTGAACACTCTACACAGTGTAAGAGGATTAGGGGCTGACCAGGAAATGCAGTTGCTCAGGTGGCTGACTCTGTAGGAGGGAAATAAATCACAGTGGGAAGCTTCAGGACAGTCAGGTGACCTGAGCCCTCCACAGAGTCTAAGTCCAGACTCACAGACATTCATCTGTCCACAAGTCTCCTAAACGCAGGCCTTGTCTGACCTGCAGTCCAGAGCACTGTATTATACAGTATCCCTTAGAGAGAGGACAAACTTTCAAAGTTAGGCCTCTTCTGTGTCACACTGAGACTGGGTCTGTAGCACAGTGGATGCTGATGGGGACTGGCCACAACTGGCATTCTATCCCACCAAAAGCAAAAAAGAAGTAAGAAGGAAAGAAGGAGAGAGAGAGAGAGAGAGAGAGAGAGAGAGAGAGAGAGAGAGAGAGAGAGAGAAGGAAGAAAGAAAGATACAAAGAAACAAAGATATAAGAAGACTCAAGGAAGGAAGAAAGAAATAACCCATCTATCTCACTCCCTGCAATCCTGGTTTTCACCATAATGGGGCACGGATGTGACCTTCTTCCTACAAATGAAAGCTGACTTCCCTCAGGGAGATAGATAGATAGATAGATAGATAGATAGATAGATAGATAGATAGATAGATAGATGGATGGTTGATGGATGGATGGGTGAATAGATAGATAGATAGAGATATAGAGATACAGAGATAGAGAAGTGATTTGACTTAATCAGTTTCTTCCAGTCCTATTCTTCAGAGCAAAGTCACCTTCGACATGGCTGGTGCAATTGCTTGTTCTTCATTTCTGCTTTCTTTGGCTGTTCCTTCATGGCAGCCCCCTTAGAATCTGCTCATCTCAATAAAGCCCCATCTGTGGAATGTATATCTTCTCAGTAAGGAGCTGAGGCATTCTTGGAAGGAGCTCCCAAAATCCCCTCTGGGGAAGATAACAGTGTTCTCTACTTCAGACAGCAGCTGCATGAAGCAAACACACACCTGTCTGAACATTCCAGCTTGGGTGCACGTCATAGTGCACCTACCCCAGGGTCCCTGCCAGTTACACATTCCACAGGGTCACTACTACAAGATCCCATCCCAAGGGCTCTTGCCCCATTGCTCCTACCCCAGGGACCCTGGCCCACTGAACCAACCTCAGGGATCCTGTTCCATTGTACCCACCATGCTGCACCTTCTTGAGAGTACCTACTGTCCTGAGGTCACTTTTTATAAAATCTAATGCAAAGATCTTGCCAGTAAGACCACATTGTCTTTGGTGGCACCAAGTAGATAATAGCAGGACTTCATCACCTTCCCTTTCTCAATCCCTTCTCACAGTTGGACATGTGGAAGCAAAGTAACTGGCAGCAGAATACAGAATATTCACCCAGAATATCACCACCCCTAGAATTCTCATGAGATGTGCTGCTATGACTATGATACAGGGGTGGCAGGTAGGCTTTGATATTGAACAAGCCTAGGCTGGTGCCTCTGCTCACATGTGTGCCAGCAGCTTAGCTTAAGTCTACATGTCGTAAACTCTGAGAGGAGGAAGGAGATCTTCCTACATAGAGGCTGTTCTCTGAACCTGTGTTGGCCAAGGTCAAGCCAGAGTGTTTGAACATGCCAGTTCCAGTCCCTGAGGGTTTTCTGCCTGCCTGGTGTTTGTCGTGCTTTATGTCTGGTGAGGTGAAGATGTGGTCCATGCTAGGAATATCTTTGAAGACAACTGCCCTGGGTTCCCATGCTAAAATTCAATTCAGGACTGACAGGGACCTAAATACCAACAAGACCGTGCCAGGACCATGAGTTCAAAAACCAAAAGCAAATGGGACCTTGATGTCCTCCTTTGCTGCTCTGAAAAGACTCACGACACACAATTCTCCTGCACATCCAATGCCCCTTGGGAAAATCCTCTGTCAAGCGCAGGTGATGCCTCATGAGAGTGAACTGTCAGGGTAGGACAAGACACTTGGGACTACTGTCCTGAACTCACCAGTCTCAGATGAATGGGCTTTGAAAAGTTTTCAGAACACAGGATAGGGGTGTGTAAGCAAGTGCAGGTAATCCTTGGGAAATACATAGTTCCTGAGGAGGTTCTGAGAGCTGTTGGATCCACTCCTGGAGAAGACAGCATTGTGTTCAGTGGGTAACAGAGCAGGAGCCTGCTGATGCTATTCACAGTATTGCAAGGGAGCGGTAACAATGCCCTTAGGAGCAGGATGTCCTAGCACTCTCAGATCAAGCAGACAGGCTAGCGCCAATTAGGGCCATATCCCAAGAGAATGCCGCTCATGTAGCAAGCTTCAATGTCTGGAGGCAGAAGAAGGGAACATGGACATTGTTTGAGTTAGGGGTTTACTGCTGAGAAGAGACACACCACAACAAATGCAGCTCTTATAAGGACAACATTAATGAACACAGGATTGCAGGTTCAGAAACTCAGTCCATTATCTTCAAGCTGGGAGCATGGCAGCATCCAGGCAGGCATGGTGCCAGAGAGACTGAGAGTTCTACATCTTCATCTGAAGGCTGCTTGGGGAAGATTGGCTTGCATGTGCATAGGAAAAGGGTCTTAAAGCCATGCCAATGTGACCCACCTACTTTAACAAGGCAAAGTCTCCTAATAATGATACTCTAGAGCTAAGCATATACAATCACAGACATCTCCAAGGAGGGTGGCACTGTTCTATTAGAGAGAAGCATCAGCTCCCATTAATATATTGAGGTCAACCGTGGATAGGGCACAGAGCCCTCCACACATCCTGGAACTCATGGAGGCATCCTATGAAAGAGCTTTTTCCCAGAAGCACACATGTGTGTCAAGGCCTCCTTTCCAGCCAGTCCCTAGGGAATCTCCAGTGCTAAACTCTGTCTCTTCCTTTGCAGAAGTGAAATATAATAAAAATTCACACTTCACAGTACAGTGAATAGCAATAATGGCGAAAGGTGTAAATAGAACCGATTAGTACCAGAGTATGTGGATTGATGTTATATGAAATGTGTGTGGATGCTGTGCAGTATCCTCTTCCATGTACCTACATACTGAGCAACGACCCTGGACCATGCTGCTCTAGACAGAACCATCTGGAATTCACTCACTGAGGGACTTATGCCCTGGAGTGGCAGCTACAGGTAGGACTTGTTCATCCATGTCACGGAGTGAAGAGACAGAGATGCATGGATTAAATGGAGAGGCTAACCTGCCAACAACCCCAAACCCCCAGCAGGATGACAATGGAGAACAGCGAGCAGTTTCCCAGCCAGCCTCACTCTCCATAGACAGACTTCTTCCAGTCCTTCCATTTTCCCAAGGAAAGAAAAGTTCAAAAAGCAGGGACAGGGAAAGAAAAACTGCTCTACTCCCAGGAGCCAAAAACAAGCTCCATAGCACCTCCCTGTCTGAGCCCATAACCAGCCACAGCCCAGTCCTCTGCTCATCTCTAGAGGCTCAGGGATACAGGCAGATGAGCCCTTGAATCACAAACGGCTCCTCTACAGCATTCTATGGGTGTCAGTCCTGAGTCCCTGAGCCTGAGGTGCTCTGCACTGCTATTCAGATAAGACTTCTCTTGATTTCTGTACAAAGATCTCTGTGTTGGATGTCAGAGGAGTGTGTCCACCCAGCATTGGTCCTGGGGCTCTGGCCCTCTAATCTGTTGGTCCATGTTAACTTCACCACAGAGCCACCATGTGTCCTTGTACAGCCCCTCCTTGATCACCTTTTGTAGGAAGATATTTAGAGTCCCTTGCAGGTGGCACAGAAAATGGCACATGGCTGAGGGTGGTAGACAAACATGGGGACACATCAAATGCTAGGATTTTGTGAGGATCCCTAAGCCATGCTTGGGCAGGCCTGTGCTAGGGCTCCCATAGGACCCTATCTTTCTGTCCCCTATACACACCAAGAACCAGTTACCAGGCAGGGGGAGAAGGGAACTTGGATTCGAGGCCTAGCCCAGTCCTATGATTCCTTACCTTGTAGCCCTTGCGTCCTTTGGGGCTCAACAGTTCCCCTACAATGCAGACAGCAAGGCATACCTGGTATTCACAGCTTACCTGGGCTGAAACTGGGCTGCGTTTGATACTACAAACCAGGAGGATGTGACTTGGCTTGAAATCACTCACTCAGGCTGGGGAGGACTCCAGGGTACCTGAGCTCAACTGCAAAGGCAGAAGCTGAACAACAGTGAGCAGAGGTGGCACATTTTGCTGCTTCTTTGCTTTTCTGCTCTCAGGCCTTTCAATGAACTCTACAGATGAGGATCTTTCCTCCCAGGCTTAGTGTCTGCAGCCATGAGGGTCCTCTACAGGGAACTCAAACCCCAGAAGAGTCTTCAAGAGGAAACTGCTACACACTGCACTGTCCCCCAGCACTCTGAAAAACAGAGACCCTTTCTGGGCTTGGGCCAGTCAGTGCTCAGTACTTAGCTTCTGGCTGCACTGGGTGCTCACACATAACACAGCAGCCTGGGTCCTGTGACCTGGCTGTCACAGACTGTGATTGAGAGTTTATTTCATCTGAGTCAGCACAGCCACTCTGTTCCTTCTGGTCCCAGGGACCACAGAGCTCCTTGTCTTCACCCATTCCTGTTTTAACGTTGGACCTTAATATCTAAAGTGAAGCCCACACTCAGGATGGACTTGTTTTTCTATACATCATGCCAACTTCTGTGTGAGAGGGAGTTTTTTCGTGTATATGCATACCCCCTTATGTGCCTAGGTGTCCATGTATACCCATGGTACCCATGGACCAACTGTCTCCCGTCCCCAACCCCACCCCGCCCCTGGGATGCCCAGCACAGCCACAGTACAGCCTTCTGTGGGTCTGGATGTGCCTGTCTGCCCTTCCCACCAGAGCATGGCCTGCTATGACAGCAGCTCTTCATTATTTTGGTAAACATAGCAGTGAACCCAGGTGGGGCTTCTGGTCCTCAGGGAGCTCACTTGTCCCCCACTAGTCCCCTTGGTTGAGGGATTGTGGTTTTCAGGACTCCCAGAAGCAGCAGAAGCCAATGGACTCATCCTTAGTGTGTGCAGCAGCTAAAGGTGCATGGAGGTCAGGACTTGTGCCCTGTGTCTTCAGAGACAAGAAGGAGCCAAGACCATTGGCTGACCCTGAGAAGCCACTTGGGCCCCATAAAGATTCTATTTATGTCCTTCCTCTGAGCCTGTGGAGACATTGTGGGGAACTATGCCAATTTTCTCTGGACACCAGGCTGTGCAGAGCTCCAGACTGTGGTCACAATCAATAGGGAATGAACAGGACAATTAAAGGCCAGGCTCTGCCATGTCTCTGCCAAAGAGAGTTCAGTGGGGTCAAGGTGTGGGCATAAGGAGGAGCCCAGGCAGATTCCAGAGTCTCTTTCCTATATTCATCTGAAGGCTGGGGAAAGAAAGTCACCACAAAATCATAGTGACTTTACATGACTGCCTATTAAAAGAAACATCAAAGATGACAGGCGTAAATCATGAAAATGGCATCTGTGTGTGCGGAGACAGCTGTCTGCATGGACAGAGTGTACCCACACTCCAAGCAGGGACTACAAGCATGGGGAGTGTCTGTCTACACTTGCAGCAGGGCATACATGCTACCAAACACACAATAAAAGCCATCATGCGGGGCTGGGGATTTAGCTCAGTGGTAGAGCGCTTACCTAGGAAGCGCAAGGCCCTGGGTTCTGTCCCCAGCTCCGAAAAAAAGAACCAAAAAAAAAAAAGCCATCATGCCCAAGCCTTGGGTCTATAAGCCACTGAAAGCCTCTCACCCCTCAGTGGGGTCCGATCTCCAACACCTTAGAGACATCCACAGACTGTGCCTGTCAGAATATGGAGAGCCATGATGAGAGTCTCCCCCGGGAACTCTGTAGTCTTGCTGGAAAATCAAGAGGAAAGCCCAGCCTCTAGGCCAACGTGCAGCACAGTTAATACACAGTGTAAGCTTCATTGACACACAAAGATGCTGAAGACAGAACATGGGAGGGCCTGGCAGAACCGTAACTCGGCCAGAGGTGGTGCGGCTTACAAAAAAGAGCAATCATGCCTGTGGTAGCTCCCTAAAGCCCAGCTCTCTGCCCCCTGTATTTTGGGGTCTCTGAGGAAGACAAACCGATAGAGCATCCTGTTGACTAGCTTGCTGTTCAGATGTGGGATGTGGTCACAGTGCTCTGACAAGGCCACAAAGGCATCTGCTAGGACAGCCAGACTCTAATTGATAAAGAAGGCCTCCTTCAGGGCAAACCCAGTCACCACAGACACAGCTGTAAAGTAAGCAGTCCAGTCGCTTGTGAGCATGCTATCCAGACAGGAACAGGCAAACAGAGGTGGTTCTTGGGAGGGACCATGGGACCCACCCACTTCCCAGACAGGCACCATGGCCTGGTAGTCACTGAGGTCCCTTGTTGGATACCACAGTCCTTTTAACTGCCGGTAACCCTTTTTCTAGACACAGAACAACATAAGGCCCATCATGGGGTATAACATGGCCTTCTGTTGACAGTTCACAAGCTCTCTCTACTGTGTTGCCCTTTGATGACTCTGGCATTCTTGACTGGGCAGATGTTGTCCCCCGTTCACCTGCATACACACTGCTGGCCCAGTCCATGTGCTGAAACCTGCCCCCCAGGAGCTGCCCAGCATGGTCGGGTGGGTCCACTGGAGATGAAGCCCAGTGCAGTGGTAATCCACAAATACCTGCCCTTGCTTTCTCGTGAAGGTCAGCTTGGCTGGACTTTGGGGCTGTGGTCCGGAGAGTGGAAAACAGAAGGGTCACAAAGGTCTGTCAATCATCAGACAGAGCTGAATGTCTGGGAATCCATTGGCAGACAACTGAGACTCCCTAAGCACCATGAGGCAGGCTTTGCTCAAGCACTGTCCATAGGGGGCAAGTCCTGGAGGTGGATGTGCCTACTAAACAGACAATGCTGCCCTAAGCAGTCTCGTCCCTTACAGAAGTGTCACTGTAGCAAGATGGAGAATGTCCATCTATACTGGCTTTCCATAGGAGTGAAAACTAGCCTGTGTGTCCTGCTGTGCCCAGGGCTCTGCACTCTGGCTTATGATGTGGAGGCCCAGAGCAGCTGTCCAGCATAGCATGTGAGAACTTGAACGCACTGCATTTAAGTCCTAGGGTGAGTATCATGTGGTCAAACTGCATGACTCAGGTGGCTGACATCTAACCTGCTGTGATTGACATCGCTGGCTTTTACAATGAGGCTGTAGCCTTAGGGGCCATGTTCTCTGAGTTGCATACCTCTGTGGATGAGGCCCACAAACTCCAGGGCACTGGAGACAGAACTGGAAAAGGACAGCATGAGTCAGAGGTAACCCCCTGGATGATCTGACAAGGGATAAGCACTCTGCGCTCAGGGTAACCTTATCTTACTCATCTGACAGACAATTCTCATGTGAACCAAGTGTGGTAAGTTTAAGAAAATAGGCTGGGGCTGGAGAGCAGGCTCAGTGGTTAAGAGCATGGCTGCTCTTTCAAAGGTCTTGAGTTCGATTCCAGTCACCATATCATAGATACTAACTATGTATTATTAGATCTGATGCCCTCTTTGGACACACAGATGTACATGCAGATAGAGCACTAAAGTAAATGAATCTTAAAAGAAAGGAACAAATGAATGAAAGAAGGAAGAAAAGAAAGATAAAGAATGAAAGAAAGAATGAAGGAAAGGAAAGAAAGAATGAAAGAGACAGAGAGAGAGGGGGGAGGAGGAGGAGGAGGAAGAGGAGGAAGAGGAGGAAGAGGAGGAGGAGTAAAGAAAGGAGGAAGCAAACAAGCAAGCTGCTCAGCTGTAGAGAAATGGGCCTGTAATCCCCAGACACTCAAGACACACAGTAGGTAGGGGGATCAGAAGTTCAAAGCTAGCCTGGTCTACAGCATGAGTTTCAGGTCTGCTTGGACAACTTAGTGACACCCTTTATCTAAAGGTGAGGAGGGCTAAGGCTACTAACTCAGTGGTAGAGCACTCATGGGGGAAGCAGACTGCTGTCCATTGATACCTCTCTTTTCTTGCTCTGAAATAGACAATGGTGTTAGAAGAGTCAAAGGTCCCTGTCTTAGCATCCACTATTCTATTTGCTACAACGTTAAGGGTCCAATTTTTGGTATTTTTTCAGTGATCAAATCTATGAAACAAAACTTAAGCAATACTCTTATTGCTGTCAGAGTGGCAGGTGGATGATAAATGCTTGCCCACCTGCATCAGTAAAAAGCTGGTTCCTTGGACTCCCTGCAAACACATCACTGCTAACTGTATGCCTTGTGTAGGCTTTTCCAGCACTGTACATAGCTTGAAAACCTTCCCTGCTATGGACCCTTGAGTGGGCATCCTGCCTCTCAGTCTCAGAATGGAGCAAAGATCCCCTGGTTACCTCTAGGCTCACAGGTCATGGACCTCTTCCATCCCGTGGTGAGGAAGACTGGCACGGCTGCACACACCTTGGAAAAAGAACATATTGGCAACCCTTATCGAAAATGATGCTTCTCACTTTCCATTATGGCATTCTATAAAATATGGGTATTTCCAGGTATAATTAGACGTGTTGTTGATTGAGTGTGTGTATGTTTTTGGAGGTTGGAGGCGGATAATTCGTTTCTCCAAGCCCCTTCCTCAATTTTGGGTGATAAACATTGACTCTCATATAGACTTTTAATAATTATACAGTTATTTATATATTTTTAAGTTTTGTTTATTTTTACAAACTTTTTGTTCCTCTCTCTCTCTCTCTCTCTCTCTCTCTCTCTCTCCCTGTCTCTGTCCCTCCCTCTCCCCCTCCCTTCCTTCCTGTCTCTCTCTCTCTCTCTGGGTAATTAGATATAATACTCAGGGTCAGGACATTCTACCCTTGAGCTACCCCAAACAGAAAAAGGTTATAAACAGCTTTATTATGATATCTGTGACATATAAAGCTGAAACGTGTTAGACGTGAGCATCTTGATGTTCCTAAAGACATGTACTTTCTCAGATACAGAATTCCAGCGGGCTAAAATTCCTGCTGTTACTTCAGATTAACCTTGTCATGAACTGAACCAATGGGGAACATAGTAAGCACAGTCCCTGAGCTGCTTCCTAGGTCGGTAGCACTGGCTCCATCCCAGGCACAGCTGGAGTGGGCAGCTGTAAGGTTGAGGACCTGCACTCAGGACACTGGGCTCCAGGAGCACCTCACCTTCAGGTCATCCTGTGTACCTCTGATCGTCACTCCTGGGTTCTCACTGCCTGGCACTTAACCATAGACATCACTGTAGAATTATCTAAGGCCAGAATGTCAACAACATAGTTGTTATGAATTTCTACTTTGAAAATGTCAAATGTTGGGCTGCTTGAACAGTTTTCAAGAACAGGTTCAAGAAATGAACCTGGGAGAAACACAAGAAATATAGCCTGAAGTCTCTTCCAAAACAGCCACTCCAGCATAAGCTTCCACAGGCAGTCACTCTCCTCTGCACTACCGTCCCCCTTGTTTTGCAGCTCATGGATCTCCTTGCTTAGCATGTCCACAAGGTGCATTTGCTGTTGCTTCTCCAGCTTCTCCCTGGCATCTTGTTTCCATGGGTCTGGAGACAGACTATCCCCACAGGACAACTCCTATTTACTGATAGTTTTCTACTGCAGATTCCTGTGCTCAATAGTGGGGGGCTGCTGCTGGGGCTACAGCTCCAGAGTAACTGTTTCTTGGGGCCTCTGCAGTGTGGAAGGTTTTCCTGGTTGGGCCGGTGTGGCCAAAAGAGATAAGGAAGCAGGGATCAGGGAATGAGAGTGCATCTGCCCCAGATTCTACTCCTGCTCCCCGTGCTTCCTCTCTGCTTCCTTATCCAGGCAGGCCTTCTATATCTCAGACCACCACTGCTGCTCCTCCTTCTTTTTTGCTAGCCAGCTGCCACCTGAGCAGACTGGGATCCTGCCTTGTTTGCAGAAGGTGGTGGGAGGGGCAAAGCCACTGAAATGCCATCAAAACCACTGGTGTAGGTGGACATGTGGTGGAGGAGGTGGTGGAGGGAGGTCTGTTCATATGGGCTGGAAGACAGTCACAGGGGTGGGCAGCACCTCTGCTGGGTTTTCCAATGGCCAGGACCACTCTTGGTAGAGTGGAAGCAGGGGTAACTGACTTGGAGGAATATTTCAGGTGCTCCTGGCTGGATGTCATAGAGTCCACTGAGGAGCTCTGGATCCACATATCATTGTCACACTAGAGATCCATGCTGGCCACTACTCAATGCAGCTCAAGTTGGTAAAACTCTTCCTGAAGTTCTTCCATTGAAGGGGTAACACACCGAGAAAAGAAAAGACGAAGATCTAATACTTCAGAGACTCACCAGAGATATTAACAAAATTTCATGCATGTTTCTTTCTCACAGAGGAGGTAAGAAAACTGAGGAATGGGTGTATAACCAGACCTGACACTGCTTTATGGCTCACTCTCCAAGTAACCAGCTGTACCTGTGTGTACAAAGGAATAAAAAGATTTTTCTATACACTGATGCATGCTGTTTGTGGCATTGTCACTCCTGCAATTTAGCTCCTAGCTTCAGGACTACGTAGAGGGGTCTGTTCTTGTGAAATGTAAAGAAATAAACAATGAGATTCATAAAACTGCATAAAAGGTGAACTTTGTCCTCGGGGATCTGTTTTACAATCTTTAAAAAAGCAATCATGGGGGTTGACACCCCAAAAGGAGCTTTACCATCTCAGGAAGAGGTGATAGACGGGTTTGTATGAGGGGTTATTGGCAAGACAGGAAGGGCTAATATTGGATTATAAAATAAATAAATAAATAAATAAATAAATAAATAAATGGTTTTTTAAAGAATATATTTTAAAAGCCATGATAAAAAATGTAATTTTGACCCTATGCTTTCAATAAAAAAAATCTTAAATTTTCTTATTTACTCATTTACACTAATTCTCATGTTCCCCGATTCATTAATTTATTTGACTAGTGTAATAGAAATAAACTTAAATGACCAAAATTCAGGAATGATAGTTAATGTAATTTGTTGAGAACTGTATCAAAGAAGTCAGATATTTCACAAGTAAGAAAGTGTTCCAGCTCATCTTAGACCTCAGTGCAGAGTTCTCCAGTGAAGACAGATGTTAGCTGCTGTTCTAGTGGTAGATGCACACTTCTGTCCAGGGATAGGAGGCTGATCTATTAGAAATAGTGTTAAAAACCCAAGTGTCACATTAAATAACAAGTAAAATAAACATAACAACATTCCTTTAAATGCAGGAGCCATGGCATACCCATCATACACTGAGGGCAGGATGTTTAGCACTGAGCCAGAGACAAAGATGTACCAGAAGTCGGCTTCACGCACCCCTACAAGTCTCCTGACGCCACAGACCAGGAGAAGGACTTTCTCCGGGACCAGATGAGATCTGGGCTAGAGACATGAGAGTAAACACGTGAAGCCTTTTGGAGGTTGAAGCCTTTTGGACGTTGGGGTCTCTATTCAGTATACTCCATCCTCACTACTTTGTTAGCAACTCTTTTAAGTGTAAAAATGATCTCCACTAACTTGGAAACCCGATCCATTTTGAAGACACATTTACAGTGCATTTTGATCTATAAGGTCAAGGGTTTTCCAAATAAAATCCTAATTTTGGACTAATATGAGACCTCTATGAAAACTGTATTCTAGCTGGCCAAGGGACACAAAAAACAATGATCAAAGTATAAACAATGATCTGGGTGACAAGGTGACTTAGAGAATGCCTCTTCTTACTTGTCACATTGGGGCTGAAAGGGTGATCTGCTCTGTTTTTCATCAGACTGTCTTTACCAGGCAGCTTCGTTGGATGACTGTGCTCTGTCCAAGGCTCTTGAGGACTCTCTGGGGAGCCGTTTTGAGCTGAATTATTATAGAGCTCAAAACCTTTACTCTTCCACCTATCGATGTTGGATAATGCCATCCTCTGCTACATAAGTGGCTGGAGCCATGGATCCCTCCTTGTGTTCTCATGAGTTCATGGTTTCCTACCTGGTAGCTGTGGGGTCTGGTTGGTTGATATTGTTGTTCTTCCTATGGGATTGCAGACCCCTTCAGCTCCTTCAGTTCTTTCTCTAACTCCTCCATTGGGGTCCCCATATTCAGTGTAATGTTCAGCTGCAAGCATCTTCATGCCAGGGCACTGAGATGGGAATGGGTGGGTGGGAGCGGGATCATACTCATAGAAGCAGAGGGAGCGGGTTGGGAGAGCATGGGGAGGGGGTAACATTTGAAATGTAAATACATAAAATATCCAAGAAAAATTAAACTTATAAAAACTTCACTCTGTGCTCTGGGTTTACCTGAGCTATAACGATCTGAAACTGAAACCAAAGCCAATTCACTCATTCTCTCTCCCTCATTCTTTCTAAGATAAAGAGCTTCAAAGGATGCATCTAAAATTCTTATATTTAATAACTGCTCTTGGTATAATAGGGTGATCTTTTATATACATTCTTTGACCAGCCTAGAAAAGCAAAACAACCAAGCAATCAGAAGAAACCATAGCCCAGGGTCTCACTAAGTATTTGAGGCTGGTCTGGAATTCAGTACACAGGCAGGAGGACCCCAAACTCACAGAAATCTGCCTCTTTCTGCATCCTTAGAGCTGGCATTAAAGGCACATGCCACCACAAATAGCTTTATATGAACATTTTCAAAAGCTTTTACATATATTGTCTAGAAAAGCTTTTCATTTACATAGTATGTATCTATGGGAGAAATTGACCTTTTTTATTTTCTCAAATATGACTTATAATTTGTAAATAACAAAGTAACCATTTTAGAGTATTTTTTAAAAAGCACTCAACTTCTCTTCTCTCACTTGATAACACACATATTATTATCCATCAGAATGACAGCATCACATGGTGCTGTCCCCTGGTGTGATTATCCACACCTGTTCACAGTTTAGTCTTCCTGTCTGCTCACCTGGGACTCATTTGTTACCCACGTCCCTCTTTGAGTTTGTAAATGGTGTTCTGCTTTAACATGCCAACACATGGTCTAGCCAGGATTGGTTCCTGTTCTACGCTTTAGTATACAGGATTCTAGACTGTCAGACACTGATATTGTTGTTGATACTGTAGCTACAAAGGTCAGGGCTAGGGTGTTCAGGTTCCAAAGCCGAGGCAGGGTCAGAAGAGGGTTCACAATACTGCACTTAACAGACTGTGAATATATCTAGGAAACCGTACCATTAGATCTGATCTGAATCATGATCCAGAAGTATTTCTCAGCATCATTCACTCTGTCTCAACTGACTTCTTCCTTGAAGAGCTGAGCAAGAGCTGTGGTAGGAGCTACTACATGGGAATTTTAGGGGCTCTCTTTATAAAAATAATTTATGTGTATGAGTGTTTGCTCAGCATGTGTGCACACGAATCCAGAGAACTTAGAAGAGTGCTTTAAATCCCATGAAATTAGAGTTTCGGGCAGTTTTGGGCTAACACTGGTGTTGTAAAATACTGAACAATCTTTCCAGCCCCAGATTTTGATAACTTTTAGGAGCAGACATATCTCAGTACAGGATCACTATATGTTGGCTAACCTGGCTTGAGTCACTAGCTCTTACCTCTGTGCACCATGGAGGACAATGGCTGGGTAAGAAAGGTGGACAGGCAGTGAAAGAGGATGCCTTGATTTGCAACTTCCAGTGTAACCATGGGACTGGTACTAGTCATGAGTTCTGCTGCCCTAGGAAGAAAATATAAAGAAACAGCGGTCACTGTCATAGAGGAGTCTATGTTCAGAATACTTGTGCTTAGGTTCCTCAGCCTGGTTGCTGTTTGGGGAAATAAACCAGGCTTTCAGAAGATTATGTCCTGTCCACATCGCTTATGATAATTAATTATAAAACAGGTAAGTATATTCTATTCTATAACATTAACATTAAGATATTTAAACATTTTACAAGCTCTAAGTATATGTGTACATATTTATATAATTATTTAAGGTAATACTCTATACTAATATACATTCTTAAGAGTGAACACAAAATGAGATTCCTGTGCTCTAAGAACTAGGATTATGGGGGAAGGTGAGTAAACACAAAGATCTTTTACATCACTACTTTTTGAATTCAAATTTCAAAATGCAAAATATCACTTCAGTACATTAAAACTAACCAATCAGTTGAGGCTTTAAAGGAACCAATTAGTCATACCTTTCCTGAGAAAGTCCAACCAGACTAAATCCATCCACAATGAGGAGTTGGTCATGGGCACCTAGTTGTCCAACCTGAGCCACCAGAAGGATGCAGGTGTAGGGAGAAAAGAAAAAAGGCAGCGTCAATGCACAGCAGCATTCCTCACACCACACAGTCAGTGCACAGCAGCATTCCTCACAGCACACAGTCAGTGCACAGCAGCATTCCTCACACCACACAGTCAGTGCACAGCAGCATTCCTCACACCACACAGCATCCACAGCCATAAGCATCTGCACAGTATTTCACAAAGCTCGAGTGAAGAATGCCTTTCACTGTTTCCTTTAAAACAAATA
The DNA here is from genome assembly GCF_021556685.1 of Rattus norvegicus. Classification (NCBI taxonomy): domain Eukaryota; kingdom Metazoa; phylum Chordata; class Mammalia; order Rodentia; family Muridae; genus Rattus; species Rattus norvegicus. The sequence goes on along the minus strand of NC_141534.1, from coordinate 56,452,004 downwards.
CTGACCACATCTGCAATACCTCCTTGGACAACGATTTAACATAGATTTCCAGTTTATACTGGCCAGCAGCCTATGCAAAAAAAATGGTCAGAACAGCACAATTAAATCACACAGCAGGAAATGTGCAAAATCCTGCCCACATACACCCTAGTAGCTTGACTAGTTAGGAAAGTTTCTATTTTATGGTTCCAAACTTGTAAGAAAAATACTCCTGTAAAAATGGACAATTTGGTGAGAAAATGCCCATAGACTTGTAATACTCAAAATGATTATTTATAAAGTCTGAAACAGCTACAAATCCAAAGGAATGAGAAACACCTCAAGTGACCAGCCATTACCCATATCAGGACAGAAAACCAGCTTGGTACTAAATAATCCAGCATCTGCCTTCTCTATCTTCTATTTAAACATAAGGTTTAAATTTCAAAACAAGAAATTAACTTCTTGGAGGAAGCAGTTAACAACACTTTGTAAGGAAATATTATCCAGAAAGTGCTCTACTGGAATTCATATCCTGGGACCGAACAGTCAAACACACTTAAATAGCATTCTATGGAGAGAGCTAATGAAGTGTTTTAAAAAAAGTTAGGTATTGTATATAATTTCAGGATCAAAAATATTCTGCTTAGAGATCATAATATGACAACAAAAGAGCTTTGGATCACATAGGGAAGTATTAAACCATACAGTCATGTGCATGAAGCCCTACCCGGATATTACTGGAAGTTGCACAACACTATGTGTATACTTTTGTACCAACAATAAAAATAACTTACCTTAAAAACTATGAGATAGTATTTGATATAGTAATGTATCATAAAAAGTGACTTCAGGAAATGAAGAAAAATTTCTAAAGTAGCAATCAAGAAGATGTAATTTTATGTGCAAACCATCTGTGTTTCAGCCAATAGTTAACATTTTATTTTACCTTTTTCATTGATGAGAATGGTCCATTTTCTCCCCTGCAGTAGGGAGTAGGGAAAAGACAGCAGTCATCAAGTATGCAGTGTGTTACTGTTTCATAGGCATACAACCTGTGTTTTGTTTACATATAAACATAGGGATGAATATAATAATATTATGAATAAAATAATAAATTACATTATCTATCAATAGAAATTATATATTATAAAAGAGAATTGTCTCATACAGGGTTCTTTAGAGACACAGATCTTATGGGAAATCTCTGTACAGTAAGAAAATTGGTTGATGACTTGCAGTCTATAGTCCAACTCCCCAACAATGATCAGCAGCAGGTATGAATAGGAGTCCAAGGATCTAGCAGTGGCTCAGTCCTACAAATCAGGCAGGCAGACGAAAGAGAGACTCTTCCTTCTTCCAATGTCCTTATATAAATCTCCAGCAGAAGGTATGTCCCAGATTAAAGGTGTGTACCACCACAGCTGGAACTGGGACTTGCTTTGTCCTAGGTGACCTTGAACTCAGAGATCTCCTTGTCTTAAACTCCTGAGATTCATAGCCACTTTGCCTCATGATCTCCATGCCAAGATTCAGTTCAGAAATTTGTGTCTCCCAGCCTCAAATCAGGATCAAAGGTGAGCTTTCCAATTCTGGATTGAAGTTCATTCCACATATAGTCAAGTTCACAACCAAGAATAGCCATTACAAGTATATACAATGTGTCATTATACATATACAATACATATACATATAAATTTGAAAATACCATAACATTTTATTAGTATATGTTAACCGAGTAAAGTGACAGAGGTGGCTGTGTCATTTGTTTGCACATCGTGCATGGGTGGGAGAAGAACTTATAAGCCCTTGCATCAAATGAGGAGCTGCAGTTAACAACAGCTGATAGAAATTCACTCTTCCTTGGGGACAAGCCACTGGTAGGACTCTGATAATCCAGTGAATGTCTGTACACACAGTATGCATGTATGACTAGCACTAATAGGGCTTACTGGGATACAAAAAATGTGTGTATGTATATTTCCGTACACACACACACACACACACACACACACACACACACACACACACACACAGAGGAATGGTTTAGTGGTGCTGACTTTTAAGCCCAGGATCAGATTCAGGTGGACCTCTGTGAGTTCTAGACTAATCTGATTTACACAGCAAGTCCCAGACCAACCAGGGCTATAGAGTCAATCGGGGGATTCTCAGAGGGATCTTTTAGAAGTTGGAGGACAGATGTTAGGGTGGATATGACCATATTTTACTGTATACATGTATGGAAATTTAAATAAATGAAAAAATACATAAAGTAACTGAGATGAAAAAAGTACACTCAATAATCGCAACTTTTTGAACTGACATTTGTCTAGTTATGTGGCAAAGAAGAAATAAATATGCCTTTTACTGATTTCATCTATGGCAATGCCAGTTTCCTTGAGTCAAAACACTTAACATAGATGATTAGAAATGACCTTGAAATCACAGTTACCTGTGGGGAGCGGGTGTGGCGGTAGTCCCAAGATGGCGCCTGGGACTGCAGCTAAGTCTCGTGACTAGCATCTGACTTCCTCACACACCTGAAACTAGCCACGTCCATTGTGAGAGCTGTGCAGGCGCACCATGATGCAAGATCAGGCCATGTGACGTGGACCTATGAACTGAGATTACGCAGTCTGGACTGAGGAGGCGGAGTTGAGGGAGGGTATAAGGGAGTGTGCTCCGGGGGCTGGGCTGGGAGGGAGACAGAAGAAAAGAAGATTCCTGTTTGCATGTTGTAAGGTTCCTGAATAAACCGCTTTGAGAAGAACGCTGTGTAGTCGCTCTTTTCTGCGGGTCGGAAACAGAAGCGACAGTTACCATCAGCATCCATGGGCTAGATTGAAATTTTATAGTTCTGATTAATGAAGCTGGAAGATATTTCATAACTTTATATTATCCACTGCATAGGTTATTTTATAGATCAATAGAATTCCACAACTCAGCTGTTAAATCATTCCATTCTCCCAGTAAACATCCATGATACAATAATGATATTCTAATCTCTTTGAACAGGTGCTCCGGTGCAGAGTTTGCCTGAGATAGCCCAACAGCTGCATCCTGTCTTGTCTCCTTCTAGAGAGCTTCGTGACTTTTCTGAACAGAATACAAGGTGGGTTATTTGTTTGGATTTTAGTTGGGATTTTTGACTTTAGCTTTTTCCCTGATATCTTTTCCATAATTTGTATTCTATTTTCCTAACTTTGACTTTAGTTTATTTCAAGCACTTTTTGTTCCATGTAATTTTAAAATAACCCCACACTAAGTCTGGCTAAACACAGGCATCAGAGTTTCACCCAGTCCCTATGGCTACTTCAATGCACTTGTTACCCTGCATCCTGAGGCTTGATTGCCAAGCCAATTGGGAACCAGTTTAACATAAAATACCTTGACTACTCAAGATGAAATACTGCTCTTTGTTTAAGCATGTGAAAAGATAGTCTTTTTATGAGCCAAAATTAATAATAACTAATCATAAGTCTTCGTTCATGCATTGTGAACAATGGCATAAGGAATCTTTACCTTTCTTGCTTGGTTCTCTTGAATTTTCTAGTTCTTCAGGGGGGCTCACTCTGCCCTTTCTGACCCAGAGAACCCTGGAAGGAGTCCAGTGCCTAATTACTTTTCCTATAAGCAGAAACATAAGGTCTTTCTCCCAAATTAGCATGCGCTTTAGCCAGTAACCAGAAAGATTTTTAGGTTGACATCTTTCCCAGAGGAATAGTAAAATAACCAGAAAATTCAAAATCACATACATTTCGAAAATTAAATACTCATACGAGGGAACTAAACCAAACAAGCAGAGTAGAAACAGTTTTTTCGGGCCTTTTCTAATCTGCCAAGACAGGATATTTAACCCTCTTTTGAGAGAATAGGAGAATCCTGTGATACACTGAGACTTTCCTAGAGGATTTCATCCTTATCCAAATTCTGTTGTCTGCCTTGGAGGCTGTAGTTTTTCTGTTAGCTCAGTTTGTCCCTGCACAGCAGGAGCTCCCAGATAATCTGGGCCCATTTGCCCTGAGTTAGCTCTGAACCTCAGGAGCAATTCCCCAGGTGACTCTGGCCAAAATTGTGTCCTCTTCTATCTTTAAACAAAATTACACCAAATTAGCAACAACTAAACCAAACTTTATTAAAAGTAGGCAGTCTTCAGTCTCCCTCTCTGCCTGGATCCATTTATTATACTGATTCTTTTTACAGGAGGAGAACTCAGAGCCTGATTTGGGTCTGTCTATCACTGTGTTTGATTAAGATTCCCATGTGCTGGAGTCACTTGACTCATCTCTGCTCATTCAGGAATCTAATTCTCTCATCCCTAGGACAAGAATCCTAACTCCCTAGTGGATTGTTGACTACCACACGCAACATCATCTATTGCATGAAGTTTTAAATTAAACCCATGCAAATTCCTGCTATGTTCTGGTATCAGTGGTTATGCTGAACCCACATGGCTAGCTCTACGCAGCCATCTTGTCCTGGTTCCTGCTGGTAGTTTGCTACTCTAAACAAACAACTTTAATCTGAAATGCCTGGACTACTGCTTGCATTTCTCATCCCATCCACCACCTCTGGCTGACCTGCAGAAGGTTGGATAATGCTCCTTTCACAGGAGTTGCCTTAGTCTTTTGAAATGAAAACCCAGAAGCTTATACTAGCCAGATTTATAGTGGTAAATCTCAAACTCCAAAAGTCCCAGTCAAAGAACAGAAAACTCAATAATATAAGTACAAGCTGAGTGCTTAGATTAGACAAATCTACCACTACACTACTCTATTGCCCATTTATGAAATCTCTAGCTACTTGTGGCTCCTGCAAGCCACATGGGCCTGCTCCATTTTCCACCTCTTCTCCCCCATCTTCTTCTTCTTGCCCGCATCATCCGTCTCTATTCTTTCTCTCCCTTTGCCAAAACATTCTGCTCTATCTTTTCCTTCCATTGCCCAATGACAGGCTGTAGCCTTTATATGGCTAATTACTATTTCACTTGACATCATCTGAATATGTGATCTATTGCACTACAGGGCCGCCCTCTTGAGAGGAAAAAATTCAAACAGTAATCCACAAGACATTTTGCTCATTTTAGTTAACACATGAAGTGACAATAGCTTCAGTTTCCAAACATCCTTTTCATTATTTTTATTCTACACTTTTAAAGTTATTTCTAGGTATTATTTGTAGTATTTTTAGCTACAATGCTTACACATAGTAAGGAGGATTTCCCACACCCTAGGCCCCAGCAGAGGGAAACTTCCACACTCAGTACAAAGTCTTAAGGACTTAAGGAGCAATGCCAAGGTCCCGATATCACATCATCGCCTCCCTAGCAGTCCCATGGCCATCAAACTGCTTGTAAAGAAGCATTGGTGTAGGCCACACATGGCCAAGGCAGAAACAATGATGATGGTCGACAACCTGAACAGCATCTCACTTCCCCAAGTAAGAGCTTGTTGAAGGACAACAGCTTTACCAAAACACCTGAAAATGGGGCCACCTAGAGGAGGACAACGGCAGGAAATATTTAGGCAAATAATTGCAACTGTGAGCTAATGCCATGAGCACGGTATAGTACACAGTGAACTGAAACCAGATAAGATTATGTTGGACATAAATGGAAAAGTCAAAATCATTGACTTTTGCCTTAGAACTCAAGTGGAACCAGGGCAATGCTGAACTGGCACTGTGGTGCTTTCTCTTTTGGAGCTCCTGAACTCTTCCTCAGAAAAATTTATGATAGTCCACAGAATGACATATGGACCATAGTTTTACATTTAATGGTAGATAAAAAAGTCAGATTTTACTCTGTCTTCATACTACAGTTTTGAAGACCGGTTGTGGCAAGTATGTATCCTAACCTCTGTGGGGTGTCAGAAGAGATAAATGTAGGACCTCTTGGCCTCTTAATGATAGTCAACACGAAATATAGGTTGACAGTCACAGATGTGATGATGTACCCCTGGTTAAAGGAAGATTGAAAGGCTTTCCCAAATCCCTACAAAGGACTGAGCTCTGTCAGGTAGACCCTGCAATTGTGGAAGAAATAGAACATACTGGGTACAGAGCCTAAGATATCACAACATATAATCAAACCGTGGGATCATGTGGCTTACTGTACAGGCAAGTTCTCCAGGTGCAAGGCTGAACAATGGAGGCTCACACATTGAGTCCAGTTATTCCCTCCCCTTGATGATGATGATGCATTCCTGTTGGGCTGTAGAGGAGTGGAAGCTACCCCGCCCTATATGCACAGGCCTCATCATCATCCAATGGTCTAGTGACTTCCTTTGACCACAATCTGGTCAAAAAGTAGGCAGAAGAGTCACTGGGGCTGCCCTTTGTTTCTTCAGGCCACACCAGATTACACCCACACTGGACAAACATACATCCACGCCAGCAGTGTCGCCTGAATTCACTCAATAATCATCCTCAGAGAGAACACAACAGCAATGAGAACACAGGAATGCAAATTCCTGCTATGCTCTGGTATCAGTGGTAACGCTCAACCCACATGGCCAGCTCTATGCTGCCATCTTGCCTGGTTCCTGCTCCTAGTTTGCTACTCTAACCAAACAACTTTAATCTGAAATGCCTGGACTGCTGCTTGCGTTTCTTATCTCATCCACCCCATCTCCCTGACCTGCAGAAGGCTGGCCAATGCTCCTCTCACAGGATTTGTCTTAGTCTTTTGTAATGAAAACCCAAGAGGCTTATACTAGCCAGATTTATAGGGGTAAATCTCCAACGCCAAAAGGCCCATGCAAGAACAGAAAACTCAATTATATAATTATAATCTGAGTGCTTAGATTAGACAAATGTACCACTACACTACTCTATTGCCCATTTATAAAATCTCTACCTACTTGTGGCTCCTGCTCCATTTTTAACCTCTTTCTCCCCCATCTTCTTTTTGGCCGATTCTTCCGCCTCTATTCTTCTTTCTCTCCATTCCCCAAAAAGTTCTGCTGTCTTTCCTTCCATTGCCCAAACACAGGCTTTAGCCTTTATGTGGCCAATGACTATTCCACCTGACATCATCTGAATCTGTGATCTATTGCACTACAGGGTTGCCCTCTTGAGAGAGCCAAAAAACAAAGAAACAAACGAAAACAAAAAGTAAAACAGAAACAAATAAAAGAATAAACTGCAATCCCAAAGACATTTTGGTCATTTTTAGTTAACACATGCTGTGATTTTAGCTTCAGTTTCCCTACATCGTTTCCATTATTTTTATTCTATACTTTTAAGTTATTTCTAGGTAATATTTGTAGTATCTTTAGCTACAATGCTTACACATAGTAAAGAGAAGACCCCACACCCTAGCCCTCAGCAGAATTTCTGATGAGGGAAAATTCCACTCTCAATACAAAGTCTTAAGGACCATGGGACACAGGAGCAACACCTTCGACTCAGTGGCAGCCCCAGAGCCATCGAACCGCTTCTAAAGAAGCAATGGTGCCTGACACTCATGACCAAGGCACAGACAATGATGGTCGACCACCTGAACAGCATCTCACTTCTGCAAGTAAGAACTTGTTGAAGGACAACAGCTTTACCAAAGCACCTGAAAATGGGGCCACCTAGGGGAGGACAAAGGCAGGGAAATATTTAGGCAAATAATCATAACTGTGAGCTAATGAAATGACCAGGGTATAGTGCACAGGGAACAGAAACCTGATAAGTTTACCATTGGACATAAATGGAGAAGTCAAAATCATAGACTTTTGCCTTAGAACCCTAGTTGAACCAGGGCAATGCTGAAGTGGCACTGTGGTGCTTTCTCTTTTGGAGCTCCTGAACTCTTCCTCAGCAACTTTATGATAGTCCACAGAACGACAAATGGACCTGAGTTTTACATTTCATGGTAGTTAAAAAAGTCAGATTTTACTCTGTATTCATACTATAATTGAGAAGACCATTGTGGCATGTATGTATCCTAACCCCCGCAGGGTGTCAGAAGAGATGGAGGACCACTTAGCCTCCTAATGATAGTCAACATGAAATATAGGTTGACAGTCACAGATGGGATGATGTACCCCTGGTTAAAGGAAGACTGAAAGTCTTTCCCAAATCTCTATGAAGGACTGAGCTCTGTCAGGCTAGACCCTGCATTTGTGGAAGAACTGCACCATAATGGATTCTGAGTCTAAGATATTACAATGCATAATCAAACCAGGAGATCATCTTGCTTACTGTGTGCCAAAATATGCCTACCTAGAGCAAGTCAAGGCTAGGGAAATATTGTGCAAATAATAGCTGTGATGAGCCACTTCTACGGGCAAACAATACTTCACAGGGACGTGAAGCCAAAGAGTGCTGGTTTGTATATCAATTGAAAAGTCAAGATTATGAACTTTGGCCTAGTACCTCATTCTACCCAGGGGAAATGCTGAACCAGCACTGCGATACTTATACTTTTGGTGTCCCTGAACTCTTCTTTGAAAAATTTTATTATGTTCCAAAGAACAAAATATGGACCTTGGGTGGAATTTTATAATTTTTGGCAGTCAGAAAGTTTCCATTTGATTCTCTCTTAATTTTGGAGCTGAGAAGACACGTTGTAGTAGAGGTATGTGCTGCCTCTGGTGGGGTGTCAGAAGAGCTGGAAGACCTACTTAGCCTCCTAACGATAGTCAACCATAAATATAGGCCAACAGTCATTGTGGTCATGATGCAACCCTAGTTCAACTAAGACTAGAAGCAGTTCCCAAATCCCTATGAGCAACTGATCCCCCTCAGGCCAGACCCTGCTAATGTGAAAAAGCAATGGAATACATTGGATTCCAAGCCCTAGAAACTAAGGACACTTCAACCAGACAATGTGTTAACCAGACCATATCATCCTACTTCCTTCTGCAATGGCAGGAAGTTCAGGGGAAAGGCAACAAAACATAGGCTTGGACAGTCAGTACAGTGGATGTGTTGGGTAAAAGCAGGTGCTAAGACAGTGGATGTTCTGATACAGTGGCCTCCAAGTCCTTGTGAGGAAGAAGCACTTATGCCATCCAGTAATGACCATGGCAATGACAACAATTGTGTTTAACTACCCCAACATCATCTACAAGTAATTGAGACCAAAACAAGTGGATACCTTGTCATGGAGCTGGGTGAGGTTCAACATCTTTACAAATGTATCTCAAAGTATGGCTACATAGTGAAGGACAAGGCCTGGCAAATGTTTATGCAAATATTAACAGCCTAAATCTACTGTCAGGGGCACAGAATAATCACAGGACTTGAAAACAACTAATATGTTGGATAAGAAACAAAAAGCCAAAATCATTGACTTTGACCTTAGTACCCAAGACAATCAGAGCAAATGCTGAACCTGTACAATGGTGCTAACACTTTTGATGCCCATGAACTCTTCCTAGGATAAATTTATGATGGTTCAAAGAACCACATATGAATGCTAGAGTCTTACATTTTAAGGTAGTTGGAAATGTTGCCTCTATTTTCATACACGAGCTGAGAAGACATGTGGCAGGTGTGTATCTTGACCACTGTTGGGTGTCAAGAGAGCTAGATGACCTGCTTAGCAACTTAATGACAGTCAAACCCAGATATATCCATCATAGACATGATAATGCACCCCTGCTTCAAAGAAGAATGGGAGCCATTTCCCAAACCCCTATGAGGAAATGATACCTCTCAAGCCACACCCTGGAATTTTGGAAGTAATGCAATATGTTCCATTCAAAAGACAAGACATAATGTTTCTTTATATCAAAGAAAGTCTAAGCAGATCATGGCATTCAACTGCTTACTGGAAGGACAGGCTATCCAGGTGCCTGGCTTCACAACCAGCCTCAGACAGTTACTCCAGTTATGGCTCCATTCCCTACCGTTAATGAGTATGCTACTTCCGCACTAGGCCTGGACTGCAGAGAAGTGGAAACCAACCCACCATTGGCACATTGGACTTGTCATCTCCCATAACCTTGTTTATGCCTATGTCCATAATTCTAGTCATAGAGGATTCAGAAGAACCACTGAGACTGGCCTTCTCTTCAGGCCACTCCAGAGGACACCTGCACTGGACAAAACATACATGCCAGGGTGTCTTCTGCCTTCAGTCAACAAGCAGCCTCAGGGTGAAAAGAAGCAGCAATGAGAACACAGAAGACAACCTATTATTCCTCTGTGCCTAAGGAGAGGGCAACACTGTCCCCAGTAGTGGCCATCCAAAAGGCTTTAAGGATGGAACAAGAAATAAAAAAATGTCCTGATGAAAATGTGTTGCTGCTCTCCATCAAGAAAGAAATCTCACCTGAGGCAGAACGCCTTGTCTCTTTTGAGAAATGAAGCACAGGGAGAGCATCCAGAGAACAAGTTGCAGGCCCAACCCAAGTACCTTTGTGCTAGGTCCTACCCAATTTACTCTATGATGGTTCCTCCTGTGTCTCTGATTTCCATTTCTTCAAAATTGTTTCCTTTTTAACTTCTGTAAGTACTGTATGATTCTTGGTCCACACCAAGCGCTCTCTCTATTCTATATTTCTCTACTTCCCAGCAGGCATTCAATATGACCCCACTCATGCCTTCATCTGTACTAGAGCACCCCACAAATACAACAGCTCCCTCAAGGTCAGGCCTAGAGGCCTATTATAGAGTAATGGAATCTTCCAGGGGCAACTGATCCTAACATATCTGGCAATTAATCACAAGAGCTGAAGAACAAATTCTTAAGTTGTCAGAAGTAACATCACATCCCATTAAGCTTCAAAAGTAATAACCAGCAATTCCTTCAAAACAGTGACAGTGGAGTTAGTGAACAGTGTGGATCCTGTGACAATGTAGGTCCTGCAATACTGGAGGCAATGAGATAGTGCAGGTACTTTTACATTGGAGGTCAGGCAACATTGGAGGACCAGCATGAGTAGAGGTCCTGGGAAAGTGGAGATGGGACTGGTACAGTGGAGGTCCTGACTAAATGCAGGTGCTGCAAGAGTGGAGGTCCTGCAAGAGTGGAGGTCCTGCAAGAGTGGAAGAACGGTGATAGTGGAGGTGCTGGGTCATTACCATACTGGAACAGTGGATGTCCTGCTACAGTGGCTGTCAAAGTGCTGGTAAAGAAGAAGCAAGGGTGACAGCCAGTAATGAAGATGGCACATGTACTGATGATTTTTGACCATTCCAACATCATTTCACTACTCCAAGTAATTGAGTCTGAAACAAGACAATACCTTGTCATGACGCTACTTGAAGGTCACCAGTTTTACAGACACATCTGAACAGCTGGCCAGTTGGTGGAGAACAAAACCAGGGAAACATTTAGGTAAATACTATCAGGCATGAACTACTGCCATAGTCACATAATAGTTCAAAGAAACCTCAAAACACATGATATTTTCTTGGACAAGAAAGGAAAAGTCAAAGTCATGGTCTTTGGCCTTATGAACCAAGTTGATATAGGGCAAATAGAGAACTGACACTATGATGATTACCTTTTGCTGCCGTGGAGCTCTATCTAGGCAAATTTTATGATAGTCCAAAGAATGACACAGGGAAGACATGAGTAGTCTTATATTTCATGGTAGTCAGAGGTTTCATTTGACTAGTCATACAAGGGCTGAGAAGTCAGGTTGTAGCCTGTGTGAATCCTGCCCCCTGTGGGAGATGAGAAGAGCTGGATGACCTGCATAAGTTCTTAATGAGAGTAAACCCCAGATACAGGCTGACAGTCATGGACGCCATCATGCAAATCTAGTTCAAGAGAGACAGAAAAGCATTCCCAAATACCTATGAGCAACTGATCACACTCAGGACAGAACTTGCAATTGTGGAAGCAATACAATATATTTGGTTCCAAGCCCTAGATACTACAGGTACCAAAAAAAGTATATCAAGACCATGGCATCCTATTGCTTACTGCAAGGGCAGGCTCTCAAGGGACATGGCTGCACAACACAGTGTCACCTAGTGAGAACAGTTATGGCACCATTCCCTAACATTGATGCTGATGCTACTTTCCCTCTAGGAATAAAGAAGAGCAGAAGCCAGCACACCATCAGCACATTAGTTTCGTCATCTTCCAATGGTCTAATTTCTGTTTTTATCCAAAATGCTTGTTATAGAGTAGGCAGAAGACCCAGTGGGACTGGCCTTCTCTTCAGGCCACTCCAGATGACACCAACACTGGACAAAAGACACTGTCTCCCACATTTACTGAATGAGCAGCTTCAGGGAGAAGAGCAGCATCAATGAGAACAGAAAAAACAACATATTCTCTGTCTGTGCTTCAGAAGAGTGCAAGATATTCACCAGCTGGTGTCGGAGCAGAGGCTTTAAGAGATGGAGGAAGAAATGGGGGAAGTTCCCTGATGAACCTTTGTCATGGCTTTACATCAAGAAAGAAACTTCACAAGAGGCAGGACAGAGATTCTCCCCAAAAAGAAGGAATAAGGATAGCGTGCAGAGAACAAGGACCAGGTACAGCCCAGGTACCTTGGTGCTTTGTCCTACTCAGTTGGCTCTGTGCTGGTTCTTCCTCTATCATTTCCATTTCCTTAAAATTGGTACCTTCTTACCTTCTGTAAGTACTGTTTGATTCTTCCTCTATGCCAAGGGTTATTCCTGTTCTGGATTTCTCCTCTTCCCATCAGGAACTCAATGTGACTGATGTATACCCCACTCTACAAAGTTATCACTTGCTGATCCTATCCTTTCACCTGAATTGCATTACCCTCTGAAAGGGAACAGCTCCCACAAGGTGAGGAATAGAGGGATATGAGCTCTTGTGATCTTCCAGGGGATAACAGTCCTAGAACATGTGGAAATCAGTCACATGTGCTAAAAAAAACAAATTCTTGGGCTTTCAAAAGTAACATCACATTCCAGTAAGGGTCAAATATAATAACTAGCAATGTCAATAAAAATTGAAAGTGAACTTGATGCAGCTGTGCCTATCATGAGTCAGTGTAGGTCCTGGAACAATGTAGGCACAGAGATAGTGGAATTACTGTAACAATGGAAGTCCACCATTATTGGCAATCATAAAATATTGGAGATAATGAGAGAGTGGAGATTAGGCTGGAACAGTGGGTGTCCTATAACAATGGAGGCACTGTATAAGTGGATGTCCTGCAACCAGAGATGTCCTTCAATAATGGAGCTACTTGGACTGAGGAAGTCCGTAATACTGGAGGTCCTGGGACAGTGGAGGTTCTGCAAGAATGGTATTCCTGTCAATGTAAAAGTAATGAAACTGTGGAGAACCCTCAACAATGGAGGTCATGTGCCAGCAGAAATCCTGTAAAAGTCTAAAAGAGTTGATATCCTGTGACAGTGGAGGCCCTGTGACAATGGAGGTCCTGCCCCTGAGGCAGTACAGTTGCTCCAACATTGGAGGTCCTGAAACAGTGAAGGTCCTGAGACAGTGGAGGTTCTTTGATAGTTAAGGTGATTGGAGAGTGAAGGTCCAGTATCAGTTGAGGTCCTGCGACATTGGAGGTCCTAGAGATATAGAAGTCCTGAGACAGTGGAGATGAGCCTGGAAGAGTGGAAGTCCTGTGACAGAGGAGGTCCTGTGACAGTGGTGGACATGCAACAGTGGACATCCTTCTACACTGGAGGTCCTACAAAGGTAGAGGTCCTGAGACAGTAGATTTTCAGTGAGAATGGTGGTCATGCAACAGTGGACTTTCTGTGCCAGTTGACATCCTATAAATTCTAGTTGGTGAGATAATCAATGTGCTTCAACAGTGGAGGTCCTACAATAGTGAAGGTCCTTCAAGAGTGGCGGGGCTGAGACACTGGAAAACCTGCAACAGTGGGCATCCCTTAAGAGTTGAGTTGCTGCAACAGTGAAAGTCCAGCAAATGTGTACATCCTGTGCTAGTAGATGTCCTCAAATTTGGAGTCCTTAGAAAGTGGAGTTGCCTAGACAGCAGAGTATCTATCACAGTGGAGTTGCTGCATAGTGGACATCAAAGTCCTGCTAATGTAGAAGCAATGATGCCAGCCAGTAATGACCATGGCATTGATGATGATGGGTGACCACCTCACCATGATCTCACTTCTTCAAGTCATTGTGAGCAAAACAAAATTATGTCTCATCATGGAGCTTGTTGAAGGTCAACAGCTTTCCAAATTCATCCAAAAGTATGGCTACCTAGAACAGGACAAGGTCAGGAAAATATTTTGCAAAGAACAGCAGTGATGATCTACTGCCATAGGCACACAATGTTTCACAGCTACCTGAAGCCATATAATATAATGTTGGATTTCAATGGAAAAGCCACAATCAGCAACTTTATCCATAGTACCCCAATTGAACAGGGCAAATGCTAAACCGGCACTATGGTGCTTACAATTTTGGTGCCCTTGAACTCTTCTTTGTCAATGTTTATGGTCAACCATCATAATTTTCTATTACTAACAGTAAACCCCAGATGTAAGCTGACAATCACAGATGTAATAACGCAATCCTGCTTCAAAGAATGGGAGGAAAGTAATAAAATATATTCAGTTCTAAGCCTAAGATATAAAGAATCTTTATATCAAAGATAGTATAACCAGACCATGGCCTCCAATTGCTTACTGGAAGGGCAGGCTATCCAAGTGCCTGGCTTCACAACCAGTCTCAGACTGGCTCCATTCCCTACCCTTATGATTATGCTGCTTTCCCACTAGGACTTTAGAGTGGAAACCAACCCACCATTGGCACATTGGACTTGTCATCCCCCCTGGCCTCGTTTCTGCCTATGTCCATAATGCTAGTCATAGAGGATTAAGAACCACTGAGACTGGCCTTCTCCTCCAGGCATTCCAGATGACACCCACGCTAGACAAAGCATACATGCTAGAGTGTCTGCTGCCTTCAGTCAACAAACATTCTCAGGTAGAACAGAAGCAGCAATGAGAACACAGAAGACAATACATGATATTTTCTTGGACAACAAAGGAAAAGTCAAAGTCATGGTCTTTGGCCTTATGAACCAAGTTGATATAGGGCAAATACAGAACCAACACTATGATGATTACCCTTTGCTTTTATCTCTCTGTGCCTCTGGAGTAGGCAAGTCTGTCCCCAGCATGGCCTGGCCCAGAGGATTTCAGAGATGGTCTAAGAAATTAGGAATATCCAAATGAAGCAGTGTTCTTTTGTTCGATCATGCAAGAAAACTCCCCTGGGACAGGACAGTGTCTGTCCTGAGAAATGAGGGATAGACACAGCATCCAAAGAACAAGCAGCAGGCAGGCACAGCCCAGGTACCTTTGTGCCTTGTCCTGCCCAGTTTGCTCTGTGCTGATTCCTCCTGTGTCTCTGGTTTCCATTTCTGCAAATAGTTTCCATTTAACTTCTGTAAGTACTGTCTTTTTTTTCCTCCTCCCCACGCCTTCTCCCTCTTCTGGATTTCTCCTTTTCCCAGCAAGGACTCAATGTGACTGATGTGTACCCCGGACTACAGAGTTGTCCTGCTGACCCCATGCCTTCTGGACTGGAACACCACCGAAACAAAACAGCTGCCACAAGGTGAGGTCTACAGGGCTGTGGGCTCGTGCAACCCTCTAGGGGCAACTGATGCTAGCACATCTGGTAATTAATCACAAGATGTGCAGGAAAAATTGTTATTTTTTCAAAAATACCATCACATTCCATTAAGCCTCAAAACTAATAACCAGCAATGCTTTCAAAAAAGGGACAGGGGAATTAATGAAACAGTGCAGATCCTGAGACAGTTTGGGGCCTGCAACTGTGGAGGCACTGGGATAGTGCAGTTTTGTATTTGAGGTTGTGAACATTGGAGGTCCTGTAAGAGTGGAGGTCCTGAGACATTGGAGATGGGACTGGTACAGTGGAAGTCCAGAGACAATGCAGGTGCTGCAAGAGTGGATGTCCTGGAACAGCGGAATTCCTTGGACAGTGGAGGTCCTGCAATAGTGGATGTGTTTAGACAGGGGAGGTCCTCCAACAGTGGAGGTCTGTTACGGTGGAGGTTCTACAACAGTGGCACTCCTGTGATAGTGGAGGGTTTGAGACAATGTAAGGCTGGCAACAATGGAGATGCTATGCCAGGAGAGGTTCTACAAAAGTCTAGTCGGTGTTAGAGTGGATGCTCTGAGACAGTGGAGATCTGGTGACAGTGGAGGTCCTGCACCATTGGAGGTTCTGGAACAATCGAGGTCCTGAGACAGTGTAGTTGCTCAGGCATTGGAGGTTAGGCAACATTGTAGGCCATGTGAGAGTGGAGGTGCTGGGAGAAATAAAAGTGATGGGACAGTGGAGGACCTGTGACTATTGTGGTCCTGCAACATTGGAAGTCCTCCATCAATTGGGGTCCTGGGATTTTTGAAGACCTGCAATATTGGATGTCCTGCAATATTGGAGGTGCTGATTCAGCAGAGATGAGCCTGGTACAGGTGAGACCTGGCTAAAATGGAGGTGCAACCACACTGCAGGTCCTGCAAGAGTAAATGTCCTATTACAATGCAGTTGCTCCAAGTTTATAATTCCTGCAATACTTGGTTTTCTAGGACAGTGAAAATCCTACAAAAGCAGAGGTTGTGTGTCAGTTGAGGTTCTTTGACAGGGAATGTCCTAAAACAATGGACATCCTTCAACATCGGAGGTCTTGCAACAGTGGAGGTCCTAGACAGTGCATTTGCACTGTCAGTGGAGGTCCAGAACAGAGGAATTTTTTGGGCCAGTAGAGGTCCTGCAAAAGTCTAGCTGCTGAAAATGTGGATGTCCTACCACATCGGAGGTCCTGCAACAACTGAGGTAATGCAACAGTGTAAGTATACCTACTGTGGACATCCTGTGCTAGTAAAGGTCCTGCAAGTTGGCGTTGCTGAGACTGTGAAGGTGCAGGGACACTGAAGGTTCTGCAACAATGGAGGTCCTTATAATAGTTGAGGAACTGCAACTGTGGATGACCTGTGCTAGTAGAGTTCCTGCAATTTGAAAGTCCTGAGTCAGTGGAGGGGCTGAGACACTGGAGGTCTTTTGACAATGCAGGTCCTTGTCACCGTGGAGGTGCTGTGATATAGGAGGTCTTACAACAGTAGAGGTCCTTGTAATAGTTGAAGTGCTGTGACAGTGGAAGTCCAGGGGCAGTACAATTCCTGTGCCAGTAGAGATCTTGCAGTTTGGAGGTAATGAGACTGTGGAGTTTCCTGACAGCTGCGGTACTACCACAGTGGAGGTCCTGTGACAAGGGAGGTCTTAGGATAGTGCAGTGACTGGGACAGTGGAAGTCCTGCTACTGTGGTTATCAAAGTGCATGCAAAGAAGCAGCAAGGGTGCCAGTCAGACAAGAGCATGGCCAATATAATGAAGATATACATCCACCCCAATATCATATTGCTTCACCAAGTAATTGAGTCTGAGACACATCTATACCTTCTCATGGAGCTAGTTGAGATTCTATAGCTTTACAAATTCATCTGAATGTCTTGCCACCTCAAGGAAGACAAGGTCAGGGAAATATTTAGGCAAATATTAGCAGACTCGATATACTGGGATGGGCACAGTGTAGTTCACGGAGACTTGAAATCGAGTGATATTTTGTTACACAAGAACGGAAAAGTCAAAATCATCAACTTTGGCCTTTCCTACCAAAGTTGAACCTGAGCAAATGATGAGCTGGCACTAAGGTGTTTACAATTTTGATGCCTGTTATTACATCCTAGGCAAACATTGTAATGGAACAAAGAACAATATTTGAGTTAAGGAGTAGGCTTATAATTCACTGTTGTAGGATTTGACTCAGTTGTTATAAAAAGGTGAGAAGACATGTTGTGGCCGGTGTGTATCCTGCCCACTGTTGGGTGTCCGAAGAGCTGGAGATCTGTGTAGCATCTTAATGGCAGTCAACCCCAGATATGGGCTGATAGTCATAGAAGTAGTGATGTACCCCTGGTCAATGAAGAGTGGAAGTGGTTCCCAAATCCTTGGAGGAACTGATCCCCCTCACTCCAGACACTGCTAATGTGGAAGCAATTGGATATTTTGGGTTTTGAGCCTAAGATATTATAGATACATCAAAGAAAATTTTACCAGACCGTGGCATCCCATTGCATACTGTAAGGGCAGGCTCTCTATGGGCATTGCTGCAGATCCCAAGGTCAGCAAGTTTGTCCAGTTATGGCAAACATTCCCTACCCCTGGTGATGGCACGGATTTCCCTTTAGGACTAAAGAGAAGTAGAAGTGAGAACACCATAGACACATTGGTCTCCTCATCTTCCAAGGGTCTAATGTCTGCCTATAATAATGAGGCTAGTCAAAAGGAAGCAGAAGAGTCACTGGACTGCCCTTCTCTCCAGGACACTTCCGATGACAGCCACACTGGACAAAGCATACATGCATGACAGAGGTTTGCCCTGCATTTACTCAGCAAGCAGACACACTTACAAGAGCAGCACCAATTAGAACATAAAGGACAACCTATTCTCCAGGTGTTTGTCAGCTGAGAGCAGGCCTTTCCCCAGCTGGGGCCTTCCCAGAGGACTTAAAGGATGGACCAAGAAGATGAGAGAATCCCTGAAGTTGTGTTGCTCCTTTCCATCAAGAAAGAAACCTTACATAAGGCAGAACTGTGTTCTCTCATAAATGAGGCACAGGGAGAGCATACCGAGAACAAGCAGAAGGCAGAACCCAGGTACCTTTGTGCTTTACCCTTCCCACTTTGCTCTGTGGTCATTCTTCCTCTGGCTCTGTTTTCCATTTCCTCACAATTCTTACCTCCTTATATTCTCTAAGTACTTTACGGTTCTTCCTCCACCACAAGCCTTCTCCATCTTGTGGATTTCTCCTTTTCCCAGCTGGGACTCAATACGACCTAATTGTACTCCACTCCACAGAGTTGTCTTGCTGATCAAATCCCTTCACCTGAACTGTATGACCCTCTAAGGACAACAGCTTCAACAAGATGAGGGCTACAGAGCTATCAGATCAGGGAATCTTCCATAGGTTACTGGTCCTAGCACATGTGGCCATTAATCACAAGTGATACAGGACAAATTCTTATGTTTTCAAAAGTAACATTACATTCCATTCATCCTCAAATCTAATAACTGGTAATGCCTTTGAAAAAGTGTAATTAGAGTTGCTGCAACAGTGCAGATCCTGTGAAGAGGTAGGTCCTGTAACAGTGGAGGCACTGAAATAGTGCAGGTTCTGGGACAGTGAAGGTCCTTTGAAAGTGGAGGCACTGCGATAGGGGAGGTCATTCTACCTACAGTGGAGATGCTGCACCATTGAAGGTTTGGCTACAGCGGTGGTCCTGTGACAACTGAGGTCCTGCAAAATTGTAATTGCTGACACAGTGGTATTCCTGTAAATGTAGAGATCCTGTGACAGTGAAGCTGCAGCATCATTAGAGGTCCTGCTTCAGTTGATGTCCTGAAACAGTGTAGTTGCTTTGACCCTGGTAGTGCTACAACAGTGGAAGTTCTGGGACAGTGGAGGTTATAGGCTAGTGGAGGGCCTGCCAACAGTGCATATCCTGTGCCAATGCTGGTCCTACAAAAGTGTAGTTGCTGAGTCATTGGAGGTCCTGTGACAGTGGAGGTCCTGCAGCAATGGAGGTCCTGTGACAGTGGAGATTCTTCAACATCTCAGGCTCTGGGACAGTGGAGCTGGTTGATGTATGGACAGTGGAGGTTCTGCAATAGTGGAGGTGTTTAGACAATGGAGGTCCTGTAATAGCATTTTCTCAGTTCTGGATTTCTACTCATCCCAGAGGGGACTCACTATGACTGATATGTAGCCCACTCTACAGAACTGTGTCCTGCTGATCCCATCCCTTAACCTGGATTCAACTTCTCCCAAAACACAACACCTCCGACCAGGTGAAGACTGGTGGACTAAGGGCTCATGGAATCTTCCAGGGGATATCAGTCCTAGAATATGTGGTCATCAATCACATGTGATGCAGAAAAAATTCCTGTGTTTTCAAAAGTAATATCCCATTCCATTAAGACTCAAATCTAATAACCAGCAATGTCAACAAAATGTGAAAGTAGAATTGGTGCAACAGTGCAGATCCTGCTACGGTGTAGGTCCTGCAACACTGGAGGTACTGCAACAGTAGAAGTCCAGCAACATTGGAGATCCTGCAATAATGTAGGTCCTGAGACAGTGGAGATGAGGTTGGAACAGTGGAGGTGCTACAACAATGGAGGCACTCTAAGAGTGGAGGTCCTGCACCCATGGAGGTCCTTCAAAAATGGAGGTGCTTAAGACTGACGTTGTCTGCAATAGTGGACATCCTAGGACAGTGGAGGTGCTTCAACAGTGGAGGTTCTGTGTTAGTTAAGGTACTGAGACAGTGGAGGATCATCAGCAATGGAGGTCCTGGGCCAATATAGGTCCTGCAAATTCTACTAGCTATCCTGCAACTGTGGATATCTTTTAACAGTGGAGGTCATGCAACATTGGAGGTCCCTGAGACAGGAAATTGGTCCGATATTGGAGGTCCTGCAACAGTGTAGGTCCTGCGACAGTGAAGGAGTTGGGACAGTTAATGTGATTGGACAGTGGAGATCCAGTGTCATTTGAGGTCCTGTGACATTAGAGGTCCAACAGTTATAGTGTAGGTCCTGAGACAGTTGAGATGAGTCTGCGAGAGTGGAGGTCCTGCAAAAATAAGTGTGCTAAGACATGGGAGATCCTGCAACAGTGAATGTCCCGAGACACTGGAGTTTCTGAGACAGTGGATGTACTTGACCAGTGGAGGTTCTCCGAGAGTGGAGGTCCAAAGCAATGGAGGTCCTGTGATTGCATAAGTGCTGAGAGAGTGGCGATCCTGTGACAGAGAAGGTCCTGTGACAGTGGTGGCCCTGAAACAGTGTATGTGATTCAACACTGGAGGTCCTGCAACAGTGAAGGTCCTGATACGGTGGATTTATCATGAAATTGAAGAACCAGCAACTGTGGACTTTCTATGCCAGTTGACATTCTGCAAAATTCTAGATGCTGCGAGAATGGATGTGCTGCAACAGTGGAGGTCCTACAATAGTGGAGGTCCTTCAAGAAGGGCAGTGCTAAGACACTGGAAATCTTGCTAAAGTGGATGTCTTTTAAGAGTTGAGTTGCTACAAGAGTGAAAGTCCTGCAAAAATGTACATTCTATGCCAGGGGAGGTCCTGCAATTTGGAGGTCCTGAGAAAGTGGAGTTGCCCTGAGAGTGGAGGTTCTACCACAGATTAGGTCCTTTGACAGTGGCTGTCAAAGTCCTTGTAATGGAGAAATAATAATGCCAGCCAGTAATGACCATGGCAGTGATGATGATGGGTGACAATCCCAACATCACGTGGTTTCTTCAAATAATTGAGACCAAAACAATATTATATCTTGTCTTGGAGCTTGTTGAAGCTCAACAGTTTTACAAATACATCCAAAAGTATGGCTACCTAAAGCAGGAGAAGTCAGTAAAATATATTGCAAATATTAGCAGTGATGAACTACTGCCCTGGGCACACAATATTTCACAGGGACCTGAAACCAAATAGCAATTATCTTGGTTATTAATGGAAAAAAACAAAATCATCGAATTTTGCCTTAGTACCCGAGTTGAACCAGGGCAAATGCTGAAGCACCACTGTGGTGCTTACACTTCTGTTGCCCCTGAACTCCTCTTTGTCAACGTTTATGATGGTCAACCATCATCATTATCTCTTAATCACAGTAAACCCCAGATATAGGCTGACAGTCACAAACCTCATAATGCAACCTCGCTTCAAAGAATGGGAGGGTTTCCCAAATCCCTATGAGGAAATGGTACCTCAGGCCACACCCTACAACTGTGGAAGTAATGCAATATATTCAGTTCTAAGCCCAAGAAATAAAGATTCTTTAAATCAAAAAAAAATTATTAACGGATAATGGCGTCTAATGGCTTACTGAAAGGGCAGGCTATCCAGGTGCCTGGCTTCACAACCAGGCTCCCTCACTGAGTCCAGTTAGGGCTCCATTCCCTACCCTTAAAGATTATGCTGCTTTCCATCTAGGACTTCAGAGGAGTGGAAACCAAACCACCATTGGCACATTGAACTTGTCATTCCCCATGGCCTCGTTTATGCCTATGTCCATAACTCTAGTCATAGAAGATTCAGAAGAATCACTGGGACTGGCCTTTTCTTCAGGCCATTCCAGGTGACACCACACTGGACAAAACATACATGCCAGGGTGTCTTCTGCCTTCAGTCAACAAGCAGCCTCAGGGAGAACGAAAGCAGCAATGAAACCACAGAAGACAACCTATTATCCCTCTGGGCTTCAGGAGAGGGCAAGACTGTCCCAAGCAGGAGCATGCTCAGATGCTTTACAGGGTGGACCAAGAAATTAGGAATATCCAAATCAAGCAGTATTCCTGTGCTCAATCAAGCAAGAAAACTCTCCTTGTACAGCACAGTGTCTCTCCTGAGAAATAAAGGCTAGAGTACATCCAAAGAACAAGCAGCAGGCAGGCTCAGCGCAGGTACCTTTGTGCTTTGTCCTACGCAGTTTGATCTGTGCTGGTTCCTCCTGTGTCTCTGGTTTCCATTTCTGCAAAATTGTTTCTGTTTTACCTATTCTAAGCATTGTATGATTCTTGCTCCACCATAAGCCTTCTTTCATTTCTGGATTTCTACCCTTCCTAGCAGGAACTCAACACAACTCATGTGTACCCCACACTAGAGTTATCCTTCTGACCGCATGCCTTCACCTGGACTTTAGCATTCCCAAAAGACAACAGAACACCACAAAGTGAGGCTTCGAAGGCTATCGGCTCATTGAGTCTTCCAGGCGCTACTGATCTAGCACATCTGGACATTAATCATAGGAGCTGAAGAAGAAATTCTTAACTTTTCAGACGTAGCATCACACTCCTTGAAGCCTCAACACTAACAACAAGCAATGCTTTCAAAAATGTGACAGTGGAGCTGGTGCCGTAGTGCAGATCCTCTGACAGTGTAGGTCCTGTAACAGTGGAGGCACTGAGATAGTGGAGTTACTTTCACATTGGAGGTCATGCAACATTGGAAGACCTGCACGAGTGGAAGTCATGATACAGTGGAGATTTGACTGCTGTAGTGGAGGTCCTGAGACAAGGCACATGCTGCAAGAGTGGATGTTCTGCAACAGTGGAGTTCTTGGACAGTGGAGGCCCTGGGACAGTGAAGGTTCTACAACAGTGGAATTTCTGCGATAGTAGAGGTCTTTAGACAATGTAAGACCAGCAACAATAGAGATCCTGGGCCAGTAGAGGTCCTGCAAAAGTCTAGGTGATGATAGAGTGGATGTCCTGAAACAGTGGAGGTCCATGACAGTGGAGGTCCTGCATCATTGGAGGTTCTGGATCATTGAGGTCCTGAGACAGTGCAGTTGCATAGACATTGGAGTTCCTGCAACAGTGTAGGTCCTGTGAGAGTGGAGGTGCTAAGAGAGTGAAGGTGATGGACAGTGTAACTATTGTGTTCCTAAAATGATGGAGGTCCTGCAACAGTTGAGGTCTTGATACAGTACAGTTCTTCCAACTTTGGAGGCCCTGCAACAGAACAGTTCCTGGGAAAGTGGAGGTTCTGGGACAGTAAAGGTGACGGGAAAAAGGAGGTGCTGCATCACTTGAGGTCCTGGGACATTTGAGGCCCTGCAATATTGGAGGTCCTTAGAAAAGTAGAGGTTCTGAATGAGTGCATTTGCACTGACAGTGGAGGTCCAGCAACAGTGGACTTTCTCTGCCAATAGAGGTCCTGCCAAAGTGTAGCTGTTGAGAAAGTGGATAATATCCTACAACGTTGGAGGACTGGCATTAGTGAATGCCCTGAGACACTGGAGATCCTGAAATAGTTGGTTTGCTTGGACAGTGAAGCTGCTACAAAAGTGGAGATCCTGTATCAGTGGAGGGGTTTTGAAAAAATGGAGGTGCTGCTACACTATTGGTCCAGCAACAGTGAATATCATGAGACAACGCATTTTCAATGACAGTGGAGCTCCAGCAACAGTGGAATTTCTGTGCCAGTAGAGGTCCTGCAAATTCTAGAAGCTGAGAGGGTCCATGTCCTGCAACATTGGAGGTCCTGCAACAGTTGAGGTACTGCAACAGTGTACGTCCAGCTACAGTGGATATCCTGTCCTAGTAGAGGTCGTGCAAATTGGCCTTGCTGAGACAGTGGATTATCCTGTGAGAGTGGAGGTCCTATGACACTGGAGGGGATGGGACAGTGGAGGTCATGCCAAAATTGCGGTCCTTGTAATGGTTGAGTGGTTATAACAGTGGAAGTCTAGCAACAGTGGACATCTTGTGTCAGCAGAGGTCCTATAACATAAAGGTCCTAGGACAGTGGAGTTACTGAGACATTGGCGGTCCTGTGAGTATGGAAATTCTTTTAACAGTTGAGGTGCTGTGACACTAGAAGTACAGCAAATGTAGATATCCTCTGATAGGAGAGCTCCTGCAAATTGGAGTTGCTGAGAGAGGGGAGGTCCTGCAACAGTAGTGATCCTGAGACAGTAGAGATCCTGCAACAGTGGAGGGGCTGAGACACCGGATGTCCTTTGACAGTGGACTTCTTTGTAATTGTAGAGGTGCTATGACAAGGGGGTTCTGCAATGGTAGGGGTCCTTGTTATAGCTGAGGTATTCCAACAGTGGAAGTTTAGGGACAGTAACTTCCAGTGTCCGTAAAGGTCTTGCAATTTGGAGGGTCTGAGACAGTGGAGTTGCCTGACCGCAGACGTCCTACTGCAATATTGGTCCGGTGAGAGTGGAGGTCTTGGGATAGTGCAGGTACTGGGACAGTGGAAGTTCTGCTACGGGGGTTATCAAAGTGCATGCAAAGAAGAAGCAATGGTGCCAGCCAAACATGACCATGGCAAATATAATGAAGATTTTCATCAACCCCAACATCATCTTGCTTCTCCAATTGAGTCTGAGACAAGTCTAATAACTTATCATGAAACTGGTTGAAATTTTACAGCTTTACAAATACATTTGAAGGTCTTTCCCCTTAGAGGAGTACAGGGTCAAGGAAATATTTGGGTAAATATTAGCAGGCTTGATCTACGGCTATGGGCACTGTAAAAGTACACAGTGACCTGAAACCAGATTATATTCTGTTAGAGAAGAATGGAAAAGTCAAAATCATCAACTTTGGCCTTCAAGGCAAGTCAAACTTGGGCAAATGCTGAACTGGCAGCATGGTGCTTATCCTAATGGTGCACCTGATCTCTTCCTAGGAAAACGTTAGGATGTTCCAAAAACAAAACAAAACAAAACAAAACAAAACAAAAAAAACAACCCCCCCAACATATGGACTTAGGAGTAGGGTTACATTTTGTCATACAAGAGCTGAGGAGACAGGTTGTGAGTGGTATTTATCCGGCCCACTGTGGGGTATCAGAAGAGGCAGCTTAGCCTCCTAATGACAGTGAATCACAGATATGGGCTAACAGTCACATAGGTGATGACACATCCATGCTCAATGAAGACTGTAAGTGGTTCCCAAATCCCTATGAGGAAATGATCCCTCTCATGCCAGATACTCCACTTGTGAAAGCAATGTAATATATTGGGTTTTGAGGCCAAGAGATTATAGATTCACTGTATCAGGGAAGGTACAACCAGAGCATGGCATCTTATTACTTAATGTAAGGGGAAGCTATTCACCGGCATGGCTGCATAACCCAGGCTCAGTAAGTTTGTCCAGTTAGGGCCCCATTCCCTACCCTCACTGACGGCACTTATTTCCCTCTAGGACTAAAGAGGAATAGAAGTGAGTACACTGTAGACACATTGGTCTCATCTTCCAATGGTCGAGTGTCTGACTTTGATCATACTCCTAGTCAAAGAGGCAGAGGCGCCTACCCTTCTTTTCAGGATACTCCCAATGCCACCCACACTGAATAAAGCATACATACATGCTAGAAGTGCCCTGTGTCTTCAATCAACAATCAACCACACTTAGAAGAGCAGTCGCAATGAGAACACAGAGGACAACCTACTTTCCTGCTGTTTCTCAGCAGAGAGGACTTTCCCCAGCTAGGGCCTTCCCAGAGGCTTTGAAAGAATGAACAAATTTCAATGGGGAAATTCACTGATGAAGTTGTGTTGCTGCTTTCTTTCAAGAAAGAAACTTTATATGGGGAGAAGAGAGTGTTCTCCCAGAAATGAGGCACAAGGCGATCGTCCAGAGAACATGCAGAAGGCACAACCCAGGTACATTTGTGCTTTGTCCATCCCAGTTTGCTCTGTGCTCATTCTTCCTCTGGCTCTGTTTTCCAGTTCCCCATAATTCTTACCTTCTTATATTCTCTAAATATTTTATGATTCTTCCTCTAACCTAAGCCTCCTCCCTCTTCTGGATTTCTTTTCTTCCCAGCAAGGACTCAATATGACTGCTGTGTATCCCACTCTAGAGCGTGGTCTTGCTGACTGCATCCCTTCACCTGAAGTTTATCACACTCTAAAAACACCAGTTTCCACAAGGTGAGGTGGAGAGTGCTATGACCTCATGGAATCTTTCCATAAGTTACTGGTCCTAGCACAAGTGGCCATTAATCACAAGACGCACAGAACAAATTCTTATGTTTACGAATGTAACATCACATTCCATTCAGCCTCAAATCTAATAACCAGTAATGCCTTTGTAAAAGTGCAATTAGAGTTGTTGCAACAGTGCAGATCCTGTGAAAAGGTAGGTCCTGCAACAGCGGAGGCACTGAAATTGTGCAGGTTCTGTGACAGTGAAGGTCCTTTGAAAGTGGAGGCACTGTGATAGGGGAGGTCATTCTACCTCTAGTGGAGGTGCTGCAAAATTGAAGGTTCGGCTACAGTGGAGGTCATGTGACAACTGAGGTCCAGCAATTGGAATTGCTGATACAGGAGTATTCCTGTAACTGTAGAGATCCTGTGACAGAGAAGTTGGAGCATCATTGGAGGTCCAGCTTCACTTGATGTCCTGAAACAGTGTAGTTGCTGTGACCATGGTAATGCTACAACAGTGGAAGTCCTGGGATAGAGCAGGTTATAAGACACTGGAGATCCTGCGACAGTTGTAGTGCTCCTACAGTGGAGGTCCTGTGACAGTGGAGGTCTGCAGTAATGGGGGATCTGCGACAGTGGAGTTGATGTATGGACAGTGGAGGCCCTGCAATAGTGGAGGTGTTTCCACAGTGAATGTCCTGCAATCATAGTGTTGTTTGGACTGTGCAGTTCCTTGGACAGAGGAGTTCTTGTGACATTGATGGTCCTATGACATTGGACGTTGTAAGACACTTGAGCTCCTGCACAGTAGAAATCCTGTGATAGTTGAGATGCTGAGAAACTTGAAGTCCTGTAACAGTGGAGTTGACACACAGACAGTGGACTTCCTGAGGTAGTGGTGGTGCTTAAACAGTGGATGTCCTGTGACAGAGGAGGTCCTGCAATATAGGAAGAACAACATATGCTGGCTGGACCACACAGTGCTTCCAGTAAATAGACCACCAACCAAGGGGTGTACAGGGATGTGATATATATCTATATCTATATCTATATATCTCTCTATATCTATATCTCAGAGGATGGCATTATCTGAAACCAATAGGATGAAAATCCCTTGGTCCTGTGGAGATGTGATGCCCCAATATAGGAGGATGCTGGAATGGTGGGTTTGGAAATGGTGGTGGGTTTAGGAGCACCATCATAGTGGCAAGATGGACTGATGAGATTGAAGATGTAGGAGTGGGAGTTTGTGGAGTGGCACCTGGAAAGTGGGCTATCATTTGAGATGTTAAAAAAAGTGAAAATGATAAGGTTTACATTGTCTGACCAAAACCCAAGGGACACTACATAAGGAACACAAAAACCCACAGGTGCTCACCAACAATCAGATAAAATTTGGCCTTCGGTGGTCTACTCCAAAGAAACTATTCCAAGAATACTGTTTAATTTTTTCAAACACAGTTTAAAACTCTTAAGTGTGCTCTCAAATCTGCCCCAATTCACATAAATCAATCAAAACTGTTGGCTTTGTAAATAGTTCTCTCGTGTCCCAATGTTTATATGCTGGTCACACCAACAACATTATACTTGTCTTCATGTGAGTCAAACAATGTGGGATCCTTGTCCCAAGTGGGCCATGCAGACCCTGAGCTCACCTTCAGGTTCTCACATACACATAAAAGCACACACACACACACACACACACACACACACACACACACACACAGAGAAAGAGAGAGAGAGAGAGAGAGAGAGAGAGAGAGAGAGAGAGAGAGAGAGAGAGAGTGCTTATCATCTATTTCTAAGGCATAATGTGTGCTCTTGGAGTTGGGCACTAGGACTTGCACATGTAAACAAGTGCTGTACACCTAGGAACACTTTCTGATCTGTATTTTCTCTTTTATATGCAGTTCCTTGGATATCTTCAAAAGCAAGTAGGGCATTGACATATCATGAATTCTTGGGCCTAAAGGTAAATTTTAATACAAAGCTCACATGTCACTCACAGATGACTCTAATAGGAAGTACATTAAGTTCAGTATCATTCAATCTGAAACCCTCAATGTGTATACACCACTCTCACTGCCCTCACAAAATCTCATGTTTGGACCACTCTGCCTAGCTGGAGATACCTGTTTATCTCCCAGAATAAAAGGGAGGCTCCAGGCTCAAGTGGAACAGCAGATTCAAGGTGGGACTATTGGGTGACATTACAGTGAACACCAGGGACTTCCCCTGAGAGGCAGGAAGTGGTCCTTTCATTCCTGCTGGGGAAACAGTATCTAGATTGTCCTGCATGGGACAGAATCCTCTCATTCTAGCAGATATCCTGGGTGACAGAAGGAATGTAGGTAGATTATGAAATCAAACTACCACATTTCTTTCTGAGGCAGAGACATTTGAGAACCTTGGCCCAGGAGTTAACAGCTCCAGATAGCAAGGTGATGTCAGTGTGGGCCCTGTATTGACCTATGTATAGTTATTTATGTTAATCACCAAATATTTTAAATTTACAGCACTTAAGAGCAAAGTCTCCCAGGAGACTCAGCTAAAACTAATCAGTGAGTTTTTAAGGGCAGCAATGGGGGGAGGATGGGGAGGGGAACACCCATAAAGAAGGGGAGGGGGAGGGATTAGGGGGATGTTTGCACGGAAACCAGGAAAGGGAATAACCCTTGAAATGTATATAAGAAATACTCAAGTTAAAAAAAAAAAGAAAGAAAGAACACAAACAAGTAGGAAATTTAAATTCATGTGACTGCTAGAAGTAAAGCAAGATGCTCTTGGTAGATAAGGTGATAACCTTTGTGTAAGACCCCTAAAATCATACCAACTTAAGATATGAAGTGCTCAGCTAGCATGCTTAGTGCCATGAACCCAAGACAGAGCTTCTCTATGTCTCATCATCTCTGAAGCACAGTCCACAAACAGTTGCAACAAACCTTCTCTTTCTCCAAGTTCGAAGTTACCTTTACTCTTATTGTTTCCACAGTTAACTGAGCTCTCCTGGATACACAGGTTTGACTAACCTTCTCTGAACTTCTCCCAACCATGTACAGATGGACCTCCCTCTGCACATGAGGCCTGTTCCTCTCAGGCCTGCTGTTCTCCTTCCCAGATTAGAATTGGACACCTTTCAAACCTACATTCTTAAGTCATCTATCAACATTGGGTACATGATAGGCACAAGTTGACATTGAGTGCAAAATGACACTTTCCTACTGGACAATGAATAGGGTCCAGGGGTTCCAAACATGAAAACTGTCCAGGTAAGGTCAGGTAAACCTCATACTGTCTCTATGTAGAGATAAAAATTGACACACCTTCCCAAAGCAGACTTGCTCAGCTGTCTCAGTCCACACAGCAGTCCTTTCTTCAGCTTCCTTACTTCCAGTGACTGATGAGAGTACATGAGAAGATGCTTGATTTCTACAAAGACCTGGGCCCCATGAACCACAGTAGCAGCAGCTTCTGATCAAAAGTTATACCAGGAACTGAAAATACCTAATGTTCATGCGGTGATTTAAATATGCTCAGCCCAGGGAGTGGGGCTATTTAAAGATGTGCCCTCATTGGATAGGTGTAGCCTTGATGGAAGAAGTGTGTCACTGTAGATGTGACCCTTATGTTTCTTGTCCTAGCTGCATGAAAATCAGTTTTCTAGTAGCAACCTTCAGATGATGATGTAGAACTCCCAGATCCTCCTGCAACATGTCTGCCTAGATGCTACCATGCCCCTACCTTGATGATAATGAACCAAACTGCTGAACTTGAAGGCAAACCCAAATAAATGTTCTTCTTATAAGAGTTGCTTTGGTCATGGTGTCTGTTAATAGCAGGAAAACTCTAAGTAAGTCATTTTCTACCACAGATTACTAAGTTAGTTGAGTGATGTCTTCACCTGAGGAGACATGGCCTCTTATTAAGGTGCTAATCTCCAAGCAATTTCAGGCTCTCTTCTGGTATAGGCATTGGCTATAATATTAATCTTCCCAGTGTCTTTTTCTTTCCAAACTCTACATTTTGTATTTCTTTTTGCCCCATTTGTTCTTTTTCATTGAAGACTTATAACCACAGTAAGACCGAGGCCATACTGGGCCCTCTTCAAATTTTCATCAAAGAAATTTGTTTATTACTTTTAAATTTAGCCTCAGATAAGTTTTTAGGATGTGGGCAGAAAGGAAGCCACATTTTTGTAAAAGCTTTGTAGGAATTATCCTAGACCAGTTACAAACATTTTTTCCTCCTGAATCCCCTTCTCCTGGGCTTCCACAGTCTGAATACCTCTTGGCACTCCTGACTCCCAAGTGCCTGCCAGTATAGCCCATTAAACTCTTCTTAGAGCACTGGAATTCTTACATATTTCCCAAAACAAGAAACAACCTGGCATCGTGAGGTGTCACACAGCAAGAGTCCACTCCATTATGTCACCTTCTGCATTTGTTACCTTTGTATTTCTGTGACAGAAATGCCATGAGCACAGCAAACTATAAAACAAGTAGGACATTAGTGATTCTATTTCAGAGAACATGTGTTAGCAGAGGTTAAGTTCCATGACTACAGGGCATGGCAGAAGGAGGAGGAGGCTGAGGTATGACATCTAGAATCACAAGTACAAAGCAGAGAGTGCACAGGGAGTGGTGCACAGCACTGAAACCTCGAAGCCCAGCCCCGCTGACATTCTTTCTCCAGCAAGGGCACACCTCCTGGATCTTCCCAAACAGAGTCACCAAGTGGGAAAGGAGTACTCAAATGCCCGAGACAGTGGAGGATAGCTCATGCAAAATGTTATGGTGATTCAGGAATTCGAATCAGTAACAGAGAGAACCTTCACTCTGGGTCACTGTGTGCTGATGCAGAGCCAGCAAGCTGCTCTCCCTCCTCTTGC
Source organism: Rattus norvegicus (assembly GCF_021556685.1). Classification (NCBI taxonomy): domain Eukaryota; kingdom Metazoa; phylum Chordata; class Mammalia; order Rodentia; family Muridae; genus Rattus; species Rattus norvegicus. The sequence goes on along the minus strand of NC_141534.1, from coordinate 56,420,725 downwards.
ACATAAGATGTGGATTAAGTAAAAATGTAAACAAGCATCTCCATGGAAAATCAACAGCCCTGTTAATCTGGTCACACTTACAGTATAGGTCTAGAGGTATTGGACACTGAAATCGCAGAAGGAGCCAACACAAACTAAAACCCTTTAGTCTATAGGAATAAAAATACCACAGAAGGCAAAAGGGGCAAGGACATGAAGCAAACACTCACTCACTCAGCAGATAAAATTACAGCTAATCCTAACCCACAGACCTACTTCTTAAACAGCGTACATTCTGCTGGTACCTATTCAACATGATCCTAAATACTGCAGTCAGAACAAATGGTTTCTTACTTTGTTGAGTATGACTTAAAAACACTAAAGTCGTCTGAAGGAAGCGAATGGAATCTTCTCAGGGCCTAGGGAGGTCGGCTAAGGGAGTACAGAATAACAAAACAACACCACCCAATTTCCCCACCAGGAAGCAGAAACTGGTCTGCTGTCAGTTGCCAATTGGTGCAGGTTTAACAGAAGCCTCCACACTGGAAGGACTGAGGAAGTTGAGGTTAAAATACAATTACACTGAAAGGTCACTTTAGGAATGAGAAGGGTAGCAACTGGACAGTGCTCTCTCTGTCTCTCTCTCTCTTTCTCTCTCTCTCTCTCTCTCTCTCTCTCTCTCTCTCTCTCTCTCTCTGTGTGTGTGTGTGTGTGTGTGTGTTCCATGCATGTGTTTGTGTGTGAGTGTGGTTGGGTTGTTGTTGTTTGGTTAATTTGAGACAGAGTGTCACCACAAACTGAAGCTGTCCTAAAACTCACCCTGTAGACAAGGGAAGTTTGGACAGTATAGAGACCTTCTCTCTCCTGAAAGGTGGGATTAATGATGTGTAGCACAAGCTATGAGTGAATGTAAATTTCAAATTCTGAAGGTTTTATAAATCTCTTTTTGCTTGCCTTAACAATGCTGGTGCTTACAGCAATACATGGTACACTGAGGACAGAAAAGAATATACTGTGTGAGTTTGTGAGATGGATAGAAGTGAAAGGAACTAGCTGATTGAGTTTAGTTCCAGAGGCACTGTCAATATTCAAAAACAAATATAGTCAATTTTTATCATTTGTAAAAATCATTAAGGGCATCCAGTAAGAGATTAAACTATTTTTGGTGTTGTGATGCTACACAATCATAAGACTGGTTCCTGTGGAACAGGCTGGTGGAGCAGACAGTAATCAACAGGACATCAGAAAACCTTCAGAGCAAGAACTAGAGAAATCGCTCAGGGTTTGAGAGCACTGGTTGCCTTTGCAGAGGACTTTCACTTGTTTTCCAACAACTCTAAGTCAGCTCACAGTCATCTGCAACTCAACATCTAGAATATCTTACCCTCTTCCGGTTTTGTGGGCACATACTGCAGAGACAAGACAAGTCAGCCTCAGCAAGGCCTGGCCGGCTAATCACACACCCCATGGCTCTGAGCCCATCAGCACCAGACCTGAGGACTACCAGGGGTGCAAGCTTTACACTCTGGACTCTTTAACCTTTGGTCAGGAAGGTACCATGGAAAGTAGCTGGGAAGCAGAGTTTACAGAGAAAGCCATAGAAACAGTTCAGCCTTAAAAAACATAATCTGATCCCTTCAAAGCCAGGTGTATGTGTCTGTGTGTGTGTGTGTGTGTGTGTGTGTGTGTGTGTGTGTGTGTGTGTGTGTGTAGGTGATTATAAGACATAGGTGGTTTGGAAAATCAAGGAGAGGAAGGATTTATTGAGAAGCTGAGATGGTGGGGAATGAAGGGTGGATGTTGGAAGGAAGCTAGAGCATGGTGGGATTTTAATAGCCAAAGAAGTGAAATTCGTATTTAATTCCCTTAGACAACTGGTCCAGGTGCAGTGTTCCTGGTGGTGGCTCAGTGTTCCAGCTGTGGATTCAGGGAACTCAGAACATCATGATGAAAATAATCTCTCAGACTACAGAGTCAAATTCCTGCTGGTGCTCCAGTCTCATCAGAGAAGAAATTAAGTCCCTCCTCCTATGGATCCTCTCATTTTTGTCATTCTCGCCTGCAGGAGATTCAGTCCTTCCTCTGAGGGGGCTACTCATACCTGCAGGTGATTTAGACCCTCTTGAAGGGAATTCTGTCTCCAGATTGGGATGCGGACCCTCCTGTTAGGGAATTAACTCTCTAAATCTTCTCACAGAGTATGTGTGACTACCTGGAGACAGCATTATCTGCACTTCTAAACTCTGATTGGTAAAGAGAATCCACGATATGAGTTTGAAAACCTCTGAGTTATATACTGAGTAATGAAAACCTATGAGTTATAAACTGTTAATTTCTAAATGTATTCTGTTGAGTATGAAAATCTCTGTAATGTTTTGATGAAATTTACTTACTTCCTAGATTTCAAACAATAATAGAAGCTATAGTTAAATTTTAGTATATGCTTGCTCAAAGTAATTTGAAAATATTTTTGATTTTTATTAAAGATGGTGTATGACATAGAAATTTTCCCAACTATTGTTTTGTTTACTGCTAAGATATAGAAATGCTTTATTTCTGCTGACAGAGCTCATATTCATTGGTCTGGTATGACTCACTGTTCAATGCTAAACTTTAGCAGATTCCTTAGGGTCTCTGCCATTTATAATAGGATTCCATCTACAAGTTGACTGCCTTGTTCTTCCTTTCTCATGGGATGCCTTTTGTGCAATTTCTCCCCATAAATGACAAAGTCATATCATGAGAACAATGCTGGATAGCAGTGCCAAAAAGACCTGGGACACATTTACAAAGTCTGGTCCAATTAGAATGGGGCTCTGTGAGAAATTTCTGTCAGGTTTGCCCTGACCCTACGATTCTCTCTTGAGTGCCTTAGCTTGGACAAGATACACCCCACTTCATATGGTGAAGGATGAAGTCCCTGACACTCAGCAGGTGACACTTAAAGACAGTGCCTTCAAGGTGATTGATTCAAGGAAGCCTGAAAGGTGGGCTCTGTTGTAATGTCTTTGGGGTCCTATGAAGGGAACCCTAGAGCCACAGACACTTAAAGGGTGCAGGGAGAAAGCACAGAACACCAAGAGGAATCAGCTACCTACAAACTGAGGAGAACTGGAACCAACTCTTGGACCTAAGACTTCCAATCTCAAGCCCACAGAAACCTCTGCTCAGTTCTGCAGGCAGCCCAAAAATATTACAGTGTGCGTTCTTGGTGTGTCCTGGAGCCTGAAATTCACTGCTGTAAGCTCAGGTCGATCTTGGGGTAGATGGGACTAAGTATTAAGTCCTAAGATTTGTCTCTCGAGGTGAGATAAAGTGGTCCTGAGTTGGGTGCTAAGGTACAGTCCCAGGGTGAAGCTTCTGGATAGCTGGGTTGGGTCTTGAAACAGACAGAGCTGTGCGGTCCCCAGGGAACTTAACACTTGTTGCTGGAACAAAGGTTTCTTCTTTCAATGTCCACTTAGGCAAATTTGCAAAGATCAAAAATGCTGATTGTGGCTCTCACCACTTTCCCTTGGGGCATGCCCACAGAGTGCCTTGTTTTCTACTGGGAAGTCAAGCCTTCTCTTATAAGGAGCTGCTCATGCAGTCATCTCACCTCTCTGGTCAGGAAGAAAACCTGCTACAAACTCACCTTTAAGAGGCAGAACAGATCGTCTTCTCTCAGGTTAAGGTCACAGCATAGTCTTTAGATATTGGCTAGGACGGTGGGGCTTGAGCTCCCATTCCCTCAGCCTCTGTCATGTTTCCAGTATACCACAAGCCCTGGCTGGTCACATATCACTTTCCACAGAGACCTCTGTCTTCTAATCCCTCAGTCTCCCCTGTTGAACAGGAGCTTTCTGTCCCTGCAGCCCAGACATGAACTCTAATTTTAGGGTGGGGCTGAGTTTAGATCATGTAATGTTCAGACTCTCTGCTTGGCAGCCATTATCAGGCATAGTGTTTATATTTTTGTTCACTTTATCGGTCTATTTTTTCTACTGTGTGCTCTAAGAAGGGAACGCGTAGGGTTACATAATTTTTGGTGTTAGTAGCTGTACTCCCAAATCCTGCTCAGTATGTAGTCTGTGGATGTTCAGCATAGCTGAGGGAGGTGCCAAGTCAGGAGACCTTGATGTGCTGATGCAGCAAATGAGAGGTCAGAGAGGACCCAAGTGGCAGTTGGAGAAAGGAGCCATAAAGACAGTGGGGAGTAAACAGGTCAACTTCCCTAAGATTCCTGAAAAGAAGCAGACCTAATTGGTCTCCATCCCAAGGGAACTCAAGATAAGACTCACAAAAGAGCGCTAACAAGCCAATCCCAATTCTCTTATTTTTCCCACATTCCTGAGAGCAGATATGGGCGGTTTCAAACTCCCTGGGCTCCCTTCATACTCACAGGTATTTGATGCTGAAACTGCCACAACCTCTGTTCCGAAAATCCCCACAGTAACGAATGAAGGGCGTGGCTAAATCCGAGAGAGGGGGGCGGGTATTGTTCATTGGCCACTCATGCACATGCGCACTATGCCTACCCACAGAAATTTTCCAGTCTAGCTTACTGGTTCATTGAACACAGGATTTTGCTCCTGTCCTCTCAAGAAATACAAGGTCGCCACAGTACTTGAGAAATACAAATCAATTTACTGTGGCATTGTGTACCCATCTCACCTGGAGGCATCTCTTTCCCAGCCCACTCGCGATCCTGCCTCAGACTTCCCAGAGAGCAGGCCCTTCCCCTTCCGCTCTACCATCTTGCGAGCCTACCTTACAGATAATGTTTTGTTGGGTCCTTCAGTCAACCACACAGGTTCTATGTTCATTTCTCACACCGTTAATTAAATTAAAATTAAATAACTGTTAGGCTGAGAAAGAGATGCAGACTCAACTGCGACAAGTGTTCTTATAGCACTTAAGTCACAGGAGGCACAGCAACACGCTTCTTCCTTTCCTGACAGTGTATCTACATCTCCTTATTAAATGTTCAATGTCTGAGATAGCTGTGTTTGCCTGCCACCCACGAGCTCCCATTCTTCTCAGACGCCTTTGCTCCTACCAGCAAGAAAGCTCTGTAATGCTTTGAGAGCTCTAGATCCTTTGGAGCCTCTGAAATATTAGTTAACTTTAGAACAGAACTGTCATCTTTAATTTCCACCAGTGATTAGTCTAATGATGATTTGTATTTTTAAAATTAAATCCCTAGGATCAAATCCAAAATCTTTCTTTAGAATTTTTGAAATTAAATTATGAATTAGATATTCAATCTCAAATATTTACAATAGATAGGGAGGCTCACATTTTTGAAGAATGATGTGTTGTGCACCTTACATTAAAAACCTCCTTCTAGCCACCTCATGCAAATTAAAGCACATACAGGCAACATTTCACCTGCACTGAGAGACTTTCTCCTGCAGACAGGGTCCACTATAACACAGTAGTTGTCTGAAATTCTCGGATATCAATCTCCGGTAGGCAAATGGAGTTTGGAGAAAGAAGGGAAAGATAATTTCTAGGCCTACTGTCCTTGGAATGACAATGGAGAAGAGAGGGTAGAGGAAACACCCTGTCATCTTTACAGCCCTTCATTCTGCCCTCTGAGTCCAAGAACCCCACAGCTAACAAGAACAGGAAACTTCACCTTAGTCAGATCACTAAGAACTAGGCAGGATTTTTCTTGGTAAAGTAAAACAAAGTTTCTTGGATTTGGAACATCTCTCAATTGCAACCATTTCAGAAAAAGAAATTAAACATCACTTAGAAGTACATTTGTTCCTTCTTCTTCAGGCCCACTCCCACAAATCCACTGCCTAGGTCAGACCTGCTTGAGTACAGGTGACCTCTCTCTTCTCACTTACTGTTCAGTTCATTCTCAAGCTCTGTTAACTTAGGAGAGGCTTTCATTTTGTCAGACACATCAGGACCTTGTGAAAAGTGGGGCAGATGCTCTTTAAATATCAGGTTTTCAGGGGCTCCAGAACTGCCAGGTAAGTCTGCATCTTGGCTGGACAAGAAGAAAACACAAACGATCATGCATAAAAATACAACTAACTTGCCTAACTAAATTTTCATCAGAATTTTCATGTTTCAGTGAAACTTATTCTTTGTTGCATATTATTTCAGTAATTTTCTGTATTGCTGCTGAGACAAGCTACACCTACGCTGTGGTCTGAGCAGAACTTTAAAACCCAATCTGTGCTCATCAACTAAATGTAAGTTCAAGGAAAAGGGCAGGGTTTGTGACATAGGCCTATAACCAGTCTCCCAAAAAGTTATGAGTAGAACTTAAAATATAACAAAAGTCTAATAAACCAAGAAACAATTCCATGTAGAAAAGGGACAATATATTCTCTTGACAGTAACTTTCAAAAATAAATATGCACACTACAGATGGCCCAGTGGTCAACTGAAGATTACATAAATGCTAGAAAGACAAGGCAAACAGCTTAGCCATTGAGAGACCCTCTCTCAATGAGTAACAGACAGTAATCTGAGGATAATTTCTGTCAACCTCAGGGCAAGCCTCCACATGCACCTACGTACACAGATATATATGGTAATGCAACAAACCCACACTAAAAATGGAGAAAGAAAATAACAAAGACAGTGTGCTCAATTTCAGTAAGCAGGCAATTTGCGCCACCTAAGCAAGCATAACTACGGGGGTAGTTTAAAAGTACAGCGTTTCCACAAACTTTCCCCAATCTAATATGGAGAGTCAGACCAGCCCTGATTAATGTAATTCAGTGTTACAAAGGCAGAGGACATCTAACCTGAATGGATGTTTAACTATATACATATATACTTATGTAGATATATAACCTTATACAACAAACAGACAATATCAAACAAAATGGAGAGAAATTTGAAGCAATCCTACTAAAATCAGGGACAAGGCAAGCCTTCTCATTCTCCCAGTATCTATTCAGTATTTTATGGGAGGTTCTAGCCAGAACAATTAGATAACAAAAATAGATCAAAGGAATACAAATTGGGAAGGAGGAAGTTAAGATATCACTATTGGTGGATGATATGATAGTATCAACCGGTGACCACAAAATATTCTACCATAGAACTCCTTCAGCTGATAAACAATGTAAGCAAAGTGGCTAGTTAGAAAAATTCACTCTATCAAATCAGCAATCTTCCCCTACTCAAAGGAAAAATGGGCTGAAAAAAATTAGGGAAACAGCACCCTTAAAATTAGTCGCATATAATATAAAATACCTCAGGGTGACTCTAACAAAGCAAGTGAAAGATCTGAACAATAAGAACAAGACTCTGATAAAAGAAATTGCGGAAGACCTCAGAAGATGGAAAGATCTCCCATGTTCTTGGATCAGCAGGATAAACATAGTAAATTGGCCATCTTACCTAAACCAATCTATAGAGTCAAAGCAATCCCCATGAAAATTCCAACTCAATTCTTCATAGAGTTAGAGCAATTCTCAAATTCATCTAGAATGACAAAAAACACAGGATAAAGAAAAATATTCTCAACAATAAAAGAAACTCTGGGAGAATCAGTATTCCTGACCTCAACCTGTACTACAGAGAAATAATTAAAAAAAAACACAGTTATTGATACAGGGACAGGCAGGTAGATCAAGGTAATACAATGTACAACCCAGAAAATAACCCCATACACCTATGTGCACTTAACCTGTGACAAAGTAACCAAATCTATCCAGTGTAAAATAGACAGCAGTTTCAACAAAAGGTTCAGGTTCAAATGTCAGTGAGCATGTAGAAGAATTCACATGATCCCTTATGTTTATAGAAGTCTTATTTATAATACCCAGAACTTGTAACCAATCCAGATGTCCTAAAATGGAAGAATGGATATAGAAATCGTGATACATTTGCACAATGGAGTACTACCTAGCTATTATAAACAGTGACTTCATGACTTCATCAAATTTGGAAGGAAATGGATAGAACTAGAATATATTAACCCGACTGAGTAAACAAGACGCAAAAGGACACACATGCTATGTACTCACTTATAAGTTGATATCAGCCCAAAAGCTCAAAATGCCCACAATAACCCTCAAAAACCATGTGGAGCTTAAGAACAAGGAAGACCAAAGTGTGGATGCTTCAGTCCCACATAGTAGGGGGAACAAAATAATAACAGGTGGTAGAGCAAGGCAGGGACCAGGGAGCGAGAGAGGAGGGGAAGAGAAATATGCAAGGGTTGGGGAGGACAGGATCAGATTTTAGAAGGGAAATGGGCAAATTAGATTTTCAGGAAATTGATTAAAACCTGGGTGTAGCCACTACAAAGTCCCAGGTGTTAGGGCAGTGAGAGTCTCCCAGGATGCAAAAAGGATGAATTTATCTGAAGTATGCAACAAAGGGGACATACAACCTGTAGAGACCACCTCAACTAGATAGACACGGCCCCAAGTTGACGGATTGGGACACACGACCATCTCAAAAAATTTTACTTAGATATGTTCCTGTCCAAAGTAAACACAAAATAAAAACTGGAACAGACACTGAAGGAAAGGCCATACAGAAACTACCCCACCTAGGATTCCATCCCATCAGCAGATACCAATTCTATACACTATTCCTAATGCCAAGATGTGTTTACTGACAGTAGCTTGGTATTGCTGATCCCTGTTATATCAGCACCTGACCAATACAGCTGCAGATACTCACAGCCAACCATCAACCTGAGCCTGGGGACCCCAAAGGAAGAGCTAGGTGAAAAACTGAAGTAGCTGAGGGAATTGAACCCCATAGGAAGAACATTATCAGCTAACTGGACCACCCAGAGCTCTGATAGACAAAACAGAAACTAAAGAGTATACATGGAAGAAACCATGATTCCAGATACATGGCCTTTGCTGACATCAGTGGGAGAGGAGGACCCTGGTCCTGTGGAGGTTTGATGTGCCAGCATAGGGGGATGTTAGAGTGGTCAGGTGGGAGTAGGGGAGAGAATGGAGGAGCTCCCTCATAGACGCCAAGCTGAGGGGCATGGGGAGGATGGAATGGGTGGTTGTGGAGGGGCAACAAGGAAAGGGGATATAATTTGAAATTAAATGAATAAATTGATTAATTTAAAAAAATCTCATGATCATCTCAGTAGACTCTGAAAAGGCCTTTGACCAAATGTGACAGTCCCTCATGTTAAAAGTCATGGAGAGAGAGGGTTACAGAAGAATACATGAACACAATTAAGGTAACATGTCGTGCCCACCTCGGCCGGCAAGGAAGCACAACACGGTTGGATTCTTCTCAACAGCCTTTACTGCAGGACACCTTCATTGTTGACACGGGGACTCAAGCATCAAAGGTGCTCGCCTTATATACACAACAGTATGCTAATATTCTTTCAGGGATTGGGGGTACGAGTCACCCCACTGTCATCCCAGCCAGGGCAGTTGTCTTCAAAGATATTCCTAGCATGGACCACATCTTCACCTCACCAGACATTAAGCACAATAAACACCAGGGGGGCAGAGAACCCTCAGGGGCTGGAACTGGCATGTTCATACACTCTGGCTTGACCTTGGCCAACACAGGTTCAGAGAACAGCCTCTATGTAGAAAGATCTCCTTCCTCGTCTCAGAGTTTACAACATGTAGACTTAAACTAAGGTGGTGGCACACATGTGAGCAGAGGCACCAGCCTAGGCTTGTTCAATATCAAAGCCTACCTGCCACCCCTGTATCACAGTCACAGCAGCCCATCTCATGAGAATTCTAGGGGTGGTGATATTCTGGGTGAATAGTCTGTGTTCTGCTGCCAGTTTCTTTGCTTCCACATGTCCAACTGTGAGAAGGGATTGAGAAAGGGAAGGTGATGAAGCCCTGCTAATATCTACTTGGTGCCACCAAAGACAATGGAGTCTGACTGGCAAGATCTTTGAGTTAGATTTTATAAAACACAACCTCAGGACAGTTAGTAGGTACTCTCAGGAAAGTGTAGAATGGTAGGTACAATGGGACAGTATCCCTGAGGCTGGTGCAGTGGGCCAGGAACCCTGAGGCAGGTAAAACTGGGTAGGGAGACTGGAACAGGTATAACAGTGCAGGGACCCTGGTGCAGGTGCAGTGGAGCAGAGACCCTGGGGGAGGTGCAATGGGGAAGTTGTCCTGGGGAGGGGACCTTGTATTAGTGATCCTGTGGCATGTATAACTGGCATGGACCCTGGGGCAGGTGCACTGTGACGTGCTCCCAAGCTAGAATGTTCAGACAGGTGTGTGTTTGCTTCACGCAGCTGCTGTCTGAAGTAGAGAACACTGGCAACAGCCCCAGAGGGGATTTTGGGAGCTCCTTTCAAGAACGCCATAGCTCCTAACTGAGAAACTATACATTGCACAGATGGGCCTTTATTGAGATGAGCAGATTCTAAGGGGGCTGCCTTGAATAAACAGCCAAAGAAAGCAGAAATGAATAAGAAGCAATTGCACCAGCCATGTCCAAGGTGTTTTTGCTCAGATAATAGCCCCTGATGAAATCGGTTAAGTCAAATCGTCTGTCTGTCTGACTGTCTGTCTGTCATCTATCTATCTCTATCTATCTATCTATCTATCTATCTATCTATCTATCTATCTATCTATCATCTATCTATCTATCTATCTATCTATCTATCTATCTATCTATCTATCTATCTATCTATCTATCTATCTATCTATCTAATCTCCCTGAGGGAAGTCAGCTTTTATTTGTAGGAAGAAGGTCACATCCGCACCCTCTTGTGGTGAAAACGAAGATCGCATGTCGTGAGATGGGTTATTTCTTCCTTTGTATCTTTGTATCTTTCTTTGTTTCTCACTCTCTCTCTCTCTCTCTCTCTCTCTCTCTCTCTCTCTCTCTCTCTCCTTCCTTCTTTCCTTCTTTTTTTCTTTCTGTACTTCTTTATTGCTTGATGTCCCTATCAGTATTGGCTGTACCACAGACCCAGTCACAGTGTGACCCAGAAGAAGCCTACCAGGAAAGTTTGTCCTATCTCTAAGATACACTGTATAATACCATAATCTGGACTGCCGGTCAGACAAGACCTGTGTTTAGGAGACTTGTGGACAGAATGAATGTCTGTGAGTCTGGATGTAGACTCTGTGGAAGGCTCAAGTCTCCTGACTGTCCTGAAGCTTCCCACTGTGATTTATTTCCCTCCTACAGAGACAGCCACCTCAGCAACTGCATTTCCTGGTTATCCCCTAATCCTCTTACACTGTGTAGAGTGTTCAATCTCAGGGAGGGCCTGGGAATCTGAGAGACACCACTGAGACCCCTGGGCCTGGCTGACTCAACTTGAGGTTGATGTGGGCTTCCTCATTTTGCTCACCCACTGAGGACCTCAAAAGTCAGCAGTAAAGTTGCTGAGAGGCCAGGAACCTCCATATTGTCCCAAGAGCAATTGTCCTCTTTTACAGGTTCATCCACAGAGCACGTAATTCTGATTGGTGCAACAGTCTGGAAGAGTGAAAGACGTCATCTCCCAAGGGCAAGTGCTGTGCTAGTGGACACTGAGGAGCTGCAGGGATCAGACCCCTCCGCATCCTTCTCCAGCCTCTTTTGTTCTTCCTTGATATGTTTCCTGCAGATCTGAAAGATCCATGCAATTCATGACATGGGTTTGAACTTAATCTCAGGACATTTTATTCATTGCCATAAAACTAAGACCAGGTAATTCATTTGTTTGTTTGTTTGTTATATATAAGTACACCGTAGCTGTCTTCAGAAACACCAGAGAGGGCATCAGATGTCATTAGAGATTTTGTGAGCCACCATGTGGTTGCTGGGATTTGAACTCAGTACCTCTGGAAGTACATTCAGTGCTCTTAACCACTGAGCAATCTTTCTAATTTCCAAGCTAACTTTATTAATTCCAATAATGGTTTCTTTATTCAGGTTACATCCTGATCCCAGCCACTTCCCGTCTTCCTTTCTCAGTCCCACCTTACAAATCCTTTCCACCGTAATGCTCTCCCTTCTCTTTGGTACTCCCTTGGGTACCACCCCATCCTGGGGCATCTAGTCCCAGCAGGATCAGGCACCTCCTGTCCCACAGATTTACAATCAGGTAGTCCAGAATGCATAGGGTTCTAGTGGCAGCAACAGAGACTGAGACAGCCCTAAATCTACTTGTCAAATGACCCACATGGAGACCAGCTCCAGATAGCTACAGCAGGCTCTGGGGTTGGTTGCCCAGGCTCTAGCATTCTCCATGGTCCAAGGCTAATTGACTCTGCGGGTCTTCTTGTAGGGTCTTTGACCCCTCTGGTTTGCTTATCCCCCACTCTTCCTCAAGACTTACTGAGCTCCACCTGACATTTGGCTGTGGGTTTCAGCTGCTGGATGAAGCCTCTCCAGAGACAGGTGTGCTACTTTTCTCTCTGCAAGTAAATCAGAGTAACATAAATACTGTCAGAGGTTGTGTCTGTCACATGAGATGGATCTCATTTTGGGGCAGTCACTGTTTGGTTCTTCCCTCAATCTCTGCTCTGTCTTTATCCCTGCACATTTATTGGCAAGACAGATTTTGAGTTGAACATTTCGCGAGTGTATTGATGTTGCCTTCCTTTTCTAGAAATTCTTTCTTGCTACAGGAGGTGGCCATTTCACTCTCTTGCTCTGGTTGTAATCTAAGGTAGAGTCACCCTCATAGACTCCCCCTATCCTCTACTTTACCAGGCATCTGGCAAGTCACCATAGATCCCTGCCCCTTCCTGCCAAGACAGTTTGCATTATCAATTCCTTTCCTCTCCCAACTCCTTCTCCCTAGACCTAATCACCGTTTCTATCTCCTTTCCTGTCCCTTCTCTTGTCCTGTTCCATCACTTCATCCTTCTGAGGACTGGGACTATTTTTTTTTCACTTTCTGAGTAAGATTCACAACTCCTCACATAGGACCTCCTTCTTTCTTCATTCCTAATAATCTGTTATCTTCAACTTTATGGTAATGTCCACTTGCAAGTGAGTACACACCATAAATTTCTCTGTGGTTCTGGGTTACCTCCCTAAGGATGACATTGTCAACTTCATCCATTTGCCTACAAAATTCATAATGTATTTATTTTTAATAGCTGAAGAATATTCCCTTGTGTAGATATTCCATATTTTCTGTATCTTATATTCAGTTGAGGGACATCTAGGTTGCTTTTAGTTCTTGGCTATTGCAGATAAAACCACTATGAACATAGTTCATCAAGCGTCTTTGTGGGATGGTGGGGCATCTTTGGGTTTCTGTCCAGGGATTATTTAGCTAAGTCCTGAGGTAAAACGATTCCCAGTTTTCTGAGGAACTGCCAAATGACTTAGAAAGTGGATGCACAATTTGCAATCCAAGCAGCAATGGAGGAGTGTTCCCTTTTTTCCACATCCTCATCAGCACGTGCTGGATGTCACTTGAGATTTTTATTTTAGCCATTCTGATGCACATAAGTTGGAATCTCAGGGTGCTTTTGATTTGGATATACCTGATGACCATGGATGGTGAACAGTTCTTTAAGTGGCTCCTGGCACTTGGAAGTTCCTCTGAAGAATTTAGCTCTGCACCCCTTGTGTCACCATAGGCCCAGAGGAAAGACAGAAATAGAATCTTTATGGGACCCACGTGGCTTCTCAGGGTCAGTCAAAGGTCTTGGCTCCTTTATTCTCTGTAGACACAGGGCACAGGTCCTGACCTCCATGCACATGCTGCACACACTAAGGATGAGTTATGCTGGCCTCTGCTGCTTCTGGGAGTACTGAAAAACATAATCCCTGGGCCAGGGGAATAATGGGGGACAAGTGAGCTCAAGGCTCCTGCCACCTGCCTGAGGATAGAAGCCCCAGCAGGGTTCTCACTGCTGTGTTCCCCAAGATAATGACAAGCAGCTGTTACAGCAGGCCATGCTCTGGTTGAAAGGGCAGACAGGCACATCCAGGCCCAGAGGTGTGTACTGTTGCCGTGCTTGTTCTGTCTGCTCTTTACCGGCATACTCAACCATGCCACCCAGGATTTCCCAAGTTCTGTCTGCAGTGCTTTGGTTCCACAGAAGCTCTGTGGTCATGGAGAGAATGACAAACCAAGGACCAAGACCCTGCCAAGTACCTGTCCACACTTGACTCCTGCTAGAAGCCAGCAGTATGGGCAACCATGTAAAAGTGGAGATATGGACTACTTTTTTCCTCGGGAGCACTTGTGAACCCCAGGGTCAGGTGAAAAGCTTGATGCCAGGCAAGGACAAGAAGGAGCAGAGTGACCTCACCTGAGCTTGAGGGATAGGGAACCCTTTGACTCACAAACTTCAGGGACATATGTGGTGGAAGGCGAGGCAGGCTGTACACACCCCCATGGTAGCAGGTGGTGTGTGTGTGTGTGTGTGTCTGTGTGTGTGTGTGTGTGTGTGTGTGTGTACCTCTATGTGTGTCCATGTATGTGTGTGGGTGGGCCTGTCTTGACACTTGTCCTGACTGATGCCAGATACCCACAGTTGGCACAGACTCCACTTAACACTAGGGTTTTTGTTCCCAAAGGTTTTCTAATGGAAGGTAATATGCTTCTCGTCAGGGCTAGTTCACCACATTTTGTATGAATGGGGGACACTTATCTATTGGGATTGCATCCTGAGCTAGCCTTGTGGGCCCTCCTCTTCCCACTGTTCACAGTCTGTTCCGTGTCACAATGTCCAGGGAATAGAACCCTCAGATCTGTCAGCACCTCTGTGTGGGTCATTGCATCAGCTGACATGCTCAATGGTTGTGCCAAACTCACATGTTCTGGATGAGCTCAAGATGCGCACAAGAAGGCCTAGATGAGGAGGTGCCGTACTACCCAGCCAGTCAGACTTAAGTTCCACTCTGACAAACGTTAGGAAGAGGTGCAGATGTGACTCACAAAAATGCATCCACTATTGGGCTCAACTAGCAAGAACCTGTGAGCAGCAGTGACATTCAGTTTCCTCTTATCCAAGTAAAGGGACATCAAATACTTCTTTGGACCTTGGGCAGTCAAGAAATCTTGAAGACTCCATGGGTAAATAATGGACCATGCACCATCCCAGAACCCCAGGACTGAACCTGCTTGAAGCCCCTGGAGCTCCTTGGCTAAGGTGAGGAGAGCAGACCCCAAACAGCCCTTTACCAGTGCGTCAGTAACACTGTCACACCAGATGGAGCAGACTCCATAGCCTGAGGTGTGCAGTGAGGGCTTTTTTCCATTTCATGCAGTGGTGTCTTGTATGTATGATCTCGTATGGAACTGAGACATACTGCAAGGGAGGCTTTGTTTTGGGTAGAGTTAAAAGCAAGACATGAGAAGAGGAACTGCAGAGTTGTGATCTAGGAGACCCTGCAGTAACCAGCTCTGGGTCCTTGGAGCCTAGGCAGGCTTTGCAGTCACAGAGCTCCATCTACTGCCCAAGTCCCATTCTGACACCTTCTCTAGCAGATAAGACAAGAGCCCAAGCTGCTTCAGGGCTAACAAACACTTGTTTCTCTCAGACATTTTTGCTCCAGAGAATCCTAGGAGCTTGGAGACAGAACCAAGAAAAATAGGGTCAATCCCAAGCCCTAGGCTCATGTCAGAGCAGGGTCCTCTCCCGCCCCCGCCGTCTCCTACAAGTGGGCAGGGAAAGGACTGAAGTGGTGGGCAGAAGTGCTGAGGGCCAACAACTGACTTGCATGGAAATGGCTGGAGGCTGATCATGCTGGAATGCTCCCAAACCACCTTCAAGGCTGGCTGGCACAGACAGGGCTGCTATATGGCTCTTGCCCAGACCACAATGTCCTCAAGGGTAGGGTCTTCCCCAGGCAAGTATAGTTCCTGAACTTCATGCCATTGAGAGAGCTAACCTCTTGAGGACCCAGCTGGTCCACCAGTGTGCAGTCTCAGGTTGCTTTGGGTGAGAGAGTCGTGAGCCATCTGTATGATTGAGCAGACACTTGTTGTCCAGGCTGAGGACATACTGGTCACCTCTGCGGTCATTCTCTGCCTCTTCCACCTGCAGAGAGATACAACAATATGGTGGTAGTCTTCACCCTGACTTTTGGTTCTTTCTATGCTTCTACAATTCCAGGATACCAGGTCTACACAGACCACCTCATTCTGGCTATTCGATCTGTCCTGGGCCCGATAGGCCATCCTGTTGGTTGCTCTGTCTCACAACACATTTCCCTCTATGTTGCCTCGGGCTGTCTCCTCTAAGCATCCCAGCATGCATCAGCTCCATATCCTGCCCAACCTACCTTCGGGTCACTGAGAATTCCAGATACTTTAATGTTCTCCAGGATGGACTGTGGGCTCTTGTCTTTGTCACATTGATCTTAGAAGTTCTTGGGAGCCTCCATGCCATGGCATAGGATGTCTTTGTGTCCTCAATGGGCCGAGTGATTCCCTGCAGTGCAGGACTCTCTCCTTATTGTTGAATTTTGGCACTTATGTTTTTCAGGAATGGCTCTAGATGTGTTCACCACACACTACCCTGGAAGACTGGAGAGTTCAAGGATGGCCAACTTTCACTTAATCAAACTTTTCCATAGACTGTGTGGGTCCCATCAGCTGAGAGTAGCCTCCACTTTGCAATGATGTGCAAACTTCTGCCTTTCAGCCATGATGGACTTTAGGATCTGCCCTGAGGATCCTACACAAGCCACAGGTAGGAGATGTGTAAATGGCACATGTTACTGGGTCAGGTTAACAGTACAGTGAGGCTGTTCCAGACGCTGCCAGTTATCTTCCCACGCAATCATGCAGTCACTGTGGGCTCATCCACAGACACCTCCCACTCTCCCTGCTGGGAGTTAGGCTGGATGCCTGCTATGTGGGAACTGCCTTGGCTTGTGGAGCAGAGTCAGAAGCAGTGGAGGAGATGTTGTCTGCTGCTTTTATGGTCCTCAGTGCCCAGGGCATCCCTGTGGTCTGGGTTCAGGTCCAGCTCCAGTGAATCATTGATGTAATTTCAGGCCATAGATGCTCCGGACACGATGAGGTACAGGGTAGACCAGGAATGAGGGGGAACCAAGCAATCCAGGACCCTGTGGGGACCAGTGAAGCCATTATTCCATGTCATGTCTCAGGCATGATGCAAGGCTAGGAGCTCTGTGTTCCCTGACAGAGGGGGATGGGACCCTGACTCCCACAAAATGCTCTTCAGACCTATTACACCATCAGGTTTGAGGAGGTCTTCCTCATTAAGAACATTCCACACATCTTGCCTCTGCCATCAGACTCTATCTTCCATGGGTGAACCCCCTCAGGAATATTGACATGTCTTCTATGAATGGTTAATATTCTGTTAAGTAGTTTTCATAAACAGTGCTCAGCAGAGTATGTGTATCCACAAGAAGTCATTTTCAATTCTCTCAGGGAAAAGGAAGCAAAATCCTCCTCCTCCTCCTCCTCCTCCTCCTCCTCCTCTTCCTTCTCCTCCTCCTCCTCCTCCTCCTCCTCTTCCTCCTCCTCCTCCTCCTCCTCCTCCTCTTCCTCCTCCTCCTCTTCCTCCTCTTCTTCCTCCTCTTCCTTCTCCTCCTCCTCTTCCTCCTCCTCTTCCTTCTCCTCGTCCTCCTTCTCCTTCTCCTCCTCCTCCTCCTCCTCCACATTTTTCTCCTTTTCCTCCTCCTCTTCCTTCTCCTCCTCCTCCTTCTCCTCCTCCTCTTCCTCCCTCTCTTCCTTCTCCTCCTCCTCCTCTTCCTTCTCTTCTTCCTCCTCCTCCTCTTCCTTCTCTTCTTCCTTCTCCTCCTCCTCTTCCTTCTCCTCTTTTTTCTCCCCCTCCTCTTCCTCCTCCTCTTCCTCTTCGTCCTCCTCTTCCTTCTCCTCCTCCTCCTCTTCTTCCTCCTCTTCCTCCTCCTCCTCTTCCTCCTCCTCCTTCTCCTCCACATTTTTCTCCTTTTCCTCCTCCTCTTCCTTCTCCTCCTCCTCCTTCTCCTCCACATTTTTCTCCTTTTCCTCCTCCTCTTCCTTCTCCTCCTCCTCCTTCTCCTCCTCCTCTTCCTCCCTCTCTTCCTTCTCCTCCTCCTCTTCCTTCTCCTCTTCCTCCTCCTCCTCCTCTTCCTTCTCCTCTTCCTCCTCCTCCTCTTCTTCCTTCTCCTCTTCCTTCTCCTCCTCCTCTTCCTTCTCCTCTTCCTTCTCCCCCTCCTCTTCCTCCTCCTCTTCCTCTTCCTCCTCCTCTTCCTTCTCCTCCTCCTCTTCTCTTCCTCCTCCTCTTCCTACTCCTCCTCCTCTTCCTTCTCCTCATCATCCTTCTCCTTCTCCTCCTCCTCCTCCTCCTTCTCCTCCACATTTTTCTCCTCCTCCTCCTTCTCCTCCTCCTCTTCTCTTCCTCCTCCTCTTCTCCTCCTCCTCCTCCTCCACTTCCCCCCTCTTCTCCTCCTCATCTTCCTCCTACTCTTCCTCCTTCTGCTACTGCTACTGCTGCTGGTGCTATTGCTTCTACTCCTGTTGCTGCTGTAGCTTCAGCTGGTGTCTTTTCCTTGGCCATGTCTCTGATGTCATCTCCTGTTTATACTCCGGAGATGACAGAATTTCCAGATGGCACTGTGAAAGCGACAAGACAATTTATTCCAATCCAAAAAATAAAAAAATAATGAGTTAGAATTCTTAGATTACTATTTGGGGCTTTGATTGCCTTACTATTTTATTATTTCTTCTTTTCTACTTCCCAGTTGAGATCTTTGAAAGAAATTATTTAGAAATGTTACCTATAAAATCCTATATATCACTAGGTCTTAGGAACAAAAAATCAGTATGCAAAAAACTATGCATGCATGCACGATTCTGACCATCAACAATAACCAGCAAACTAGACTGTTGATACTTATTCAATGACAAACTTTGTTATTAGTTTTGAGACTTACTGAAATGTGATGTTACTTTTGAAAAGATAAGAATCTGTTCTGAGGCACTTGTAATTAATGACCACATGTGCTAGGACCAGTAGCCCAAGGATGAGGCTATGAGCCCATGACCCTCTAGTCATCACCCTGTGGGAGTTATTGTCCTAAGGGGGAGATAGAGTCCATGTAAAGGGATTGGGCAGCAAGACAATTCTGTAGAGTGGCATACACATCATTCATATTGAGTCCCTGCTTGGGAAGAGGAGAAATCAAGAAGAGAGAGAAGGCTTTTTGTTAGGGAAACATCATAAAGAACTTAGAGAAGGTACAAGGTAAGAATTGTGGGGAAAATGGAAACCAGAGACAGAGGAAGGACCAGCATAAAGCAAACTGGAAAGGACAAAGCACAAAGGTACCTGGGCTGTGCCTGCTGCTTGTACTCTGGACTCTCCTGTGGCTCATTTCCAGGGCTAGTTGCTGTTCTCCCCCAGGCGAGGTTTCTTTCTCCTTGACAAGCAGCAACACAGCTTCCTCGGGGCATTTCCTTTATTCCTGGTCCACCCCTTAAATCCTCTGGGCCAGACGTGCTCAGGATGGGCTCATCCTCTGCTGGGGCTCTGTGGGAGAGTAGATTGTCCTATTTTCTTACTGCTACTTTTCTCAGTGAAGATGCTTGTTGGTTGAAGGCATGGGATACTCATGGCACATTTGTGATAGTGGTCCTGTGTAGGTGTCTTAGGAGTGGCCTGAGAAGACCAGGGACATTGGATCTTCTGCCTCCTCTTGGACTAGCCTTCTGGCCATAGCCAGACCTTGACCATGGGAGGATGACAGTAGCAAGGTGACAAGAACTAGCGCCCTTCCACTCCTCTTTAGTTGTAATCTGAAAGCAGCAGCAGGATCAAGGCTAGGGAATGGGGCTGCAACGGGACTCACTTGCTGTGCCTGGGCTATGCAGCCATCCCCCTGGAGGTCCTGTTCTTGTAGGAAGCAATAAGTTGCCATTGCCTCATTATATTTTCTTTTCATTAAAGAGTATTTTATTACAGAGGCTTGGAATCTAATACATTCCATCGCATCCAAAATTGCAGGGTCTGGTGTGAGGGGGAGTAGTTCTCCATAAGGACTTGGGAACCCCTTCCAGTGTTCTTTCAATCAGGAGTGTTTCATCACCTCTGTGGCTGTTGATCTATAGCTGGGATTTACTGTCAGTAACAGACTAAGGAGGTCCTACAGGTTTTCTGAAACCCCACAGGAGGAAGGATACACCCTTGCCACAGCTTGTCTTTGAAGCTCTTGGATGATCAGTGAATCTAATTCGAACTTTCCCACCACCATATAACACAAGACCACTCCTATGGTCCACATGTCATTCTTTGGCCTGTCTTATAGATGGCCAAGGAAGAGTTCAGGGGCACAAAAAGAGTATGCACCGCAGTGCTGGGTTAGCATTTGTCCTGGTTGAAATTGGGTGCTAAGACCAAAGTCGAGGACTTTGACCTTTTTGTTTTTATCGATCATAATATCATCCAGTGTGAGGTCCCTGTGAACTATACCAGGCCCATGGCAGTAGCTCACTGCTGATAATACCTGTTCAAATATTTCCCGGGCCTGGTCCTGCTCTATGTGCCCTGACTCTCTGTTGGCCTTCCACCAACTCCATTATGAGGTATATTCTAGGTTTGCTCTCAATGATTTGGAGGAGCGAGATGATGTTCGGGTGGTTGGTCTTTATATGTTTGCTTCCGTCATAGCTTGCTGGAACCACTGCTTGTACTTTAGGAGAACTTTGACAGCCACTGGGGTGCCTGAAGCCAGTGGTGGGCCAGGAGGACCTGGGCGTGGCTCCCTTGCCCAATTGTCCCCAATACTTTGTATTGGGAGTGAACGTTTCCCTCCTCAGAGATATTGGGCTTGGGGATGGAGTGGTAACTCCTCCTCACTCTGTGTAGACATTTTATCAGTACTGATGCTGTCTAAAAATAACATTAAAAAGTAGGAATCAAATAGTGAAAAAGATGTGGCAATACAGGAGCTAAAATTACACATGTAAATAATCAAAACAATAACATACCACGTAAGAACATAAAAACTACCACAATAAATAAAACCAGACATCCTAATAAAGCATAAAAAAATCAAAACCTCAGTAAGGAAATAGCCAGTGGTCTTGCAAATATATGGCCTAAATCTATCTCTTGTATTCATACAAAAAATCAGTCAATCTATAAATAAGAAGCCAGCCATCTACATAGGCCTTTAATCTGATATTATGGGGTTGGCATATCAAATGCCTGGGAGCCACTGGTCATCCAGCCCAGATACTTGGACAGCTGCAGGCCAGTGAGAGAGCCTGTCTTGAAAATAAGATTGATGACCTACCTCAGGAACAGCAGCCAGGCTGACTTCTGGCCTCTACATGCTCTTACACTGAGGTGCAGACAATATAGATACAAAGGGCAAAAGGGGATGGAGACACACATACACACACACACACACTCACACACACACACACACACACACACACACACACACACACACACACACACACACACATCTCCCTGACATACAGGCCACCACGTAGATGTAAGAGGATACTGCACTGCACCCAAACACTTTCCATATAAAGTCAATCCTCATGCTCAGGTACTAATCCGTTGTATTTAAACCTTTCACCGTTTTTGCTATTCCCTGTATTGTGAAGTGTGAATTTTTATTTTATTTTTCTTCTGCAAAAAGAAGAGACAGAATTTAGCCCTGGAGACTCCCTAGGACCTGGCTGGAAGTGAGGCCTGGAGAGTCATGTGTGCTTCTGGAAACAAATCTCATTCATATGATGCTTCCCTGAGTCAAAGGATGTATGGAGGGCTCTATGCCCTATCTAGGATTGACCTCAGTATATTAATGGGAGCTGAGACTTCTGTCTGATAGAACAGTGCCACCCTCCTGCAAGATGTCTGTGATGGTTTGTATATGCTTAGCTCAGGGAGTGGCACTATTAGGAGGCATGGCCTTGTTAAAGTAGGTAAGTCACATTGGTCATGGGCTTTAAGACCCTTTTCCTATCCACATGCAAGCCAATCTCCCCCAACCAGCCTTCAGATGAAGATGTAGAACTCTGAGTTCCTCTGGCACCATGCCTGCCTGGTTGCTGCCATGCTACCAGCTTGATGATACTGGACTGAGTCTCTGAACCTGCAATCCTGTGTTCATTAATGTTGTCCTCATAAGAGCTGCATTGGTTGTGTTGTGTCCCTTCACAGTAGTAAACCCCTAAGTGAGACAATGTCCATCTTCCCTTCCCCAGCTTCCAGACTTTAGAAGCTTCACACATGAGCGGCATTCTCTTGGAACTATGAGGCTAAGAGGCTGTAGGTTGTCTGCTTGATCTGAGAGTGCTAGGATATCCTGCTCCTAAGGGAATTGTTACTGCTCCATTGCAATACTGTGAATAGCATCAGCAGGCTTCTGCTTTGTACTCCCTGAAACAATACTGTCTTCTCCAGGAGTGGATCCAACAGCTCTCAGAACCTCCTCCGGAACTATGTGTTTCCCAAGGATTACCTGCACTTGCTTACACACCCATATTCTGAGTTCTGAAAACTTTTCAAAGTCCATTCATCTGAGACTGGTGAGTTCAGAACAGTAGTCCCAAGTGTCTTGTCCTAACCTGACATTTCACTCTCATGAGGCATCACCTGCCCTTGACAGATGATTTTCCCACAGGACGTTGGATGTATGGGGAATTGTGTGTACTGACTCCTGTCAGATCTGCACAAGATGGCATCAAGGCCCCATTTGCTCTTCTTTATGGAATTCACATTCCTGGCACTGTTGTTGGTATTTAGGTCCATGTCAGTCCATAGTTATATGTTAGCATGGAAACCCAGGGCAGTTCCCTTCAAAGATATTCCTAGTATGGGCCACATCTTCACCGTGCCTGACGTAAAGCACAGCAAAACACCAGGCAGGCAGAGAACCCTCAGGGGCTGGAACTGGCATGTTCAAACACTCTGGCTTGACCTTGGCCAGCACAGATTCAGAGGACAGCCTCTATGTAGGAAGATCTCCTTTCTCCTCTCAGAGTTTAGGACATCTAGAGTTAGGCTAAGGTGCTGGCACACATGTGAGCAGAGGCGGCAGCCTGGGCTTCTTCAATGTCAAAGCCTACCTGCCACCCCTGTATCACATGTCAGAGAAGCCCATCTCATGAAAATTCTAGGGGTGCTGATATCCTGGGTCAATAGTTCATGTTCTGCTGCCATTTTCTTTGCTTCCATGTGTCCAACTGGAGAAGGGATTGAGAAAGGGAAGGTGATGAATCCTTCCAAGTATCTACTTTGTGCCACCAAAGACAATGGGTTCTGAGTGGCAAGATCTTTGAGTTAGATTTTATAAAAAGGCACCTCAGGACAGTTAGTAGGTTCTCTCAGGAAGGTGCAGTAGGGTGGGTACAATGGGGGAGGATCCCTGAGGCTGGTACAGTGAGCCAGGGACCCTGAGGCAGGGAAAACTGAGTAGGAACACTGGGCCAGATACAACAGGGCAGGGACCCTGGTGTAGTTGCAGTGGAGCAGAGACCTTGGGGGAGATGCAATGGGGAAGGAGTCCTGGGGAAGGGATCTTGTAGTAGTGACCCTGTGGAATGTGCAACTGTCAGAGACCCTGGGGGAAGAGCACTGAGTCATGCACTCAAGGTAGAATGTTCGGACAAGTGTGTGTTTGATTCATGCAGCTGCTTTCAGAAGTAGAGGACACTGGCAACTGCCCCAAAGCGGAGGTGGGAGCTCCTTGCAAGAACGCCACAGCTCCTAAGTGAGAAGCTTTACATTCCACGGATGGGCCTTTATTGAGATGAGCAGATTCTAAGGGGGTTGCCTTGAATGAACAGCCAAAGAAATCAGAAATGAAGAACAAGCAATTGCATCAGCTGTGTCCAAGGTGTTTTGCTCAGTAAAATAGGACTGGAAGAAACTGATTGAGTCAAATCACTTCTCTCTCTCTCTCTCTCTCTCTCTCTCTCTCTCTCTCTCTCTCTCTCCCCCCCCCCCCCTCCCTCTCCCTCTCCCTCTCCCTCTCCCTCTCCCTCTCCCTCCCCCTCCTCCTCTCCCTGAAGGAAGCCAGCTTTTATGTTTAAGAAAAACGTGTGGGTTTGGTCCCCAGCTCCGAAAAAAAGAAAAAAAAAAAAAAAAGAAAAGAAAAAAGAAAAAAGAAAAAGGTGACAGCAGCACTGCCTTGTGGTGACAATGAGGATTGCAGGGAGGGAGATAGATGGGTCGTTTATTTATTTACTGCATGGGGTGGGATAGAATGCCACTTTTGGCCAGTCCCCATCAGCATCCACTATACTACAGACCCAGTCTCAGTGTGAAACAGAAGAGGCCTAACTGGAAAGTTTGTCCTATCTCTAAGGGACACTGTATAATACAATACTCTGGATTGCAGATCTTTCGAGGCCTGTGTTTAGGAGACTTGTGGATAGAATGAATGTCTGTGAGTCTGGACTTAGACTCTGTGGAGGGCTCAGGTCACCTGACTGTCCTGAAGCTTCCCACTGTGATTTATTTCCCTCCTACAGAGCCAGCCACCTCAGCAACTGCATTTCCTGGTTATCCCCTAATCCTCTTACACTGTGTAGAGTGTTCAATCTCAGGGAGGGCCTGGGAATCTGAGAGACACCACTGAGCCCCCTGGGCCTGGCTGACTTAACTTGAGGTTGATGTGAGTCTCCTCTTTTGCTCACTCACCAGACACCTCAAAAGTCAGCAGTCAGCTTGCTGAGAGGTCAGGAAACTCCATATTGGCCAAAGAGCAACTGTCCTCTTTTACAGGTTCATCCACAGAGCATGTAATTCTGATTGGTGCAACAGACTGGAAGAGTGAAAGATGTCATCTCCCAAGGACAAGTGCTGTGCTAGTGGACACTGAGGAGCTGCAGGGATCAGATCGCTCCCTGTCCTCCTCCAGCCTATTTTATTCTTCCTTGTGATGTTTCCTGCAGATCTGAAAGATCCAGGCAGTCCATGTAATGGGTTTGAATTTAATCTCAAGACATTTTATTCATTGCTCTAAAACTAAGACCAGGTAAAATTTCTTCCTTCCTTCCTTCCTTCCTTCCTTCCTTCCTTCCTTCCTTCCTTCCTTCCTTTCTTTCTTTCTTTTTCTTTTCTTTCTTTCTTTCTTTCTTTCTTTTTTTCTTTTTTTCTTTCTTTCTTCCTTCCTTCCTTCCTTTCTTTCTTTCTTTCTTTCTTTCTTTCTTTCTTTCTTTCTTTCTTTCTTTCTTATTTGTTATATATAGGTACACTGTACCTGTCTTCAGAAACTCCAGAGCGGGCATCAGAACACATTAGAGATATTTGTGAGCCACCATGTGGTTGCTGGGACTTGAACTCAGGACCTGTGGAAGAGCATTCAGTGCCCGTAACCACTGAGCAATCTTTCCAATTTCCAGTCTCCTTAAGGAGAGCACAGCTCTGCTTAGCTATCCAGAAACTTTACCCTGGGACTGTACCTTAGCACCTCACTCAGGACCACTTTATCTCACCTTTAGAGACTAATCTTAGGAATTAATATTTAGTCCCATCCACCGCAAGATAGAGCTGGGCTTACATCAGAGTGTTTCAGGCTCCAGGGCACACCACGAATGCGCAGTTTAATCTTTGTGGGCTGCCCCCAGAACTGAGCAGAGGTTTCTGTGGGCTTGTGTCCAAGTCTTGAATCCAAGAATTGACTCCAATTCTCCTCAGTTTGTAGGTAGCTGCTTCCTTTTGGTATCCTGTGGTCTCTGTTTGCACCCTTCAAGTGTCTGTGACTCTAGGGTTCCCTTCACAAGGACACCAATGACATTACATCAGAGCCCACCTTTCAGGCTTCCTTGAATCGATCACCTTGAAGGCACTGTCTTTAAGTGTCACCTACTGAGTGTCAGGGATTTCATCCTTCACCATATGAATTGGGGTATATCTTGTCCAAGCTAAGGCACTCAAGAGAGACTCGTAGGGTCAGAGCAAACTTGACTAAATTTCTCACAGAGCCCCATTCTAACTGGTTCAGACTTTGTAAATGTTTCTGTCCCAGGCCTTTCTGGCACTACTATTCAGCACTGTTCTCATGGTATAAATCCATCATTTAAGGGGAAAACTGAACAAAAGGCATCCCATCAGAAAGGAAGAACAAGGCAGTTGACTTGTAGATGGAATCCTATTATAAATGGTAGAGACCCTACAGAATCTGCTAAAGTTTAGCACTGAAGAGTTAGTTATACAAGACCAATGAATATAACCTCTGTCAGCAGAAATAAAGCATTTCTATATCCTAGCAGTAAACAAAACAAAAGTAGGAGAAAATTTCTATGTCTTACGCCATCTTTAATTAAAATCAAAAATATTTTGTCCTTAATTTGACCAAACACATACTAAACTTTTAACTATAGCTTCCATTATTGTTTAAAATCTAGGAACTAAGTAAATCTCATCAAAATATTAGAAGTTTTGATAATCAATTGAATACATTTAGAAATTAACAGTATATAACTCATAGGTTTCCATTACTTAATATATATCTCAGAGGTTTTCAAATTCATATCATGGGTTCTCTTTACCAATTAGAGTTTAAAAGTGCAGATAATGCTGTCTCCAGGTGATCACAGATACTCTGTTAGAAGATTTAGAGAGTAAATTCCCTAAGAGGAGGGTCCACATCCCAATGTGGAGACAGAATTTCCTTCAAGAGCGTCTAAATCACTTGCAGGTATGAGTAGCCCCCTAAAAGGAAGGACTGAATCTCCTGCAGGAGAGATGACAAAAATTAGAGGAACCCTAGAAGGACGGACTTAATTTTTTCTTGTTTCTTATTTACTTGTTTACACTAATTCTCATTTTCCCAGATTCATTAATTTAGTATTAATTTATTTGACTAGTATAATAAAAATATAACTTAATTGAACAAAATTCAGGAATGATAGTTAATGTAATTTGTTGGGAACTTTATCTGACAACTCAGATATTTCACAAGTAAGAAAGTGTTCCAGCTCATCTCAGACCTCAGTGCAGAGGTTTCCAGTGGAGAGAGATGTTATTTTAGCTGCTGTTCCAGAGGTATATGGACTTGTCCCTCCAGTACTAGGAAGCTGATCTATTAGAAATAGTGTTAAAAACCCAAGTGTCACATTAAATAACAAGTAAAATAAACATAACATTCCTTTGAATGCAGGAGCCATGGCACACCCATCATACACTGATGGCAGGATGTTTAGCACTGAGCCAGAGACAAAGATGTACCAGAAGTCGGCTTCACGCACCTCTACAAGTCTCCTGACACCACAGCCCAGGAGAAGGACTTTCTCCAGGACCAGATGAGATCTGTGCTAGAGACATGGGAGTAAATGCGTGAAGCCTTTTGGAGGTTGAAGCCTTTTGGAGGTTGGGGTCTCTATTCAGTAAACTCCATCCTCACTACTTTGTTAGCCAGCCTTTTAAGTGTAAAAATGATCTCCACTACCTTGGAAACCTGACACTTTTTTGAAGACACATTTACAGTGCATTTTGATCTATAAGGTCAAGGGTTTTCCTAATAAAGTCCTAATTTTGGACTAATTTGAGACCTCTCTGAAAATGGTACTCCAGCAGGCCAAGATCACAAACAACACAAACAACAATGATCAAAGTGCAAAGTGCCTTACTGGCTTCTGGGTGACAAGGTGACTTAGAGAGTGCCTGCTCTTGTCACATTGGGGCTGAAAAGGTGATCTGCTCTGTTTTTCATCAGCCTGTCTTTACCAGGCAGCTTCGTTGGATCACTGTGCTCTGTCCAAGGCTTTTGAGGACTCTCTGGGGAGCCGTTTTGAGCTGAATTATTATAGAGCTCAAAACCTTTACTCTTCCAACCTATCGATGCTGGACAATGCCATCCTCTGCTACATATTGGGCTGGAGCCATTGATCCCTCCATGTGTACTTATTGGTTATTGGTTTACTATCTGGTATCTCTGGTGGGGTCTGGTTGGTTGATATTGTTCCTCTTCCTTTGGGGTTGCAAACCCCTTCAGCACCTTCAGTCCTTTCTCTAACTCCTCCATTGGGGTCCCCATGTCCACTGCAATGGTCAGCTGCAAGCATCCTTATGCCAGGGCACTGAGATGGGAATGGGTGGGTGGGAGTGGGAACGTCCTAACAGAAGCAGTGGGAGGAAGTTGGAGGAGCATGAGAAGGGAATAACATTTGAAAGGAAAATACATAAAATATCCAAGAAAAATAAATTTTACAAAAAGTTTGCTTTTTGCTCTGGGTTTTCCTGAGCCATAATGATCTGAAACTGAAACCAAAGCCAATTCATTCATTCTCTCCCTCTCACTGGTTCTAAGAGTTGAAGAGCAACCAAAACTTCTTATATTTACTAATTGCTCTTAGCATAATAGGGTGATCTTTTATATACATTTCTTTGCCTATCCTTAAAAAAGAAAAACCAACCAAGCAATCAGAACAAAACAGAGCCCAGGGTCTCACAATATAGTTGAGGCTGGTCTGGAATTCACTACACAGGCAGGGGGACTACAAACTCACAGAAATCTGACTTCTTCTGCATCCTTAGGGCTGGCATTAAAGGCACATGCCACCACAAATAGCTTTATAAGAACATTTTCACAAGCTTTTACATATATTGTGTCTAGAAAAACATTTCATTCACTTCGTATGTATCTATGGGGGAAATTGACCTTATTTATTTTCTCAACACCTGAATTGTAATTTGTAAATAACAAAGTAACCTTTTTTAGAGTAATTTTTAAAAAGCACTCAACTACTCTTCTCTCACTTGATAACACACATATTATTATCCATCAGAATGACAGCATCACATGGTGCTGTCACCTGGTGTGATTATCCACACCTGTTCACAGTTTAGTCTTCCTGTCTGCTCACCTGGGACTCATTTGTTACCCACTTCCCTCTTTGAGTTTGTAAATGGTGTTCTGCTTTAACATGCCAACACATGGCCTAGCCAGGGTTGTTCCTATTCTACGCTTTAGTAAACAGGATTCTAGGCTGTCAGACACTGATATTGCTGTTGATACTCTAGCTACAAAGGTCAGGCACTAGGGTGTGCAGGTTCCAAAGCCGAGGCAGGGTCAGAAGAGGATTTGCAATACTGTACTTAACAGACTGTGACTATATCTAGGAAACTGTACCATTAGATCTGATCTGAATCATGACCCAGAAGTATTTCTCAGCATCATGCACTCATTCTCAACTAACTTCTTCCTTGAAGAGCTGAGCAAGAGCTGTGGTAGGAGCTACTACATGGGACTTTTAGAGACTCTCTTTATAAAAATAATTTATGTGTATGAGTGTTTGCTCAGCATGTGTGCACATGAATGCAAAGAACTTAGAAGAAGGCTTCAAATCCCCTGAAATTAGAGTTTTAGGCAGTTTTGGGCTAACACTGGTGTTGTAAAATACTGAACCATCTTTCCAGCCCCAGATTTTGATAACTTTTAGGAGCAGACATATCTCAATACAGGATCACTATATGTTGGCTAACCTGCTTGAGTCACTAGCTCTAACCTCTCTGCACCATGGAGGACTATGGCTGGGTAAGAAATGTGGACAGGCATCCCTGGCCTAAGAGGAAACTGTATAAGGCCTCTGGGCTCCCGTGGGGGAGGGCCCAGGAGCGGCAGGACCCCTGCCTGAGACACCGCCGAAACCTGAAAGAAACAGACCGGATAAACAGTTTTCTGCACCCAAATCCCGTGGGAGGGAGAGCTAAACCTTCAGAGAGGCAGACAAGCCTGGGAAACCAGAAGAGACTGCTCCCTGCACACACATCTCGGACGCCAGAGGAAAAAGCCAAAGACCATCTGGAACCCTGGTGCACTGAAGCTCCCGGAAGGGGCGGCACAGGTCTTCCTGGTTGCTGCCGCTGCAGAGAGCCCCTGGGCAGCACCCCACGAGCGAACCTGAGCCTCGGGACCACAGGTAAGAACAAATTTTCTGCTGCAAGAAAGCTGCCTGGTGAACTCAAGACACAGGCCCACAGGAACAGCTGAAGACCTGTAGAGAGGAAAAACTACACGCCCGAAGGCAGAACACTCTGTCCCCATAACTGACTGAAAGAGAGGAAAACAGGTCTACAGCACTCCTGACACACAGGCTTATAGGACAGTCTAGCCACTGTCAGAAATAGCAGACCAAAGTAACACTAGAGATAATCTGATGGCGAGAGGCAAGCACAGGACCCCAAGCAACAGAAACCAAGACTACATGGCATCATCGGAGCCCAATTCTCCCACCAAAGCAAACACGGAATATCCAAACACACCAGAAAAGCAAGATCTAGTTTCAAAATCATATTTGATCATGATGCTGGAGGACTTCAAGAAAGACATGAAGAACTCCCTTAGAGAACAAGTAGAAGCCTACAGAGAGGAATTGCAAAAATGCCTGAAAGAATCGCAAAAATCCCTGAAAGAATTCCAGGAAAACATAAATAAACAAGTAGAAGCCCATAGAGAGGAGACACAAAAATCCCTGAAAGAATTCCAGGAAAACACAATCAAACAGTTGAAGGAATTAAAAATGGAAATAGAAGCAATCAAGAAAGAACACATGGAAACAACCCTGGATATAGAAAACCAAAAGAAGAGAGAAGGAGCTATAGATACAAGCTTCACCAACAGAATACAAGAGATGGAAGAGAGAATCTCAGGAGCAGAAGATTCCATAGAAATCATTGACTCAACTGTCAAAGATAATGTAAAGCGGAAAAAGCTACTGGTCCAAAACATACAGGAAATCCAGGACTCAATGAGAAGATCAAACCTAAGGATAATAGGTATAGAAGAGAGTGAAGACTCCTAGCTCAAAGGACCAGTAAATATCTTCAACAAAATCATAGAAGAAAACTTCCCTAACCTAAAAAAAGAGATACCCATAGACATACAAGAAGCCTACAGAACTCCAAATAGATTGGACCAGAAAAGAAACACCTCCCGTCACATAATTGTCAAAACACCAAATGCACAAAATAAAGAAAGAATATTAAAAGCAGTAAGGGAAAAAGGTCAAGTAACATATAAAGGCAGACCTATCAGAATCACACCAGACTTCTCGCCAGAAACTATGAAGGCCAGAAGATCCTGGACTGATGTCCTACAGACCATAAGAGAACACAAATGCCAGCCCAGGTTACTGTATCCAGCAAAACTCTCAATTAACATTGATGGAGAAACCAAGATATTCCATGACAAAACCAAATTTACACAATATCTTTCCACAAATCCAGCACTACAAAGGATAATAAATGGTAAAGCCCAACATAAGGAGGCAAGCTATACCCTAGAAGAAGCAAGAAACTAATCGTCTTGGCAACAAAACAAAGAGAATGAAAGCACACAAACATAACCTCACATCCAAATATGAATATAAAGGGAAACAATAATCACTATTCCTTAATATCTCTCAATATCAATGGCCTCAACTCCCCAATAAAAAGACATAGATTAACAAACTGGATACACAACGAGGACCCTGCATTCTGCTGCCTACAGGAAACACACCTCAGAGACAAAGACAGACACTACCTCAGAGTGAAAGGCTGGAAAACAACTTTCCAAGCAAATGGTCAGAAGAAGCAAGCTGGAGTAGCCATTCTAATATCAAATAAAATCAATTTCCAACTAAAAGTCATCAAAAAAGATAAGGAAGGACACTTCATATTCATCAAATGAAAAATCCACCAAGATGAACTCTCAATCCTAAATATCTATGCCCCAAATACAAGGGCACCTACATACGTAAAAGAAACCTTACTAAAGCTCAAAACACACATTGCACCTCACACAATAATAGTGGGAGATTTCAACACCCCACTCTCATCAATGGACAGACAGATCATGGAAACAGAAATTAAACAGTGATGTCGACAGACTAAGAGAAGTCATGAGCCAAATGGACTTAACGGATATTTATAGAACATTCTATCCTAAAGCAAAAGGATATACCTACTTCTCAGCTCCTCATGGTACTTTCTCCAAAATTGACCATATAATTGGTCAAAAAACAGGCCACAATAGGTACAGGAAGATAGAAATAATCCGATGCGTGCTATCGGACCACCACGGCCTAAAACTGGTCTTCAATAACAATAAGGGAAGAATGCCCACATATACGTGGAAATTGAACAATGCTCTACTCAATGATAACCTGGTCAAGGAAGAAATAAAGAAAGAAATTAAAAACTTTTTAGAATTTAATGAAAATGAAGGTACAACATACCCAAACTTATGGGACACAATGAAAGCTGTGCTAAGAGGAAAACTCATAGCGCTGAGTGCCTGCAGAAAAAACAGGAAAGAGCATATGTCAGCAGCTTGACAGCACACCTAAAAGCTCTAGAACAAAAAGAAGCAAATACACCCAGGAGGAGTAGAAGGCAAGAAATAATCAAACTCAGAGCTGAAATCAACCAAGTAGAAACAAAAAGGACCATAGAAAGAATCAACAGAACCAAAAGTTGGTTCTTTGAGAAAATCAACAAGATAGATAAACCCTTAGCCAGACTAATGAGAGGACACAGAGAGTGCGTCCAAATTAACAAAATCAGAAATGAAAAGGGAGACATAACTACAGATTCAGAGGAAATTCAAAAAATCATCAGATCTTACTATAAAAACCTATATTCAACAAAACTTGAAAATCTTCAGGAAATGGACAATTTCCTAGACAGATACCAGGTATCGAAGTTAAATCAGGAACAGATAAACCAGTTAAACAACCCCATAACTCCTAAGGAAATAGAAGCAGTCATTAAAGGTCTCCCAACCAAAAAGAGCCCAGGTCCAGACGGGTTTAGTGCAGAATTCTATCAAACCTTCATAGAAGACCTCATACCAATATTATCCAAACTATTCCACAAAATTGAAACAGATGGAGCACTACCGAATTCCTTCTACGAAGCCACAATTACTCTTATACCTAAACCACACAAAGACACAACAAAGAAAGAGAACTTCAGACCAATTTCCCTTATGAATATCGACGCAAAAATACTCAATAAAATTCTGGCAAACCGAATTCAAGAGCACATCAAAACAATCATCCACCATGATCAAGTAGGCTTCATCCCAGGCATGCAGGGATGGTTTAATATACGGAAAACCATCAACGTGATCCATTATATAAACAAACTGAAAGAACAGAACCACATGATCATTTCATTAGATGCTGAGAAAGCATTTGAGAAAATTTAACACCCCTTCATGATAAAAGTCCTGGAAAGAATAGGAATTCAAGGTCCATACCTAAACATAGTAAAAGCCATATACAGCAAACCAGTTGCTAACATTAAACTAAATGGAGAGAAACTTGAAGCAATCCCACTAAAATCAGGGACTAGACAAGGCTGCCCACTCTCTCCCTACTTATTCAATATAGTTCTTGAAGTTCTAGCCAGAGCAATCAGACAACAAAAGGAGATCAAGGGGATACAGATCGGAAAAGAAGAGGTCAAAATATCACTATTTGCAGATGACATGATAGTATATTTAAGTGATCCCAAAAGTTCCACCAGAGAACTACTAAAGCTGATAAACAACTTCAGCAACGTGGCTGGGTATAAAATTAACTCAAATAAATCAGTTGCCTTCCTCTATACAAAAGAGAAACAAGCCGAGAAAGAAATTAGGGAAACGACACCCTTCATAATAGACCCAAATAATATAAAGTACCTCGGTGTGACTTTAACCAAGCAAGTAAAAGATCTGTACAATAAGAACTTCAAGACTCTGAAGAAAGAAATTGAAGAAGACCTCAGAAGATGGAAACATCTCCTATGCTCATGGATTGGCAGGATTAATATAGTAAAAATGGCCATTTTACCAAAAGCAATCTACAGATTCAATGCAATCCCCATCAAAATACCAATCCAATTCTTCAAAGAGTTAGACAGAACAATTTGCAAATTCATCTGGAATAACAAAAAACCCAGGATAGCTAAAGCTATCCTCAACAATAAAAGGACTTCAGGGGGAATCACTATCCCTGAACTCAAGCAGTATTACAGAGCAATAGTGATAAAAACTGCATGGTATTGGTACAGAGACAGACAGATAGACCAATGGAATAGAATTGAAGACCCAGAAATGAACCCACACACCTATCGTCACTTTATTTTTGACAAAGGAGCCAAAACCATCCAATGGAAAAAAGATAGCATTTTCAGCAAATGGTGCTGGTTCAACTGGAGGGCAACATGTAGAAGAATGCAGATCGATCCATGCTTATCACCCTGTACAAAGCTTAAGTCCAAGTGGATCAAGGACCTCCACATCAAACCAGACACACTCAAACTAATAGAAGAAAAACTAGGGAAGCATCTGGAACACATGGGCACTGGAAAAAATTTCTTGAACAAAACACCAATGGCTTATGCTCTAAGATCAAGAATCGACAAATGGGATCTCATAAAACTGCAAAGCTTCTGTAAGGCAAAGGACACTGTGGTTAGGACAAAACGGCAACCAACAGATTGGGAAAAGATCTTTACCAATCCTACAACAGATAGAGGCCTTATATCCAAAATATACAAAGAACTCAAGAAGTTAGACCGCAGGGAAACAAATAACCCTATTAAAAAATGGGGTTCAGAGCTAAACAAAGAATTCACAGCTGAGGAATGCCGAATGGCTGAGAAACACCTAAAGAAATGTTCAACATCTTTAGTCATAAGGGAAATGCAAATCAAAACAACCCTGAGATTTCACCTCACACCAGTGCGATTGGCTAAGATCAAAAACTCAGGTGACAGCAGATGCTGGCGAGGATGTGGAGAAAGAGGAACACTCCTCCATTGTTGGTGGGATTGCAGACTGGTAAAACCATTCTGGAAATCAGACTGGAGGTTCCTCAGAAAATTGGACATTGAACTGCCTGAGGATCCAGCTATACCTCTCTTGGGCATTTACCCAAAAGATGCCTCAACATATAAAAGAGACACGTGCTCCACTATGTTCATCGGAGCCTTATTTATAATAGCCAGAAACTGGAAAGAACCCAGATGCCCTTCAACAGAGGAATGGATACAGAAAATGTGGTACATCTACACAATGGAATATTACTCAGCTATCAAAAACAACGAGTTTATGAAATTCGTAGGCAAATGGTTGGAACTGGAAAATATCATCCTGAGTGAGCTAACCCAATCACAGAAAGACATACATGGTATGCACTCATTGATAAGTGGCTATTAGCCCAAATGCTTGAATTACCCTAGATCCCTAGAACAAACGAAACTCAAGACGGATGATCAAAATGTGAATGCTTCACTCCTTCTTTAAATGAGGAAAAAGAATACCCTTGGCAGGGAAGGGAGAGGCAAAGATTAAAACAGAGACTGAAGGAACACCCATTCAGAGCCTGCCCCACATGTGGCCCATACACATACAGCCACCCAATTAGACAAGATGGATGAAGCAAAGAAGTGCAGACCGACAGGAGCCGGATGTAGATCGCTCCTGAGAGACACAGCCAGAATACAGCAAATACAGAGGCGAATGCCAGCAGCAAACCACTGAACTGAGAATAGGTCCCCTATTGAAGGAATCAGAGAAAGAACTGAAAAAGCTTGAAGGGGCTCGAGACCCCAAAAGTACAACAATGCCAAGCAACCAGAGCTTCCAGGGACTAAGCCACTACCTAAAGACTATACATGGACTGACCCTGGACTCTGACCCCATAGGTAGCAATGAATATCCTAGTGAGAGCACCAGTGGTAGGGGAAGCCCTGGGTCCTGCTAAGACTGAACCCCCAGTAAACTAGTCTATGGGGGGAGGGCGGCAATGGGGGGAGGGTTGGGAGGGGAACACCCATAAGGAAGGGGAGGGGGGAGGGGGATGTTTGCCCGGAAACCGGGAAAGGGAATAACACTCGAAATGTATATAAGAAATACTCAAGTTAATAAAAAAAAAAGTTTATCGAGTCCCATGGAGGAGATAGAGGGAGCCAATGTTCCAGCGGAGTAAAATAAATATTCATTTCTTAGCCATGCTTCTTGGTAGAAGCCAGATGTATTTGAAATGGGAGTGGGAACTGCCTCTGCAGGTCAGAACAGGGCTCCTGTGACCACAGTAGACACTGAGCTATGGGGTGGATGCCACCCAAACAAGGATAATTACCTCAACAAGAATACCACTTGGCTGGCTGCTTTTGCAGTAGGCTTAGGGGCAACACTTTCTGATGCCTGTCCTTCCTGATGTCCTCTGTTGGCTCCCTGACAGCTAAATAGGAACATAGCAAGTGCTCTATGCAGCAGTAGGCATTCTTCTTCATCCCAAAGGCATGTAGCTTTTCTCAGGGTATTTCATCACAACAAAAGTACAACTGGAACAAGGTGCTGCTGGGAGGGTAAAGTCGAGTGGTAAGGGGCATGCACAGTCCTTACACAGAGGATGGAGGCACTGGTGTCAAGACAAGACATCATCACTGGAAAAGAACCAGCTATGTCACAGATAGCTACACAGAGCCTCCAGGAGACATGTTGTGCTAGGCTCTGGCGTGGGAGTTGTTAGAATTAAGGGCAGGCCTCACAGGTCTGAGTTCCCTGCCCTGTGGTTCTTATTTATAGTTAGTTGCTGGGTAACAAGCTGTAAGACACTGAAAGGCAAAACTCCAAGCAGGCTGACTGGTGTTACTATCTCCAGAAGAATGCTTACTTTAAAGGGATTAAGTTCACTACAGTAGCATCTATCCATCTACTCTCTCTCTCTCTCTCTCTGTATCTCTCTGTCTCTCTGTCTCTCTCTGTCTCTCTCTCTCTGTGTCTCTCTCTGTATCTCTCTGTCCGTCTCTCTGTCTCTCTCTCTCTCTGTCCCTCTCTCTCCCTCTCCCCATCCCTGTCCTTCCACTCTTCCACCTCCCCCTCTTTCTCTGTGTGCTTGTTTCCTTTTCTTTCTTTCCTTCTTTCTTTCTTTCTTTCTTTCTTTCTTTCTTTCTTTCTTTCTTTCTTTCTTCCTCTTTCTTTCTTTCTTTCTTTCTTTCTTTCTTTCTTTCTTTCTTTCTTTCTTTCAGAAAGCTCAAGGGAGTCTATGAGAGTGATGAGACTACTAGCAGTTTGGGTTGGAGAGACTGAAGTGGACATCTCCTGTAGGCAGGCTGGATTTCCAGTAGGGAAGGGGACAGTAACCAATCCATAAAAGCTTCAACCCCAAATTTGTCCCAAGTGCAAGAAGTTCAGGGATAAAGATGGAGCAGAGATTGAGGGAAAGTCCAAGCAGTGACGTTGAGATGCACCCCATGGGAGAGAGCACTATTAAAGATAGTCTAGGAATTGCAGACTGTACCTGATGTAAGTGTCTTCTGCCAGGCTTCCTCCAGCACCTGATGGTAACAGATGTAGAGACCTAGAGTTAAACCTTAGGGGGAGCTTGAGGAGTCTTGTGGACAAGGAAGTAGAATTGAGAAAGTCAGAGGGACAAGGACACCACAAGAACAACCACAGAGTCAACCAACTTGGGCGCATGAGGGCTCACAGAGATTGAACCACCAACCAAAGAGCATGCAGGGGCTAAACCTAGGCCTCCTACATATTTGTGGCAGATGTGCACCTCCTCTTCAGGTAGGTTTCTCAACAATTAGAGCAGAGGCTCTCTTGCAATGTTGCCTGCCTTTGATCCCTTTCCCCTAGATGGGCAGCATTTTCTGACCTCAGTGGGTGCGGATATGCTTATTCCTGGTAGGACTAGATGCCCCAGGGCAGGGTGATACCCAAGAAGCTGGGTTCTCCTTTTCTGAGAAAAGAAGGGACTTATGGAAAGAGAGGCATGTGACTTGGGTCTAGGAGGAGAGGAGAGAGGGAGGGCCTATGATTTGGATGTAAAGTGAATAAACAAATAAATAAACTTAAAAAACATAAGGGAGACGCTTACCTTAGAAACAATGGCCAAGGTGACTGATGGCCTTAACACTTTCCCTCACACAGGTGTTCTCACACCAACAACTACTACACGTACAAGGCACAGACACTCACATACACACTTGCACACACACACACACACACACATGTACTCACAGTCACCCACAGGAATACCTACACAAACACACATACACACACGCATACACACACAAACAGGTACTCACACATTCAAGTAAAGGTAAAAGAAAACACACACACATATACACACATGAGTGCCCCCCCACATACACAAGCCACCCTCCTCCCAAACACACACCGATCTAAACACACATACAGAAGCTCACACACAAACCAATCAAAAGCAAAATCCATACACTGCTCGCTAGATACAACAAAATCACCGAGGTCTCCACTCTACCACCCTTCTCAACTCAAAGATCCAGGCCTAGCCGCAGTTTAACATCCGTTGACTGGACTGCCTCACAGTCACTCCTCATGAGTTAATAGCAGGACCTATCCTGACACAGCTCAGGTGGGCTATAAAGACTGCCATTAGGCTTTTAGAAATCAAAGCATGTAGAATACGATGCTGTCCTTAGATTTGAGCTTCTACACTTCCTACACTTTCCCCATTCAGGTACATTAGAGCTTGGTCCCTTCCAAGGCACTTTTAATTTGATGGTTTGAGGCACGAAGTTATTCTTCCTGGGGCCTTGGAATGCCACAGGGCCAATTTTCCTATGTGAAGAAGATGCAGAAAAACCTACGAGGTCATCTTTCACAAACAGCTATTTTATTCTCAGAGTCGGATAAACACATTGAGAAGACGTATATCCTCCACTAAGAGTGAGGCGAGAACTTGTGCCAAGAGGAGGTGTGTGATGTGACCCTGGTCGGCAAAAGGGCTCTGGTCTTTACCAGCTTTGGACTGGTTTTCAACCTCCACCAGGAAGAGTGATGCCTTTGAGGTACTCTCTTGCCACCTGGCATCTCTTCATTTGCTTTCATCCTTCCACAGCTGACCTGGAAGGTGACAGCTCTCACAGCGCTCCCTTCTGCAGGTCCGTGTCCACACGTGGGTCCTCTTCAACACTGGGACTGCAGAGATGCAGCATCCGGCATCCTCTAGTGATCTTCTAAAAGGCAATGACACATGTGAGAGGGACTCTGGGACCTCTGCTGGACAGGGCATCTCTCCAGCTGTGGTCACCCTGTTCCAAACTGCTCTCCAAGCTTCTCGGAACCTCTTCCCCTCATCTCCTAGCCCCCACCCCATACCACCCTCTCCTCCCTCAGCATCTCCTTCTCTTCCTTCTCCAACTTCATCCTCCTACATTGGTTAGTATCCTGCTGTCTCTTTCTAGTTGAATGTATTTTAGTATTCCCATGAGCAGGATGAACATGGGAGTTACAGTCGGCAATGACAGATGTGCTGGTAGCTTAGACTTAACCATCGTCCCACGGTGTTTTAGACCTAGCTTCTCCGTGCATCGTCCCATAGACATACACACTATGATAACCTGCCAGTTGACTCAGACACGAGCAAAATAGATACAAATTCAGCAATGTACCTGGGCAGTGTTGGATGCTTGCTCTCTGGATTCCTTCCATGTTCTTCATTTCTGGGGAACAACTCTGTTGTGCCCCAGGGGAGGTTTTTTTCTGGACGGAATGCAGCAACACAGGTTCATCAGGCCATTTCGGATGTTCTTGAGCCACCCCCTAAATCTTTTGGGCCAGGGCCTGCTTGCGACAGGCTTAACCTCTGCTGAGTCACTGGATTTGTCTTCTGTGCTTTCAGTGTTGATGGTCTTCTTGCCTCTGCTGTGCACTGAAGAAAAGCAGGGGTCACTAATAGAAATTCTGTGGGTTAGCTCCACTGTGGGTGCTATCTGACGTGGCCTGCAGAGAAGACCGCCAGGCCAACTGGCCCTCTTGACTAATCGATGACTAGGAGTCTGGCCGAGGTCAGAACCTTGACTATCGGAGGATGACCCGAGCCATCTAGGCTCGCTTCCTCGACTTCTGAGCCCTCGCACTGAAGTAGCAGGGTAATCAAGGGTCGGGAATGGGGTCATGCATGGATGAGGCCGGGTTGGGTTGTCACACTCCTGAAGAGCCTGCTTTTCCAATAGGTAATAACAAGCCATACTTTGGTTGAATTTCTTCTGATCGAGGGAGTCTTTAACCTCTTGGGCTTCAAATCCAATGTCCTGCATTGCTCTAAGAATGGCTGGGTCTGGCCTGAGGGGGATGAGTTCCTTACAAGGTTGTGGGAACCCCTCTGAGTCTATCTTAAGCCAGGGATGAGTCAAAAGATCAGGAATTGTGGGCCTCTGCTGGGAGTTCACTTTCAATAAAAGACTCAGCAGGTCTTGTAGCTCTTCTGACAGGCCAGGTGGGACAACGTACGTCCCTAACACAATTTGCCTTCGGAGTAGCGGTATGCTGGCAGCCTCAAATGGGACCTTTCCAACTGTCATATAATAAAGAATTACTCCTAGGGCCCACACGTCGACCTTGGGGCCCTCATAAAATTTCCCGAGTAACAGCTCAGGAGCAGAAAATGCATAAGTCCCATAGGGCGTTCTCAACTTTTGCCCAGGCCGCACTTGAGTGGCAGAACCAAAATCAATGATTTTAATTCTTCCCTTGGTATCGACTAACAGATTATCGGGTTTAAGGTCCCGGTGTATAATGCCTTCTTCATGGCAGTATCCCACAGCACTTAATAATTGTCTGAATATGCCCCGTGCTTCATCCTCCTGCAGATGGCCAGCCTCTTTGATGTGAGAATAAAGCTGGTTCCCCCTGGCCAACTCCATGATGAGGTATGTTATCTTTTCAGTGTCAATGACTTGTATGAGAGATACAATATTTGGGTGGTTGATCCTCATCATGATTTCTACCTCAGATGTGACCTGCTGGCACCACTGTTGTCTCTTGAGGAGCATTTTGACAGCCACGGGGGTACCTGTGAGGCGGTGCACGGCCAACTTCACGGCCGCGTGGAAACCATGGCCGATGGTATTCAAAACCAAATATTGAGAGCAGAAACTCTCTGTGCAAGAGCTGCCCTGAGATCGGAGCCTTTCTGACGCCCGTTTGCTCCCGAAGCTCATTGGAGGTAACAGAGTATAAATGCTACCTAAGAGGAAGGAAAAAGAAATAAAGGGAAGAAAGAAAGCTAAGATGGAAAGTAAAATAGTGAAAAATAAGAAAAACAGAAAACTAAAACCAACCAAAACAACAACAGAAACCCTCAAAAGTAAAACAACGCACAAAGCCAAGGAAATCCTAAGTAAAAAACTACATACTAGTCACTAGGAGGGAGGAGCACAGCTCAGCCACACTAAGATCAACATCACTGATTGTGTAAGAAAAAGAATGTACAATGAAATGAACGATCAAAGAAATTAAAACTATTAACAGTTAGAAAACCCAAGCTACAGAAAATGAAATGAAACAAAATCAACTTCCAAACAAGCAAAACTACATAAAAGCTAAAAACCTAGAGATTAAAACAAAATAGAACGCACTCATCAAAACTCCTAGAATATAGAAAGTATTAAAGAGACAACTCTAAGGAAACGTCCCAGTGAACAATTGGGATTAATTGAGATAGGGGTCTTCAAAGGGTTTTTCTCACAAGTCATGCATGGCTAAGGAATGTATGGCTAAGAAATATATATGTATATGTTCACCATCTTGGGCCATTAGGGAGATGAAAACTAAAACTAGTTTGAGACTTCATCTTATTCTAATCAGAATGGCAAAGGCAACAATGCTGGGGTGGATGTGGGGGATGGAGACCCTCATGCACAGTGTCCGTGGGAGGATATAAACTGAGGTGGCCACTGTAGAGTGTGGGGGTTCCTCAGAAAACTAGAAATAGGTGTGCCACCTGATACAGCTACGCCATTCCTGGGATATACTCAAGGAACAATATTTCCTGCTGCAAAGACACTTGTTCATCCATGTTCACTACTGTTTCATTTGTTCACGGTGCAGGGAATGTAGACAGCCTAGGTATCCGTCCAGCTGATGAATGACTAATGCGAGTGTGGTACCTACACACAGTGGAATGTCATTCAGATGTAAAAGAAACTGAAATTATCAAGTTTCCAACTAAATGCTTGGAGCTAGACAAGGTTACACTAAGTGAGCTCACCCAGACTCAAGATAACAAACACAGCATGTTCTTACTCATATGCACATCCTTGCAAGAAGTCTTCAGATTTAATAGTACAACTCTCATATCTCAGAGAAATTTCTTGGTGCAATTGCACAGAAACTCATAGCTGCTAAAAGACTGGAGAATACCTGTTGACAAAGTGCTCAGGCAAAACAGGTGTGGGGGTGTGTCCACATTCCCTCCCTCCCTCCCTCCATGGCTCAGGGACTATAATGGAAAACAAGGGCAGAGACATTGTAAGATTCTGGGGTTGGGAAGAGACGTATCAAAATATCTTCTCAACACAAGACCACCTCATTCATAAACTCCCAACAGCTGTGACTGCCTGCATCAGATCTCCACAAAATCAAGCAGTCCTGCATGACTAACCCAGAGTGGGAACATTGACAGTTGATGACACATAGGGAAGAGAGTCATTCCCCACAGTCAGGAACACAGGACACCAGGTTATTAAAAAAACCATGAATTTGTGGGTTGTGGCAGGTGACTGTGAAGATGGATGTGGGAGGAGTTGGTGAAGGATGCAGGGAGTGAAGAGGATCCAAATACATTCAATGGAAGATGAAATTCTCCAAGAATTTATATAACATTTACAAACCACAAATAATCACAAACTCAAATCCCCAGTTAGAGTAAAAACAGCAATAACCAAAACTCCCATGCATAAAGAGTCCTATGAGAGGTACCCAAATCCCATGGGGGAGACAGCTGGACTCTCAGAAGTGAGGAGAATTCTGAGAGAATGGGGGAGGCCACCAATTCTCCTCACGTTCCTGGCAGAAGAGGAACCTGCCTAGAGCCCCGTGCACCCAGGATCCTAGGAGCAGTCAGGCAGTCTCTCCCTGTGCAAGAATTGAAAGCCATTCACAAGGGGCGAAGACACACTAGAGAGCAGTTCTAAGACCATCAGTTCTGCTCCAAGGGTCCTGCCTGAAGCCCTCAGGACACACCAACCCAGGAGCAGTCTGGGATAGAACCCTTTCAGTTCCTGCCTCCAACCAGAGCTGAGCCAGTCCCAAAGCTCTCTGTACCCAGAAATGACCGTGTGAAAGCCGGTCTCCAGGATTGCTGATACACAGGCTTACAGGAGGGTCAAGCCACTGTTATCGTCAGCAAGACCAGATAACACCAGAGACAACCAGATGGCAATTGAAAATTGCAGCAACCTAAGGATAATAGGGATGGAAGAGAGAAAGATTCCCAACTTAAAGGGCCAGTAAATATCTTCAAAAAATTATTGAAGGTAACATCCCTAACCTAAAATAAAAGATGCCCATAAACATCCAGGAAGCCTAGAGAACTCCAAATAGATTGGACCACAAAAGAAACACCAAATGCACAAAACAAAGACAGAATATTAAAAGCAGTAAGGGTAAAAGGTCACGTAACATATAAAGGCAGACCTATCAGAATTGCCGCAGACTCCTCACCAGAGACCTTGAAAGCCAGAAGATCCTGGGCAGATGTCAAACAGACCCTAAGAGAACACAAATGCCAGACCAGGTTACTGTATCCAGCAAAATTCTCAACCAGCATAGCTGGATAAAAGAAGATATTACATGGCAAAACCAAATTTACACAATATCTTTCCACAAATCCATCCCTAAAAAGGATAACAGATGGAAAACTCCAACACAAGGAGCGAAACTACCCCTTAGAAAAAGGAAGAACGTAATCCCCTTGCAACACACACAAAAGAGAGCCACACAAACATAATTCCACCTCTAGCAACGAAAAACAACAGGGGACAGCAATCACTATTCCTTAATATCTCATACTAGCAATGGACTCAATTCCCCAATAAAAAGACATAGTCCAACAGTCTGGACATGTAAAAGACGACCCAGAATTTTGCTGCATAGAGGAAACATACCTCAGTGTCAAAGACAGCCTCTACCTCAGAGTAAAAGTCTGGAAAACAATTTTCCAAGCACATGGTCCCAAGGAACAAGCTGGAGTCGCCATTCTAACGTCTAACAAAATTGACTTTCAACCAAAAGTTATCAAAAAACTTTCATATTCATCAATGGAAAAATCCACCAAGATGAACTCTCAATCCTGAATATCTCTGCTTCAAATGCAAGGGCACCTATATTCATAAAAGTATACTTAGTCAAGCTCAAAGCACACATTGCACCTCACACAATAATCATGGGAGACTTCAACACCCCACTCTCATCAATGGACAGATCATGGAAACAGAAACTAAACAGAGACATAGCTAATCTGACAGAAGTTTAGGAACCAAATGGATTTAACAGATATTTATAGAATATTTCATCGTAAAACAAAAGAATATACCTTCTTCTCAGTACCTCAAGATACCTTCCCCCAAACTGACCATATAATTAGTCACAAAACAGGTCTCAACAGATACAAGATTGAAACCAACATTAGCACAAAATTCTCCAAATTGTAAACATAAGAAAAACAAAAGAGAATTAAAAAATAACAACCTCAACAACTCTGAAAGCCAAAAACAATCCAAGCAAAGAAAACCAAAAAATAAAATCAGAAGCATAAAAGGTTAAAACTCAGATAATCCCTGGGTCGTGATGGTCCATACCTTTCCTCCCAGCACTCAGGAGGCAGAGGCAGGAAGATCTCTGAGTTTGAGGCCTGCCTGGTCTATAGAGAAAGTTCCAGGGTACTCAGGGCTAAGCAGAAAAACCTATCCTTAGGAAAATAAACAAAGAAAAAACCCAAACC
The DNA here is from genome assembly GCF_021556685.1 of Rattus norvegicus. Taxonomy (NCBI): domain Eukaryota; kingdom Metazoa; phylum Chordata; class Mammalia; order Rodentia; family Muridae; genus Rattus; species Rattus norvegicus. The sequence continues at coordinate 56,376,183 of NC_141534.1, read as the reverse complement.
CAAACCCAAACCCAAACCCAAACCCAAACTCAAACCCAAACCCAAACCCAAACCCAAACCCAAACACCCTCCAATATCCCCAGGCTAGGGAGATAGTTCAGTAGTTAATTAGCAAAACTCAAGGGAAAATGTTCTGATCTTTAAAACTAATATAAAAACTGTCAACCGTATAATTTTAATTTTGGATTATGAAGTAGATCAAAGATCTCAACATAAAATCAGACACACTAAATGTAATACAAACAGTGTTGAACTCATTGGTTCAGGAGACAACTTCCTGAACACAACACCAATGGCTCAGATACTAAGATCAACAATGGGACCTCATGAAACTGAAATCTTCTGAAGTGCAGAGGACACTGTCTTTAGGACAAAACAACAGCCTAAAGAGTGTGGAAAGATCTGCATGATCCTACATCTGACAGAGGGCTAATATCCAAAATACATAAAGAAGCCAAGAAGTTAGACATTGTGAATGCAAACAACCCAATTGAAAAGGGGCACAGAGCCAGAGAATTCTCAAGTGAGGAATCTCTAAAGGCTGAGAAGCACTTAAAGAAAAGTTCAACGTACTTAGTCATCAACAAAATACAAATCAAAATGACTCTGAAATTCCATTTTACACCCATCAGAATGTGTAAGATCTAAAACTCAAGTGACATCACATGCTGTTGAGGATATGGAGCAAGAAGAACACTCTTCCATTGTTGCTGGGAGTACCAACTTGCACAACCACTCTGGAAATCAATTTGGCCGTTTCTTAGAAAATCGGGAATAGTTCTAACTCAAGACCCACCTATACCACTCCCAGGCATATATCCAAAAGATGTTTCACCATACCACAGGCAACTTCCTCAACTGTATTCATAACAGCCTTATTCATAACAGCCAGAAACTTGAAACCACCCAGATGTCCCTCAATGAAGAATGGATAAGAAAATGTGGTTCATTTACACAATAGAATATTACTCAGCTATTAAAAGGAGGACACCGTGAAACTTGAACGCCAATGATTAGAAACTGAACATGTCATCCGGAGTGACGTAACCCAGACCCAGAAGGACAAACCTAGTATGTATACACTTATAAATGGATATTAGCTACAAAGTACAGGATAACCATGCTATAATCAACAGACCCCAAAAAAGCTAAATAAGGATGACTCAAGGCAGGATGCTTGAATCTCATTCAAAAGGGAAATTCAAAAAGTTGAGTGGAGGGAGGCAACTGATGGGGAGAGGATTGGGGACAAGAACAGGGCAGGGCACAGAGGGAGGGGAAAGGAGAAGGCTGGGTTTGGGCAATGCATCTCTGGCATGAAGGAGACTGGGGGTGGGAGGCTCCAGGGAGTCTCTTAGAGTGATGCTAGCTGAGCCTACTAGCAGCTGGGGTTGGAGAGACTGACATACCCATGTCCTGTAGGTAGAAAGGATTTTCACTAGGGGAAGGGGGACACTAACCAACCCACAAAACCTTCAACCCAACATTTGTCTTACTTACAAGATGTTCAGGGATAAAGGTAGAGCAGAGATTGAAGGAAAGTCCAACTAATGACCGGCTGAACTTGAGACCCAGCACATGGGACAGAGCATTGTTAATTATATTCTATGACTTGCAGACATGACTTAATGTAAGTGTCTTCTTCTGACAATTGGAGCAGAGGCTATCTCTTACTCTGTTGCCTGACTTTGGATCCCTTTCCCCCACATGGGCTGGTTTTTCTAGCCTTAGTGGGTGAGGATAAACTTAGTCCTGCTATTTCAGGGCAGAGTGATACCCAAGGGGTTGGCTACTTCTTCTCTAAGAAGGGAAGGGAATTATAGGAAGAGGGGCAGTGAGGTGGCACTAGGAGGAGAGGAGAGAGGGAGGGGCTGTGATTGGGATGTAAAGTGAATAAACAAATAAACTTAAACCAAAATATGGTAGATGCTTACCTTAGGAACAATGGCCAAGCTGACTGCCAGCCTCAATACTTTTCCTCACACAGGTGTTCTCACACTTACAACTAGTGCACGTACGTCACAACAGACACTCACACACAAGTTGGGCACACACACACCCACACACACAGATGCACTCACAGTCACCCCCAAGTATACCAACACACACACACACACACACACACACACACACACACACACAAAGGTACTCACACACTCAAGTAAACTTAAAACACAACATACATGCACACGCAAACATGCAAACACACACACACACACAACACACACACACAAAAGCGACCCTCCACACAAACACTGACCTAGACACACATACACAAGCTACTCACAAATCAATCAAATGCAAAATCCACACACTGCTCACTAGATCCACCAAAATCACCAAAGTCTCCACTCCACCACTCCTCTAAACACACTCAAGGAAATCCAGGCCTGGCTACAGCTTAACATCTGTTGGCTGGACCGCCTCACAATCACTCCTCATGAGGTCACAATAGGACCTGTCCTTGCATGGTTGGGAAGGACTCCAAGGCTCTGGCTTAGGTTGGCTATGGGGAGCCTTTAGGCTTTTATAAATCAAAGCCTGCAGGATGGTTTGCTGTCCTTAGTTCTCTGAACTTTTGCTGTGCCTCCTCCTTTAAATTCCTTATGTCTACCTTCCATGGGTCCCTTTTGCATTCCAACTGAAGGGTTTAAGAAGATGCTACAGATATATATATATATATATATATATATATATATATATATGTGTGTGTGTGTGTGTGTGTGTGTGTGTGTGTGTGTGTGTGTGTGTGTGTGTGTGTGTGTAATCTTCTCTTTAAGAACTAGGTGGCTGCTGCCTTTCTGACATTACTGTAGCCACTTTGTTTTAATACCAGTCACCAACTATCTTACATTATTACAGAAGACCTTTCTCATGCCCAGCTAATCATTAACTACATATCGCACTAAGTTGTGTGGTCTGTTGTTCCTGGAAATTACCCTAACCTGTGCCCTCCTTTAGGGCCAATCATAGTTAAGTTCAGTTAGAATTGCTTTGTATGCTAGTAACAATAACCTTGGACCCGAACCAACTACCCAACTGCCTGGGAAGACTTTCGGCACCTGTGTATGAGCTCTTAGTTGCTAAGAGCTTCTGTGGTTTTGCCTTTCATACTGCAGTCCTTGGAAATAGGGTTGCAGTCTCTACTCCCCTGTGTGACATGTGTCCCTAACCAATCAGTCCCAGGATATATGTTCCATAAACTGTCCCTGCTTGACTGAAATGGCTGTCTGGTTTGTGGAGTGATTCCTGCACCCCAACACTGCTCATGAGACATAATAAAGAAGCTTATTACCACCTGTAGGGTGACAGGAAGATGCCTTCCTCACAGCTTCCAAGGCTTTTGATTCTCATCTGCCCTGCAAAGTGTGAAGACCTGATTTTGAACCCATGCCAAAGTTGAGTCCACACCTGTAATACCAGAGCTTTTAGGAAGCAGGAAAAGCAGGAGAGACAGAAATTTGCCTGGGAGCTTGTCGTTCAGGCAGCCTGCCATGTGCAACATCAAACCACACACCTAGTTCCAAACAAGGTAAGATAAGGTCTGACAAAAATGTCCTCTAACCTCCACACACATGGTGGGACACATCCATAACAGTGTACATACAAGATTGCTTCATTCTTTTCTCTTCTCTTCTCTCTCTCTCTCTCTCTCTCTCTCTCTCTCTCTCTCTCTCTCTCTCACACACACACACACACACACACACACACACACAAGCACACACATACCACACCACACACATTCCCACCCTTTATTACAAACACACAAACTTACACTCACACGGACACACAGAATGGGTGAGTATACACAACACTATACAAAAACAACAACACAAACACTCTTTAGGAACAATAATTTTCTAGTAAAATTTTCCTTCAAAATTGAGGAAGAAAACTAAGAAACTCCCACAGATGAAGACCGATTTAAAGGATTTCAGAATCTCAAGAAGAAATAAAGAACAGGTGATCCCCGGACAATCCCCAAAGGCAAGGTGAACTTCTGCTTCCTCCAAGATGTGAGAGATGCCATGTTACATGACCCCAAACAGCAGTGCCACCGAGGCTCATGTACACAGACATCTCCTTCATTGACATCAGAAACTGAAGAAGTTGTTCAGGGCTGTCAAAATAGCAGTAATACAGTTCACATAGGACTGGTAGTATTTTAGCATTTTCAGTATGATCTCCATGGTAACAAAGAAAAAAAAGAACCAAACCCCAGATCAACAGAAAGGAAGAGAAAGTCAAGCATTTCTTTACAAAAAAACCCAACACAGCAGAAAAGGCAATAATCAGGGAAGAGAGACAAAGCTGTAAGGCTAATGAAGAATACAGGAATGCTTTTTGGTGGCTAGTGCATGTTCTCTCTCTCTCTCTCTCTCTCTCTCTCTCTCTCTCTGTCTCTCTCTCTCTCTTTCTCGCTTACTCTTGCTCTCACTCTTGCTCTCTCTCTTGTTCTGTCTTTCCCTCCATCCATCCCTCTCTCTCTCTCTCGCCATCCTTCCATCCCTCCCCTCCCCCTCTTTACACACAGAGGTTGGCAGGATTTTATAGAAAACCAAGTCCATCCTGAGTGTAGGGCTTACTTTAAGACACTAAGGTCCAATAGTGGAACAGGTGTGTATGAGGACAAGGAGCTCTGTGCTCCCTCAGACCAGAAGGAACAGAGTTCTGTGCTGACACAGTTAAAATAAACTCTCAATCACAGTCTGTGACAGCCAGGTCACAGGACCCAGGCTGCTGTGTTATTTGTGAGCACCCAGTGCAGCCAGAAGTTAACTATTGAGCACTGACTGGCCCAAATCCCAAAAGGGTCTCTGTTTTTCAGAGTGCTGGGGGAAGTGCAGTGTGTAGCACTTTCCTTCTGAAGACTCTTCTGGGGTTTTCAATCCCCTGTAGAGGACCCTCATGGCTGCAGACACTAAGCCTTGGAGGAAAGATTCTCATCTGTAGTGTTCATTGAAAGGCCTGAGAGCAGAAAAGGAAAGAAACAGCAAAATGTGCCCCTTCTGCTCACTGTGGTTCAGTTTCTGCCTTTGCAGCTGAGCTCAGGTGCCCTGGAGTCCTCCCTAGCCTGAGTCAGTGATCTCAAGTTCAAGTCCCAGCCTCCTGGTTTGTAGTATCAAACCCAGCACAGTGTCAAGCCATGGGAGATGTGGACACTATCTAGGCCTTGCTGTTTGCATCTGAGTGGTGCTGTTGAGCACCAGAAGAAGCAAGGCCAACAAGGTCATGTAGAGTACTGACAGGCACTGGGCTACTAGTGACTATGAAGTCACCCTTCACCCCCACCAAGGTGTTCAGGGACATGCAGCCTTGAGCTAACCTTCCTCCCAACCTCGATTTTATGATCCCTCTAGCTCTATATTTTGGTTCTGCAACACCTCCTAGCCTCTCCTCAGACAGTTGTATCTCTGAAAGAGAAGGTAAATTGCCCTTCACCAACCCCTCCTTTGAAAGATGTCCTTTCTAATACACAGTGGCACCGCAGAGACTGGAACAGAAAGAGACCGCCCTTCACGGTGGCATGGTCAGAGCAACAGGGTTTGCTGGTTCCCTGAGCAGCAGCCCTGAGTCCGTGTGAGCACTGGATCCTGGAGACCTGCATTCAGAAGGAAGATGGAACAGAACGAGTTAGACTCTTTGGCATGCTCTCCATCATGTCCTTAATTCACCCAGTGCCACAGGACAATCAGAGACACATTACTGACTTGTATTAGACCTTTATATGTTGTTTCCAGTTAGAAAGGAGACATTTGTGTTGTCTCAAGCATTCTGCAAGCACTGGTTGACTTAATGTACCATTGGTCAGGAAGGTGGTGTGGTGCACAGCCAAAAGCCTAAGTACCCAGTCCCCAAGCCTGCAGTATCCTATGGAACTGGGAATGTCCCCATTCTGCTGTGCTGGCACAGGCCACTTACAGGTCTAGAAGGGCAGAAAAACATCCACTAGGTTCACAACATAGAGGGTAGGTGCTCAAGTCTCCACTCTACCCCACACCTCCTGATTCCTTGTCCACAGCATGGACTGAAAACAAGAAACACCCTAAGTTGCTAACATGGCATCCAGAGGGTTCTTCCCACGGATACGACATCTACTGGCCTCGTGCTTACTATCGTGCCTATTGGAGTGGACAAGCCAGAGTGCCTTACAGCATTTACATCTGCATACCATGCTCTGCCTTTCCATACTCCAGGGCCTGTGCCTCTTCTGAGTCCTCAGTTCACTTCCCTGAGATGTGGCCTTGGTGTTCCTTCTACACAGGCACTGGCCCAGTTGTGAAAGTAGCTAAAAGACCAGACCGCAGTTGACTGTAACACAGAGGGTAGTCATGCCCAAGCCTATCATACCCTGACTGCACAAGCCTCCTTTAAAATCTCTTCACTCATTTTGGTGTTCCTATATACATGTGTGCATGGCAGGCATGTGTGTAGAGTGAGGTGTGCATGCATGTGTGCATATAAGTACAAATGGCACGTGTGATGTGCACAGTGTATATATGTCTGTGATATATGTAATGTGCATGCACATCTGACACGTGATGTGTATGATGTGTGGGTTTAGGAATATGGAAGATATATATATATATATATATATATATATATATATTTGTATAGTGTGTGTGTGTGTGCATGCGTGAGTTTGTGTATGTGTGTTGTGCACTGTGAACATCTGATCGGGTCCTTTTCTTCTCATACTAGCTGGCCTGCTGCAGAAAGGAAACAGGTCTCCCCAGGAGAGTCTAAGCATCCAGCCGTCCAGGGATGGGCCTGCACATGAACATAGTCTGGCCAGAAACGCCCTCTAAGCTCTTAATAAAGAACATTCTCATTCCAGAAGAAGCAAGAGAAAACTGAAAAGAAGCCAGACAGCAAACTGAGCTTCCACCACAGAAAATTCTTATATGGGAAAGCTCCCAATTCCCTGAGAGTGAGATGTTTACGACCCCACTGCCTGCTCTGGAAGCAAACCCACTCCCCTGCTGAAAATTGGGGCCTTCCTGTAATCTCCTACCCTGAAGACAGGCAGAGGGAGAGTGGCTGGGATCAGGATGTAACCTGAATAAAGAATACATTATGGGAATTTAAAAAGTTAGTCTGGAAGTTGGAAAAATTGCTCAGTGGTTAGGAGCACTGAATGCTCTATCAGAGGTCCAGAGTTCAAATCCCAGCAACTATATGGTGGCTCACAAATATCTCAAATGAGACCTGATGCTGTATCTGGTGTTTCTAAAGACAGCTACATTGTACTTACATATAACAAATAAATAAACAAACAAACAAATGAATTACCTGGTCTTAATTTTAGAGCAAGGAGTAAAATGTCCTGAGATTAAATTCAAATGCATGTCATGGACTGCCTGGATCTTTCAGATCTGTAGGAAACATCTCAAGGAAGAACAAGAGAGGCTGGAGAAGGATGGGGAAGGGTCTGATCCGTGCAGCTCCTCAGTGTCCACTAACACAGCACTTGCCCTTGGGAGATGACGTCTTTCACTCTTCCAGACTGTTGCACCAATCAGAATTACATGCTCTGTGGATGAACCTGTAAAAGAGGACAGTTGCTCTTGGGCCAATATGGAGGTTCCTGGCCTCTCAGCAAGCTCACTGCTGACTTTCGAGGTCTCTGGTGGGTGAGCAAAATGAAGACACACAGAGTAGCCTCAGGTTGAATCAGCCAGGCCCAGGGGGCTCAGTGGTGTCTCTCAGATTCCCAGGCCCTCCCTGAGATTGAACACTCTACACAGTGTAAGAGGATTAGGGGATAACCAGGAAATGCAGTTGCTCAGGTGGCTGACTCTGTAGGAGGGAAATAATTCACAGTGGGAAGCTTCAGGACAGTCAGGTGACCTGAGCCCTCCACGGAGTCTAAGTCCAGACTCACAGACATTCTTCTGTCCACAAGTCTCCTAAACGCAGGCCTTGTCTGACCTGCAGTCCAGAGCACTGTATATACAGTATCCCTTACAGAGAGGACAAACTTTCCAATTAGGCCTCTTTTGTGTCACACTGAGACTGGGTCTGTAGCACAGTGGATGCTGATGGGGACTGGCCACAACTGGCATTCTATCCTACCAAAAGCAAAAAAGAAGTAAGAAAGAAAGAAGGAGAGAGAGAGAGAGAGGGGGGGGGGAAGGAAGGAAGGAAGAAAGAAAGATACAAAGAAAGAAAGATACAAAGATATACGAAGATACAAGGAAGGAAGGAAGAAATAACCCATCTATCTCACTCCCTGCAATCCTGGTTTTCACCATAATGGGGCGCGGATGTGACCTTCTTCCTACAAATGAAAGCTGACTTCCCTCAGGGAGATAGATAGATAGATAGATAGATAGATAGATAGATAGATAGATAGATAGATAGATAGATAGATAGGTAGGTAGGTAGGTAGGTAGGTAGGTAGGTAGGTAGATAGATAGATAGATAGATAGATAGATAGATAGATAGATAGATAGATAGATGGATGGATGGTTGATGGATGGATGGGTGGATAGAGAGATAGAGATAGAGATAGAGATACAGAGATAGAGAAGTGATTTGACTTAATCAGTTTCTTCCAGTCCTATTCTTCAGAGCAAAGTCACCTTCGACATGGCTGGTGCAATTGCTTGTTCTTCATTTCTGCTTTCTTTGGCTGTTCATTCAAGGCAGCCCCCTTAGAATCTGCTCATCTCAATAAAGCCCCATCTGTGGAATGTATATCTTCTCAGTAAGGAGCTGAGGCATTCTTGGAAGGAGCTCCCAAAATCCCCTCTGGGGCAGTTGACAGTGTTCTCTACTTCAGACAGCAGCTGCATGAAGCAAACACACACCTGTCTGAACATTCCAGCTTGGGTGCACATCACAGTGCACCTGCCCCAGGGTCCCTGTCAGTTGCCCATTCCACAGGGTCACTACTACAAGATCCCATCCCAAGGGCTCTTGCCCCATTGCTCCTCCCCCAGGGACCCTGGCCCACTGAACCAACCTCAGGGATCCTGTTCCATTGTACCCACCATGCTGCACCTTCCTGAGAGTACCTACTGTCCTGAGGTCACTTTTTATAAAATCTAATGCAAATATCTTGCCAGCAAGACCACATTGTCTTTGGTGGCACCAAGTAGATATTAGCAGGACTTCATCACCTTCCCTTTCTCAATCCCTTCTCACAGTTGGACATGTGGAAGCAAAGAAACTGGCAGCAGAATACAGAATATTCACCCAGAATATCACCACCCCTAGAATTCTCATGAGATGTGCTGCTATGACTATGATACAGGGGTGGCAGGTAGGCTTTGATATTGAACAAGCCTAGGCTGGTGCCTCTGCTCACATGTGTGCCAGCAGCTTAGCTTAAGTCTACATGTCGTAAACTCTGAGAGGAGGAAGGAGATCTTCCTACATAGAGGCTGTTCTCTGAACCTGTGTTGGCCAAGGTCAAGCCAGAGTGTTTGAACATGCCAGTTCCAGCCTCTGAGGGTTTTCTGCCTGCCTGGTGTTTGTCCTGCTTTATGTCTGTTGAGGTGAAGATGTGGTCCATGCTAGGAAAAAGTTTGAAGACAACTGCCCTGGGTTCCCATGCTAAAATTCAATTCAGGACTGACAGGGACCTAAATACCAACAAGACCGTGCCAGGCCCATGAGTTCAAAAACCAAAAGCAAATGGGACCTTGATGTCCTCCTGTGCTGCTCTGAAAAGACTCAGGACACACAATTCTCCTGCACATCCAATGCCCCTTGGGAAAATCCTCTGTCAAGGGCAGGTGATGCCTCATGAGAGTGAACTGTCAGGGTAGGAAAAGACACTTGGGACTACTGTCCTGAACTCACCAGTCACAGATGAATGGGCTTTGAAAAGTTTTCAGAACACAGGATAGGGGTGTGTAAGCAAGTGCAGGTAATCCTTGGGAAACACATAGTTCCTGAGGAGGTTCTGAGAGCTTTTGGATCCACTCCTGGAGAAGACAGCATTGTGTTCAGGGGGTAACAGAGCAGGAGCCTGCTGATGCTATAAACAGTATTGCATTGGGAGTATTGGCAGCGGTAACGATGCCCTTAGGAGCAGGATGTCCTAGCACTCTCAGATCAAGCAGACAGCCTAGCGCCTATTAGGGCCATATCCCAAGAGTATGCCGCTCATGTAGGAAGCTTCTAATGTCTGGAGGCAGAAGAAGGGAACATGGACATTGTTTGAGTTAGGGGTTTACTGCTGAGAAGAGACACACCACAACAAATGCAGCTCTTATAAGGACAACATTAATGAACACAGGATTGCAGGTTCAGAAACTCAGTCCATTATCTTCAAGCTGGGGAGCATGGCAGCATCCAGGCAGGCATGGTGCCAGAGAGACTGAGAGTTCTACATCTTCATCTGAAGGCTGCTTGGGGAAGATTGGCTTGCATGTGGATAGGAAAAGGGTCTTAAAGCCCAGGCCAATGTGACACACCTACTTTAACAAGGCAAAGTCTCCTAATAATGATACTCTAGAGCTAAGCATATACAATCACAGACATCTCCAAGGAGGGTGGCACTGTTCTATTAGAGAGAAGCATCAGCTCCCATTAATATATTGAGGTCAACCCTGGATAGGGCACGGAGCCCTCCACACATCCTGGAACTTATGGAGGCATCCTATGAAAGAGCTTTTTCCCAGAAGCACACGTGTGTCAAGGCGTCCTTTCCAGCCAGTCCCTAGGGAATCTCCAGTGTTAAACTCTGTCTCTTCTTTTGCAGAAGTAAAATATAATAAAAATTCACAGTACAATGAATAGCAATAATGGCGAAAGGTGTAAATAGAGTGGATTAGTACCTGACCAGTAGGATTGATTTTATATGAAATGTGTTTGGGTGCAGTGCAGTATCCTCTTCCATGTTCCTACATACTGATCAATGACCCTGTACAATTTCTCTCTAGACAGAACCATCTGGAATTCACTCACTGAGGGACTTATGCCCTGGAGTGGCAGCTACTGGTAGGACTTGTGCATCCATGTCACGAAGCGAAGAGACAGAGATGCATGGATTAAATGGAGAGAAGCAGACTGGAATGGTGGAGAGGCTAACCTGCCAACAACCCCAAACCCCCAGCAGGATGACAATGGAGAACAGCGAGCAGTTTCCCAGCCAGCCTCACTCTCCATAGACAGACTTTTTCCAGTCCTTCCATTTTCCCAAGGAAAGAAAAACTCAAAAAGCAGGGACAGGGAAAGAAAAACTGCTCTACTCCCAGGAGCCAAAAACAAGCTCCCTAGCACCTCCCTGTCTGAGCCCATAACCAGCCACAGCCCAGTCCTCTGCTCATCTCTAGAGGCTCAGGGACCCAGGCAGATGAGCCCTTGAATCACAAACGGCTCCTCTACAGCATTCTATGGGTGTCAGTCCTGAGTCCCTGAGCCTGAGGTGCTCTGCACTGCTATTCAGATAAGACTTCTCTTGATCTCTGTACAAAGATCTCTGTGTTGGATGTCAGAGGAGTGTGTCCACCCAGCATTGGTCCTGGGGCTCTGGCCCTCTAATCTATTGGTCCATGTTAACTTCACCACAGAGCCACCATGTGTCCTTGTACAACCCCTCCTTGATCACCTTTTGTAGGAAGATATTTAGAGTCCCTTGCAGGTGGCACAGAAAATGGCACACGGCTGAGGGTGGTAGACAAACCTGGGGACACATCAAATGCTAGGATGTTGTGAGGATCCCTAAGCCATGCTTGGGCAGGCCTGTGCCAGGGCTCCCATAGGACCCTTTCTTTCTGTCCCCTATACACACCAAGAACCAATTACCAGGCAGGGGAGAAGGGAACTTGGATTCCAGGCCTAGCCCAGTCCTATGATTCCTTACCTTGTAGCCCTTGCGTCCTTTGGGGCTCAACAGTTCCCCTACAATGCAGACAGCAAGGCATACCTGGTATTCACAGCTTACCTGGGCTGAAACTGGGCTGCTTTTGATACTAAAAACCAGGAGGATGTGACTTGGCCTTGAAATTACTCACTCAGGCTAGGGAGGACTCCAGGGTACCTGAGCTCAACTGCAAAGGCAGAAGCCGAACAACAGTGAGCAGAGGTGGCACATTTTGCTGCTTCTTTGCTTTTCTGCTCTCAGGCCTTTCAATGAACTCTACAGATGAGGATCTTTCCTCCCAGGCTTAGTGTCTGTAGCCATGAGGGTCCTCTACAGGGAACTCAAAACCCCAGAAGAGTCTTCAAGAGGAAACTGCTACACACTGCACTGTCCCCCAGCACTCTGAAAAACAGAGACCCTTTATGGGCTTGTGCCAGTCAGTGCTCAGTACTTAGCTTCTGGCTGCACTGGGTGCTCACACATAACACAGCAGCCTGGGTCCTGTGACCTGGCTGTCACAGACTGTGATTGAGAGTTTATTTCATCTGAGTCAGCACAGCCACTCTGTTCCTTCTGGTCCCAGGGAACACAGAGCTCCTTGTCTTCACACATTCCTGTTTTAACGTTGGACCTTAATATCTAAAGTGAAGCCCACACACAGGATGGACTTGTTTTTCTATACATCATGCCAACTTCTGTGTGAGAGGGAGTTTTTTCGTGTATATGCATACCCCGTTATGTGCCTAGGTGTCCATGTATACCCATGGTACCCATGGACCAACTGTCTCCCGTCCCCAACCCCACCCCGCCCCTGGGATGCCCAGCACAGCCACAGTACAGCCTTCTGTGGGTCTGGATGTGCCTGTCTGCCCTACCCACCAGAGCATGGCCTGCTATGACAGGAGCTCTTCATTATTTTGGGAAACATAGCAGTGAACCCAGGTGGGGCTTCTGGTCGTCAGGGAGCTCACTTGTCCCCCACTAGTTCCCTTGGTTGAGGGATTGTGGTTTTCAGGACTCCCAGAAGCAGCAGAAGCCAATGGACTCATCCTTAGTGTGTGCAGCAGCTAAAGGTGCATGGAGGTCAGGACTTGTGCCCTGTGTCTTCAGAGACAAGAAGGAGCCAAGACCATTGGCTGACCCTGAGAAGCCACTTGGGTCCCATAAAGATTCTATTTATGTCCTTCCTCTGAGCCTGTGGAGACATTGTGGGGAACTATGCCAATTTTCTCTGGACACCAGGCTGTGCAGAGCTCCAGACTGTGGTCACAATCAATAGGGAATGAACAGGACAATTAAAGGCCAGGCTCTGCCATGTCTCTGCCAAAGAGAGTTCAGTGGGGTCAAGGTGTGGGCATAAGGAGGAGCCCAGGCAGATTCCAGAGTCTCTTTCCTATATTCATCTGAAGGCTGGGGAAAGAAAGTCACCACAAAATCATAGTGACTTTACATGACTGCCTATTAAAAGAAACATCAAAGATGACAGGCGTAAATCATGAAAATGGCATCTGTGTGTGCGGAGACAGCTGTCTGCATGGACAGAGTGTACCCACACTCCAAGCACAGACTACAGGCATGGGGAGTGTCTGTCTACACTTGCAGCAGGGCATACATGCTACCAAACACACAATAAAAGCCATCATGCGGGGCTGGGGATTTAGCTCAGTGGTAGAGCGCTTACCTAGGAAGCGCAAGGCCCTGGGTTCTGTTCCCAGCTCCGAAAAAAAGAACCAAAAAAAAAAAAAAGCCATCATGCCCAAGCCTTGGGTCTATAAGCCACTGAAAGCCTCTCACCCCTCAGTGGGGTCCGATCTCCAACACCTTAGAGACATCCACAGACTGTGCCTGTCAGAATATGGAGAGCCATGATGAGAGTCTCCCCCGGGAACTCTGTAGTCTTGCTGGAAAATCAAGAGGAAAGCCCAGCCTCTAGGCCAACGTGCAGCACAGTTAATACACAGTGTAAACTGCATTGACACACAAAGATGCTGAAGACAGAACATGGGAGGGCCTGGCAGAACTGTAACTCGGCCAGAGGTGGTGCGGCTTACAAAAAAGAGCAATCATGCCTGTGGTAGCTCCCTAAAGCCCAGCTCTCTGCCCCCTGTATTTTGGGGTCTCTGAGGAAGACAAACTGATGGACTCCTAGAGCATCCTGTTGACTAGCTTGCTGTTCAGATGTGGGATGTGGTCACAGTGCTCTGACAAGGCCATAAGGGCATCTGCTAGGACAGCCAGACTCTAATTGATAAAGAAGGCCTCCTTCAGGGCAAACCCAGTCACCAAGACACAGCTGTAAAGTAAGCAGTCCAGTCGCTTGTGAGCATGCTATCCAGACAGGAACAGGCAAACAGAGGTGGTTCTTGGGAGGGACCATGGGACCCACCCACTTCCCAGACAGGCACCATGGCCTGGTAGTCATTGAGGTCGCTTGTTGGATACCACAGTCCTTTTAACTGCAGGTAACCCTTTTTCTAGACACAGAACAACATAAGGCCCATCATGAGGTATAACATGGCCTTCTGTTGACAGTTCACAAGCTCTCTCTACTGTGTTGCCCTTTGATGACTCTGGCATTCTTGACTGGGCAGATGTCGTCCCCCATTCACCTGCATACACACTGCTGGCCCAGTCCATGTGCTGAAACCTGCCCCCAGGAGCTGCCCAGCATGGTCGGGTGGGTCCACTGGAGATGAAGCCCAGTGCAGTGGTAATCCACAAATACCTGCCCTTGCTTTCTCGTGAAGGTCAGCTTGGCTGGACTTTGGGGCTGTGGTCCGGAGAGTGGAAAACAGAAGGGTCACAAAGGTCTGTCAATCATCAGACAGAGCTGAATGTCTGGGAATCCATTGGCAGACAACTGAGACTCCCTAAGCACCATGAGGCAGGCTTTGCTCAAGCACTGTCCATAGGGGGCAAGTCCTGGAGGTGGATGTGCCTACTAAACAGACAATGCTGCCCTAAGCAGTCTCGTCCCTTACAGAAGTGTCACTGTAGCAAGATGGAGAATGTCCATCTCTACTGGCTTTCCATAGGAGTGAAAACTACCCTGGGTGTGTCCTGCTGTGCCCAGGGCTCTGCACTCTGGCTTATGATGTGGAGGCCCAGAGCAGCTGTCCAGCATAGCATGTGAGACCTTGAACACGCTGCATTTAAGTCCTAGGGTGAGTCTCATGTGGTCAAACTGCATGACTCAGGTGGCTGACATCTAATCTGCTGTGATTGACATCGCTGGCTTTTACAATGTGGGTGTAGCCTTAGGGGCCATGTTCTCTGAGTTGCATACCTCTGTGGATGAGGCCCACAAACTCCAGGGCACTGGTGACAGACCTGGAAAAGGACAGCATGAGTCAGAGGTAACCCCCTGGATGATCTGACAAGGGATAAGCACTCTGCACTCAGGGTAACCTTACCTTACTCATCTGACAGACAATTCTCATGTGAACCAAGTGTGGTAAGTTTAAGAAAATAGGCTGGGGCTGGAGAGCAGGCTCAGTGGTTAAGAGCATGGCTGCTCTTTCAAAGGCCTTGAGTTCGATTCCAGTCACCATATCATAGATACTAACTATGTATTATTAGATCTGATGCCCTCTTTGGACACACAGATGTACATGCAGATAGAGCACTAAAGTAAATGAATCTTAAAAGAAAGGAACAAAGGAATGAAAGAAGGAAGAAAAGAAAGATAAAGAATGAAAGAAAGAATGAATGAAAGGAAAGAAAGAATGAAAGAGACAGAGAGAGAGAGAGGGAGGAGGAGGAGGAGTAAAGAAAGGAGGAAGCAAACAAGCAAGCTGCTCAGCTGTAGAGAAATGGGCTTGTAATCCCAGACACTCAAGACACACAGTAGGGAGGGGGATCAGAAGTTCAAAGCTAGCCTGGTCTACAGCATGAGTTTCAGGTCTGCTTGGACAACTTAGTGACACCCTTTATCTAAAGGTGAGGAGGGCTAAGGCTACTAACTCAGTGGTAGAGCACTCATGGGGGAAGCAGACTGCTGTCCATTGATACCTCTCCTTTCTTGCTCTGAAATAGACAATGGTGTTAGAAGAGTCAAAGGTCCCTGTCTTAGCATCCACAATTCTATTTGCTACAACGTTAAGGGTCCAATTTTTGGTATTTTTTCAGTGATCAAATCTATGAAACAAAACTTAAGCAATACTCTTATTGCTGTCAGAGTGGCAGGTGGATGATAAATGCTTGCCCACCTGCATCAGTAAAAAGCTGGTTCCTTGGACTCCCTGCAAACACATCACTGCTAACTGTATGCCTTGTGTAGGCTTTTCCAGCACTGTACGTAGCTTGAAAACCTTCCCTGCTATGGACCCTTGAGTGGGCATCCTGCCTCTCAGTCTCAGAATGGAGCAAAGATCCCCTGGTCACCTCTAGGCTCACAGGTCAGGGACCTCTTCCATCCCGTGGTGAGGAAGACTGACACGGCTGCACACACCTTGGAAAAAGAACATATTGGCAACCCTTATCGAAAATGATGCTTCTCACTTTCCATTATGGCATTCTATAAAATATGGGTATTTCCAGGTATAATTAGACGTGTTGTTGATTGAGTGTGTGTATGTTTTGGAGGTTGGAGGCGGATAATTCGTTTCTCCAAGCCCCTTCCTCAATTTTGGGTGATAAACACTGACTCTCATATAGTCTTTTAATAATTTACAGTTATTTATATATTTTTAAGTTTTGCTTATTTTTACAAACTTTTTGTTCCTCTCTCTCTCTCTCTCTCTCTCTCTCTCTCTCTCTCTCTCTCCCTGTCTCTGTCCCTCCCTCTACCCCTCCCTTCCTTCCTGTCTCTCTCTCTCTCTCTCTGGGTAATTAGATATAATACTCAGGGTCAGGACATTCTACCCTTGAGCTACCCCAAACAGAAAAAGGTTATAAACAGCTTTATTATGATATCTGTGACATATAAAGCTGAAACGTGTTAGACGTGAGCATCTTGATGTTCCTAAAGACATGTACTTTCTCAGATACAGAATTCCAGCGGGCTAAAATTCCTGCTGTTACTTCAGATTAACCTTTGTCATGAACTGAACCAATGGGGAACATAGTAAGCACAGTCCCTGAGCTGCTTCCTAGGTCGGTAGCACTGGCTCCATCCCAGGCACAGCTGGAGTGGGCAGCTGTAAGGTTGAGGACCTGCACTCAGGACACTGGGCTCCAGGAGCACCTCACCTTCAGGTCATCCTGTGTACCTCTGATCGTCACTCCTGGGTTCTCACTGCCTGGCACTTAACCATAGACATCACTGTAGAATTATCTAAGGCCAGAATGTCAAAAACATAGTTGTTATGAATTTCTACTTTGAAAATGTCAAATGTTGGGCTGCTTGAACAGTTTTCAAGAACAGGTTCAAGAAATGAACCTGGGAGAAACACAAGAAATATAGCCTGAAGTCTCTTCCAAAACAGCCACTCCAGCATAAGCTTCCACAGGCAGTCACTCTCCTCTGCACTACCGTCCCCCTTGTTTTGCAGCTCATGGATCTCCTTGCTTAGCATGTCCACAAGGTGCATTTGCTGTTGCTTCTCCAGCTTCTCCCTGGCATCTTGTTTCCATGGGTCTGGAGACAGACTATCCCCATAGGACAACTCCTCTTTACTGATAGTTTTCTACTGCAGATTCCTGTGCTCAATAGTGGGGGGCTGCTGCTGGGGCTACAGCTCCAGAGTAACTGTTTCTTGGGGCCTCTGCAGTGTGGAAGGTTTTCCTGGTTGGGCCGGTGTGGCCAAAAGAGATAAGGAAGCAGGGATCAGGGAATGAGAGTGCATCTGCCCCAGATTCTACTCCTGCTCCCCGTGCTTCCTCTCTGCTTCCTTATCCAGGCAGGCCTTCTATATCTCAGACCACCACTGCTGCTCCTCCTTCTTTTTTGCTAGCCAGCAGCCACCTGAGCAGACTGGGATCCTGCCTTGTTTGCAGAAGGTGGTGGGAGGGGCAAAGCCACTGAAATGCCATCAAAACCACTGGTGTAGGTGGACATGTGGTGGAGGAGGTGGTGGAGGGAGGTCTGTTCATATGGGCTGGAAGACAGTCACAGGGGTGGGCAGCACCTCTGCTGGGTTTTCCAATGGCCAGGACCACTCTTGGTAGAGTGGAAGCAGGGGTAACTGACTTGGAGGAATATTTCAGGTGCTCCTGGCTGGATGTCATAGAGTCCACTGAGGAGCTCTGGATCCACATATCATTGTCACACTAGAGATCCATGCTGGCCACTACTCAATGCAGCTCAAGTTGGTAAAACTCTTCCTGAAGTTCTTCCATTGAAGGGGTAACACACCGAGAAAAGAAAAGACGAAGATCTAATACTTCAGAGACTCACCAGAGATATTAACAAAATTTCATGCATGTTTCTTTCTCACAGAGGAGGTAAGAAAACTGAGGAATGGGTGTATAACCAGACCTGGCACTGCTTTATGGCTCACTCTCCAAGTAACCAACTGTACCTGTGTGTACAAAGGAATAAAAAGATTTTTCTATACACTGATGCATGCTGTTTGTGGCATTGTCACTCCTGCAATTTAGCTCCTAGCTTCAGGACTACGTAGAGGGGTCTGTTCTTGTGAAATGTAAAGAAATAAACAATGAGATTCATAAAACTGCATAAAAGGTGAACTTTGTCCTCGGGGATCTGTTTTACAATCTTTAAAAAAGCAATCATGGGGGTTGACACCCCAAAAGGAGCTTTGCCATCTCAGGAAGAGGTGATAGACGGGTTTGTATGAGGGGTTATTGGCAAGACAGGAAGGGCTAATATTGGATTATAAAATAAATAAATAAATAAATAAATAAATAAATAAATGGTTTTTTAAAGAATATATTTTAAAAGCCATGATAAAAAATGTAATTTTGACCCTATGCTTTCAATAAAAAAAATCTTTTTTTTTTCTGAGCTTGGTACCGAACCCAGGGCCTTGCGCTTCCAAGGCAAGCACTCTACCACTGAGCTAAATCCCCAACCCCAATAAAAAAAATCTTAAATTTTCTTATTTACTCATTTACACTAATTCTCATGTTCCCCGATTCATTAATTTATTTGACTAGTGTAATAGAAATAAACTTAAATGACCAAAATTCAGGAATGATAGTTAATGTAATTTGTTGGGAACTGTATCAAAGAAGTCAGATATTTCACAAGTAAGAAAGTGTTCCAGCTCATCTTAGACCTCAGTGCAGGGTTCTCCAGTGAAGACAGATGTTAGCTGCTGTTGTAGTGGTATATGCACACTTCTCTCCAGGGATAGGAGGCTGATCTATTAGAAATAGTGTTAAAAACCCAAGTGTCACATTAAATAACAAGTAAAATAAACATAACAACATTCCTTTAAATGCAGGAGCCATGGCATACCCATCATACACTGAGGGCAGGATGTTTAGCACTGAGCCAGAGACAAAGATGTACCAGAAGTCGGCTTCACGCACCCCTACAAGTCTCCTGACGCCACAGACCAGGAGCAGGATTTTCTCCAGGACCAGATGAGATCTGGGCTAGAGACATGAGAGTAAATACGTGAAGCCTTTTGGAGGTTGAAGCCTTTTGGACGTTGGGGTCTCTATTCAGTATACTCCATCCTCACTACTTTGTTAGCAACTCTTTTAAGTGTAAAAATGATCTCCACTAACTTGGAAACCCGATCCATTTTGAAGACACATTTACAGTGCATTTTGATCTATAAGGTCAAGGGTTTTCCAAATAAAATCCTAATTTTGGACTAATATGAGACCTCTATGAAAACTGTATTCTAGCTGGCCAAGGGACACAAAAAACAATGATCAAAGTATAAACAATGATCTGGGTGACAAGGTGACTTAGAGAATGCCTCTTCTTACTTGTCACATTGGGGCTGAAAGGGTGATCTGCTCTGTTTTTCATCAGACTGTCTTTACCAGGCAGCTTCGTTGGATGACTGTGCTCTGTCCAAGGCTTTTGAGGACTCTTTGGGGAGCGGTTTTGAGCTGAATTATTATAGAGCTCAAAACCTTTACTCTTCCACCTATCGATGTTGGATAATGCCATCCTCTGCTACATAAGTGGCTGGAGCCATGGATCCCTCCTTGTGTACTCATGAGTTCATGGTTTCCTACCTGGTAGCTGTGGGGTCTGGTTGGTTGATATTGTTGTTCTTCCTATGGGATTGCAAACCCCTTCAGCTCCTTCAGTTCTTTCTCTAACTCCTCCATTGGGGTCCCCATATTCAGTGTAATATTCAGCTGCAAGCTGAACAGGGCATTGAGATGGGAATGGGTGGGTGGGAGCGGGATCATACTCATAGAAGCAGGGGCAGGGGGTTGGGAGAGCATGGGAAGGGGGTAACATTTGAAATGTAAATACATAAAATATCCAAGAAAAATAAAACTCATAAAAACTTCACTCTGTGCTCTGGGTTTACCTGAGCCATAACGATCTGAAACTGAAACCAAAGCCAATTCACTCATTCTCTCTCCCTCATTCTTTCTAAGATGAAGAGCTTCAAAGGATGCATCTAAAATTCTTATATTTAATAACTGCTCTTGGTATAATAGGGTGATCTTTTATATACATTCTTTGACCAGCCTAAAAATGCAAAAACGAGCAAGCAATCAGAAGAAACCATAGCCCAGGGTCTCACTATATATTTGAGGCTGGTCTGGAATTCAGTACACAGGCAGGAGGACCCCAAAGTCACAGAAATCTGCCTCTTTCTGCATCCTTAGAGCTGGCATTAAAGGTACATGCCACCACAAATAGCTTTATACGAACATTTTGAAAAGCTTTTACATATATTGTCTAGAAAAACTTTTCATTCACTTAGTATGTATGTATGTATGGGAGAAATTGACCTTATTTATTTTCTCAGATCTGACTTATAATTTGTAAATAACAAAGTAACTATTTTTCGAGTAATATTTAAAAGTACTCAACTACTCTTCTCTCACCTGATAACACACATATTATTTTCCATCAATCAGTATGACAGCATCACATGGTGCTGTCCCCTGGTGTGATTATCAATGCCTGTTCACAGTTTAGTCTTCCTGTCTGCTCACCCGGGACTCATTCGTTACCCACTTCCCTCTTTGAGTTTGTAAATGGTGTTCTGCTTTAATATGCCAACACATGGTCTAGCCAGGATTGTTTCCTGTTCCTCGCTTTAGTATACAGGATTCTAGGCTGTCAGACACTGATATTGTTGTTGATACTGTAGCTACAAAGGTTAGGCGCTAAGGTGTGCAGGTTCCAAAGCTGAGGCAGGGTCAGAAGAGAGTTCACAATACTGCACTTAACAGACTGTAACTATATCTAGGAAACTGTACCATTAGATCTGATCTGAATCATGATCCAGAAGTATTTCTCAGCATCATGCACTCAGTCTCAACTAACTTCTTCCTTGAAGAGCTGAGCAAGAGCTGTGGTAGGAGCTACTACATGGGAATTTTAGGGCCTCTCTTTATAAAAATAATTTATGTGTATGGGTGTTTGCCCAGCATGTATACACACGAATGCTTGACTCATGTCCAGAGAACTTAGAAAAGTGCTTTAAATCCCATAAAATTAGAGTTTTGGGATAACACTGGTGTTGTAAAATACTGAATCATCTTTCCAGCCCCAGATTTTGATAACTTTTAGGAGTAGCCATATCTCAATACAGGATCACTATATGTTGGCTAACCTGGCTTGAGTCACTAGCTCTTACCTCTCTGCACCATGGAGGACAATGGCTGGGTAAGAAAGGTGGACAGGCAGTGAAAGAGGATGCCTTGATTTGCAACTTCCAGGGTAACCATGGGACTGGTACTAGTCATGAGTTCTGCTGCCCTAGGAAGAAAATATAAAGAAACAGCGGTCACTGTCACAGTAGAGTCTATGTTCAGAATACTTGTGCTTAGGTTCCTCAGCCTGGTTGCTGTTTGGGGAAATAAACCAGACTTTCAGAAGATTATGTCCTCTCTACATCACTTATGATAATCAATTATAAAACAGGTAAGTATATTCTATTCTATAACATTAACATTAAGATATTTAAACATTTTACAAGCTCTAAGTATATGTGTACATATTTATATAATTATTTAAGGTAATACTCTATACTAATATACATTCTTAAGAGTGAACACAAAATGAGATTCCTGTGCTCTAAGAACTAGGATTATTGGGGAAGGTGAGTAAACACAAAGATCTTTTACATCACTACTTTTTGAATTCAAATTTCAAAATGCAAAATATCACTTCAGTACATTAAAACTAACCAATCAGTTGAGGCTTTAAAGGAACCAATTAGTCATACCTTTCCTGAGAATGTCCAAATAGATTAAATCCATCCACAATGAGGACTTGGTCATGGGCACCTAGTTGTCCAACCTGAACCACCAGAAGGATGCAGGGGTAGGGAGAAAAGAAAAAAGGCAGCGTCAATGCACCACAGCATTCCTCACACCACACAGTCAGTGCACAGCAGCATTCCTCACATCACACAGTCAGTGCACAGCAGCATTCCTCACACCACACAGTCAGTGCACAGCTGCATTCCTCACACCACACAGTCAGTGCACAGCAGCATTCCTCACACCACACAGTCAGTGCACAGCAGCATTCCTCACACCACACAGTCAGTGCACAGCAGCATTCCTCACACCACACAGTCAGTGCACAGCAGCATTCCTCACACCACACAGTCAGTGCACAACAGCATTCCTCACACCACACAGTATCCACAGCCATAAGCATCTGCACAGTATTTCACAAAGCTCGAGTGAAGAATGCCTTTCACTGTTTCCTTTAAAACAAATACTGACCACATCTGCAATACCTCCTTGGACAACGATTTAACATAGATTTCCAGTTTATCCTGGCCAGCAGCCTATGCAAAAAAAAAATGGTCAGAACAGCACAATTAAATCACACAGCAGGAAATGTGCAAAACCCTGCCCACATACACCCTAGTAGCTTGACTAGTTAGGAAAGTTTCTATTTTATGGTTCCAAACTTGTAAGAAAAATACTCCTGTAAAAATGGACAATTTGGTGAGAAAATGCCCATAGACTTGTAATACTCAAAATGATTATTTATAAAGTCTGAAACAGCTACAA
The DNA here is from genome assembly GCF_021556685.1 of Rattus norvegicus. Lineage (NCBI taxonomy): Eukaryota > Metazoa > Chordata > Mammalia > Rodentia > Muridae > Rattus > Rattus norvegicus. The sequence continues at coordinate 56,353,283 of NC_141534.1, read as the reverse complement.
ATCCAAAGGAATGAGAAACACCTCAAGTGACTAGCCCTTACCCATATCAGGACAGAAAACCAGCTTGGTACTAAATAATCCAGCATCTGCCTTCTCTATCTTCTATTTAAACATAAGGTTTAAATTTCAAGACAAGAAATTAACTTCTTGGAGGAAGCAGTTAACAGCACTTTGTAAGGAAATATTATCCAGAAAGTGCTCTACTGGAATTCATATCCTGGGACCGAACAGTCAAACACACTTAAATAGCATTCTATGGAGAGCTAATGAAGTGTTTTAGAAAAAGTTAGGTATTGTATATAATTTCAGGATCAAAAATATTCTGCTTAGAGATCATAATATAACAACAAAAGAGCTTTGGATCACATAGGGAAGTATTAAACCATACAGTTATGTTCACGAAGCCCTACCCGGATATTACTGGAAGTTGCACAACACTATGTGTATACTTTTGTACCAAGAATAAAATTAACTTACCTTAAAAACTATGAGATAGTATTTGATATAGTAATGTATCATAAAAAGTGACTTCAGGAAATGAAGATAAATTTCTAAAGTAGCAATCAAGAAGATGTAATTTTATGTGTAAACCATCTGTGTTTCCAGCCAATAGTTAACATTTTATTTTACCTTTTTCATTGATGAGAATGGTCCATTTTCTCCCCTGCAGTAGGGAGTAGGGAAAAGACAGCAGTCATCAAGTATGCAGTGTGTTACTGTTTCATAGGCATACAACCTGTGTTTTATTTACATATAAACATAGGGATGAATATAATAATATTATGAATAAAAAAATAAATTACATTATCTATCAATAGAAATTATATATTATAAAAGAGAATTGTCTTATACAGGGTTCTTTAGAGACACAGAACTTATGGGAAATCTCTGTACAGTAAGACAATTGGTTGATGACTTGCAGTCTATAGTCCAACTCCCCAACAATGATCAGCAACAGGTATGAATAGGAGTCCAAGGATCTAGCAGTGGCTCAGTCCTACAAATCAGGCAGGCAGATGAAAGAGAGACTCTTCCTTCTTCCAATGTCCTTATATAAATCTCCAGCAGAAGGTGTGTCCCAGATTAAAGGTGTGTACCACCACAGCTGGAACTGGGACTTGCTTTGTCCTAGGTGACCTTGAACTCAGAGATCTCCTTGTCTTAAACTCCTGAGATTCACAGCCACTTTGCCTCATGATCTCCATGCCAAGATTCAGTTCAGAAATTTGTGTCTCCCAGCCTCAAATCAGGATCAAAGGTGAGCTTTCCAATTCTGGATTGAAGTTCATTCCACATATAGTCAAGTTCACAACCAAGAATAGCCATTACAAGTATATACAATGTGTCATTATACATATACAATACAGATACATATAAATTTGAAAATACCATAACATTTTATTAGTATATGTTAACCGAGTAAAGTGACAGAGGTGGCTGTGTCATTTGTTTGCACATCGTGCATGGGTGGGAGAAGAACTTATAAGCCCTTGCATCAAATGAGGAGCTGCAGTTAACAACAGCTGATAGAAATTCACTCTTCCTTGGGGACAAGCCACTGGTAGGACTCTGATAATCCAGTGAATGTCTGTACACACAGTATGCATGTATGACTAGCACTAATAGGGCTTACTGGGATACAAAAAATGTGTGTATGTGTATTTCCGTACACACACACACACACACACACACACACACACACACACACACACACACACACACACACACAGAGGAATGGTTTAGTGGTGCTGACTTTTAAGCCCAGGATCAGATTCAGGTGGACCTCTGTGAGTTCTAGGCTAATTTGATTTACACAGCAAGTCCCAGACCAACCAGGGCTATAGAGTCAATCGGGTGATTCTGAGAGGAATCTTGTAGAAGTTGGAGGACAGATGTTAGGGTGGATATGACCATATTTTACTGTATACATGTATGGAAATTTAAATAAATGAAAAAATACATAAGTAACTGAGATGAAAAAAGTACACTAAATAATCGCAACTTTTTGAACTGACATTTGTCTAGTTATGTGGCAAAGAAGAAATAAATATGCCTTTTACTGATTTCATCTATGGCAATGCCAGTTTCCTTGAGTCAAAACACTTAACATAGATGATTGGAAATGACCTTGAAATCACAGTTACCTGTGGGGAGCGGGTGTGGCGGTAGTCCCAAGATGGCGCCTGGGACTGCAGCTAAGTCTCGTGACTAGCATCTGACTTCCTCACACACCTGAAACTAGCCACGTCCATTGTGAGAGCTGTGCAGGTGCACCATGATGCAAGATCAGGCCATGTGACGTGGACCTATGAACTGAGATTATGCAGTCTGGACTGAGGAGGCGGAGTTGAGGGAGGATATAAGGGAGTGTGCTCGGGGGCTGGGCTGGGAGGGAGACAGAAGAAAAGAAAAGAAAGATTCCTGTTTGCATGTTGTAAGGTTCCTGAATAAACCGCTTTGAAAAGAACGCTGTGTAGTCGCTCTTTTCTGCGGGTCGGAAACAGAAGCGACAGTTACCATCAGCATCCATGGGCTAGATTGAAATTTTATAGTTCTGATTAATGAAGCTGGAAGATATTTCAAACTTTATATTATCCACTGCAGAGGTTATTTTATAGATCTATAGAATTCCACAACTCAGCTGTTAAATCATTCCATTCTCCCAGTAAACATCCATGATACAATAATGATATTCTAATCTCTTTGAACAGGTGCTCCGGTGCAGAGTTTGCCTGAGATAGCCCAACAGCTGCATCCTGTCTTGTCTCCTTCTAGAGAGCTTCGTGACTTTTCTGAACAGAATACAAGGTGGGTTATTTGTTTGAATTTTACTTGGGATTTTTGACTTTAGCTTTTTCCCTGATATCTTTTCCATAATTTTTATTCTATTTTCCTAACTTTGACTTTAGTTTCTTTCAATCACTTTTTGTTACATGTAATTTTTAAAATAACCCCACACTAAGACTGGCTAAACACAGGCATCAGAGTTTCACCCAGTCCCTATGGCTACTTCTATGCACTTGTTACCCTGCATCCTGAGGCTTGATTGCTAAGCCAATTGGGAACCAGTTTAACATGAAATACCTTGACTACTCAAGATGAAATACTGCTCTTTGTTTAAGCATGTGAAAAGATAGTCTTTTTATGAGCCAAATTTAATAATAACTAATCATAAGTCTTCGTTCATGCATTGTGAACAATGGCATAAGGAATCTTTACCTTTCTTGCTTGGTTCTCTTGAATTTTCTAGTTCTTCAGGGGGGCTCATCTGCCCTTTCTGACCCAGAGAACCCTGGAAGGAGTCCAGTGCCTAATTACTTTTCCTATAAGCAGAAACATAAGGTCTTTCTCCCAAATTAGCATGCGCTTTAGCCAGTAACCAGAAAGATTTTTAGGTTGACATCTTTCCCAGAGGAATAGTAAAATAACCAGAAAATTCAAAATCACATACATTTCGAAAATTAAATACTCATACGAGGGAACTAAACCAAACAAGCAGAGTAGAAACAGTTTTTTCAGGCCTTTTCTAATCTGCCAAGACAGGACATTTAACCCTCTTTTGAGAGAATATGAGAATCCTGTGAGACACTGAGACTTTCCTAGAGGATTTCATCCTTATCCAAATTCTGCTGTCTGCCTTGGAGGCTGTAGTTTTTCTGTTAGCTCAGTTTGTCCCTGCACAGCAGGAGCTCCCAGATAATCTGGGCCCATTTGCCCTGAGTTAGCTCTGAACCTCAGGAGGAATTCCCCAGGTGACTGTGGCCAAAATTGTGTCCTCTTCTATCTTTAAACAAAATTACACCAAATTAGCAACAACTAAACCAAACTTCATTAAAAGCAGGCAGTCTTCAGTCTCCCTCTCTGCCTGGATCCATTTATTATACTGATTCTTTTTACAAGAGGAGAACTCAGAGCCTGATTTGGGTCTGTCTATCACTGTGTTTGATTAAGATTCCCATGTGCTGGAGTCACTTGACTCATCTCTGCTCATTCAGGAATCTAATTCTCTCATCCCTAGGACAAGAATCCTAACTCCCTAGTGGATTGTTGACTACCACAGGCAACATCTTCTATTGCATGAAGTTTTAAATTAAACCCATGCAAATTCCTGCTATGCTCTGGTATCAGTGGTTATCCTGAACCCACATGGCTAGCTCTATGCAGCCATCTTGTCCTGGTTCCTGCTGGTAGTTTGCTACTCTAACCACACAACTTTAATCTGAAATGCCTGGACTACTGCTTGCATTTCTCATCCCATCCACCACCTCTGGCTGACCTGCAGAAGGTTGGATAATGCTCCTTTCACAGGACTTGCCTTAGTCTTTTGAAATGAAAACCCAGAAGCTTATACTAGCCAGATTTATAGTGGTAAATCTCAAACTCCAAAAGTCCCAGTCAAAAAACAGAAAACTCAATAATATAAGTACAAGCTGAGTGCTTAGATTAGACAAATCTAACACTACACTACTCTATTGCCCATTTATGAAATCTCTAGCTACTTGTGGCTCCTGCAAGCCACATGGGCCTGCTCCATTTTCCACCTCTTCTCTCCCATCTTCTTCTTCTTGCCCGCATCATCCATCTCTATTCTTTCTCTCCCTTTCCCAAAACATTCTGCTCTATCTTTTCCTTCCATTGCCCAATGACAGGCTGTAGCCTTTATATGGCTAATTACTATTTCAATTGACATCATCTGAATATGTGATCTATTGCACTACAGGGCCGCCCTCTTGAGAGGAAAAAATTCAAACAGTAATCCACAAGACATTTTGCTCATTTTAGTTAACACATGAAGTGACGATAGCTTCAGTTTCCAAACATCTTTTTCATTATTTTTATTCTACACTTTTAAAGTTACTTCTAGGTATTATTTGTAGTATTTTTAGCTACAATGCTTACACATAGTAAGGAGGATTTCCCAAACCCTAGGCCCCAGCAGAATCTCTGAGGAGGGAAACTTCCACACTCAGTACAAAGTCTTAAGGACTTAAGGAGCAATGCCAAGGTCCCGATATCACATCATCGCCTCCCTAGCAGTCCCATGGCCATCGAACTGCTTGTAAAGAAGCATTGGTGTAGGCCACACATGGCCAAGGCAGAAACAATGATGATGGTTAACAACCTGAACAGCATCTTACTTCCACAATTAAGAGCTTATTGAAGGACAACAGCTTTACCAAAACACCTGAAAATGGGGCCACCTAGAGGAGGACAAGGGTAAAAAATATTTAGGCAAATAATAGCAACTGTGAGCTAATGCCATGAGCACGGTATAGTACCGAGTGAACTGAAACTGGATAAGATTATGTTGGATATAACTGGAAAAGTCAAAATCATCGACTTTTGCCTTAGAAATCAAGTGGAACCAGGGCAATGCTGAACTGGCACTGTGGTCCTTTCTCTTTTGGAGCTCCTGAACTCTTCCTCAGCAAACTTTATGATAGTCCACAGAATGACATATGGACCATAGTTTTACATTTAATGGTAGATTAAAAAAAGTCAGATTTTACTCTGTCTTCATACTACAGTTTTGAAGACCGGTTGTGGCAAGTATGTATCCTAACCTCTGTGGGGTGTCAGAAGAGATGTAGGACCTCTTGGCCTCTTAATGATAGTCAACACGAAATATAGTTTGACAGTCACAGATGTGATGATGTACCCCTGGTTAAAGGAAGATTGAAAGGCTTTCCCAAATCCCTATGAAGGACTGAGCTCTGTCAGGCTAGACCCTGCAATTGTGGAAGAAATAGAACATACTGGGTACAGAGCCTAAGATATCACAACATATAATCAAACCATGGGATCATGTGGCTTACTGTACAGGCAAGTTCTCCAGGTGCAGGGCAGAACAACAGAGGCTCACACATCGAATCCAGTTATTCCCTACCCTTGATGTATACGATGCATTACCTTTGAGCTGAAGAGGAGTGGAAGCTACCCCACCCTAGTCACACTGGTCTCAACATCCTCCAATGGCCTTGTGTTTACCTTTGGCCATTATCTTGCCAAAGAGAAGGCAGAAGAGCGAAGAGGGCTGTTCTTCTCTTCTTCCGGCCACTTCAGATGAGACCCACACTGGACAAACATACATCCATGCCAGCAGTGTCGCCTGAATTCACTGAATAATCAGCTTCAGTGAGAACAACAGCAGCAATGAGAACACAGGAATGCAAATTCCTGCTATGCTCTGGTAGTAGTGGTGTTTCTCACCCCACCTGGCTAGCTCTATGCAGCCATCTTGTCCTGGTCCCTGCTGCTAGTTTGCTACTCTAACCAAACACCTTTAATCTGAAATGCTTGGACTACTGCTTGCATTTCTCATCCCATCCACCACCTCTGGCTGACCTGCAGAAGGTTGGATAATGCTCCTCTCACAGGACTTGCGTTAGTCTTTTGTAATGAAAACCCTAGAGGCTTATACTAGCCAGATTTATAGGGGTAAATCTCCAACCCCAAAAGGCCCATGCAAAGACCAGAAAACTCAGTAATATATCTACAAGCTGAGTGCTTAGATCAGACAAATACACCACGACACTACTCTATTGCCCATTTATGACATCTCTACCTTCTTGTGGCTCGTGCAAGATACATGGGGCTGCTCCATTTTCAACCTCTTCCTCCCCCATCTTCTTCTTGCCCGAATATTCCGTCTCTATTCTTCTTTCTCTCCCTACCCCAAAACATTCAGCTCTATCTTTTCCTTCCATAGCCCAAACACTGGCTGTAGCCTTTATTTGGCCAATTACTATTTCCCATGACATCACCTGAATATGTGATCTATTGCACTACAGAGTTGCCCTCTTGAGAGAGCAAGAAAAACAAAACAAAAAACTGCAGTCCACAAGACATTTTGCTCAGTTTTAGTTAACACATGCAGTGATTGTAGCTTCAGTTTCTCTACATCTTTTTCATCATTTTTATTCTATAATTTTAAGTTATTTCTAGGGAATATTTGTAGTATTCTTAGCTACAATGATTCCACATAGTAAGGAGGAGTTCCCACACCCAAGCCCCAGGCAAATTTCTGATGAGGGACACTTCCACTCTCAAAACAAAGTCTTAAAGCCCAGGGGACGCAGGAGCAACGCCTTTGCCTCAGTGGCAGACCCATGGCCATGGAACTGCTTCTAAAGAAGCAATGGTGCCTGTCACTCATGACCAAGGCAGAGACAATGATGATGGTTGACTACCTGAACAGCATCTCACTTCTACAAGTAAGAGCTTGTGGAAGGACAACAGCTTTACCAAAACACCTGAAAATGGGGCCACCTAGAGGAGGACAAGGGCAAAAAATATTTAGGCAAATAATTGCAACTGTGAGCTAATGCCATGACCAGGGTATAGTACACAGGGAATCTAAACCTGATAAGTTTATGATGGACATAAATGGAAATGTCAAAATCATCGACTTTCACCTTAGAACTCAAGTGGAACCAGGGCAATGCTGAACTGGCACTGTGGTCCTTTCTCTTTTGGAGCTCCTGAACTCTTCCTCAGCAAACTTTATGATAGTCCACAGAATGACATATGGACCATAGTTTTACATTTAATGGTAGATTAAAAAAGTCAGATTTTATTCTGTCTTCATACTACAGTTTTGAAGACCGTTTGTGGCAAGTATGTATCCAAACCTTTGTGGGGTGTCAAAAGAGATATAGGACCTCTTGGCCTCTTAATGATAGTCAATACGAAATATAGGTTGAGAGTCACAGATGTGATGATGTACCCCTGGTTAAAGGAAGACTGAAAGGCTTTCCCAAATCCCTATGAAGGACTGAGCTCTGTCAGGCTAGACCCTGCAATTGTGGAAGAAATAGAACATACTGGGTTCAGAGCCTAAGATATTGTAATATAAAATAAAACCATGGGATCATGTGGCTTACTGTACAGGCAAGTTCTCCAGGTGCAAGGCTGAACAATGGAGGCTCACACATTGAGTCCAGTTATTCCCTTTCCTTGATGATGATGATGCATTCCTGTTGGGCTGTAGAGGAGTGGTAGCTACCTCGCCCTATACGCACAGGCCTCATCATCATCCAATGGTCTAGTGACTTCCTTTGACCACAATCTGGTCAAAAAGTAGGCAGAAGAGTCACTGGGGCTGCCCTTTGTTTCTTGAGGCCACACCAGATTACACCCACACTGGACAAACATACATCCACAGCAGCAGTGTCGCCTGAATTCATTCAACAATCATCCTCAGAGAGAACACGACAGCAATGAGAACACAGGAATGCAAATTCCTGCTATGCTCTGGTATCAGTGGTAATGCTCAACCCACATGGCCAGGTCTATGCATCCATCTTGCCTGGTTCCTGCTCCTAGTTTGCTACTCTAACCAAACAACTTTAATCTGAAATGCCTGGACTGCTGCTTGCGTTTCTTATCTCATCCACCCCATCTCCCCAACCTGCAGAAGGCTGGCCAATGCTCCTCTCACAGGATTTGCCTTAGTCTTTTGTAATGAAAACCCAAGAAGCTTCTACTAGCCAGATTTATAGGGGTAAATCTCCAACGCCAAAAGGCCCATGCAAAAACAGAAAACTCAATTATATAATTATAAGCTGAGTGCTTAGATTAGACAAATCTACCACTACACTACTCTATTGCCCATTTATAAAATCTCTACCTACTTGTGGCTCCTGCAAGCCACGTGTGCCTGCTCCATTTTCAACCTCTTTCTCCCCCATCTTCTTCTTGCCCGAATCTTCCGCCTCTATTCTTCTTTCTCTCCATTCCCCAAAAAGTTCTGCTGTGTCTTTCCTTCCATTGCCCAAACACAGGCTTTAGCCTTTATGTGGCCAATGACTATTTCACCTGACATCATCTGAATATGTGATCTATTGCACTACAGGGTTGCCCTCTTGAGAGAGCCAAAAAACAAAGAAAAAAACAAAAACAAAAAGTAAAACAAAAACAAATAAAAGAATAAATTGCAATCCCAAAGACATTTTGGTCATTTTAGTAAACACATGCTGTGAATTTAGCTTCAGTTTCCCTACATCTTTTCCACTATTTTTATTCTATACTTTTAAGTTATTTGTAGGTTATATTTGTAGTATCTTTAGCTACAATGCTTACACATAGTAAAGAGCAGACCCCACACCCTAGCCCTCAGCAGAATTTCTGATGAGGGAAAATTCCACTCTCAATACAAAGTCTTAAGGACCATGGGACACAGGAGCAACGCCTTCGACTCAGTGGCAGCCCCAGAGCAATCGAACAGCTTCTAAAGAAGCAATGGTGCCTGACACTCATGACCAAGGCAGAGACAATGATGGTCGACCATCTGAACAGCATCTCACTTCTGCAAGTAAGAACTTGTTGAAGGACAACAGCTTTACCAAAGCACCTGAAAATGGGGCCACCTAGGGGAGGACAAAGGCAGGGAAATATTTAGGTAAATAATCATAACTGTGAGCTAATGAAATGACCAGGGTATAGTGCACAGGGAACAGAAACCTGATAATTTTACCATTGGACATAAATGGAGAAGTCAAAAATCATAGACTTTTGCCTTAGAACCCTAGTTGAACCAGGGCAATGCTGAAGTGGCACTGTGGTGCTTTCTCTTTTGGAGCTCCTGAACTCTTCCTCAGCAACTTTATGATAGTCCACAGAATGACAAATGGACCTGAGTTTTACATTTCATGGTAGTTAAAAAAGTCAGATCTTACTCTGTATTCATACTACAATTGAGAAGACCATTGTGGCATGTATTATCCTAACCCCTGCGGGGTGTCAGAAGAGATGGAGGACCTCTTAGCCTCCTAATGATAGTCAACATGAAATATAGGTTGACAGTCACAGATGGGATGATGTACCCCTGGTTAAAGGAAGACTGAAAGTCTTTCCCAAATCTCTATGAAGGACTGAGCTCTGTCAGGCTAGACCCTGCATTTGTGGAAGAACTGCACCATAATGGATTCTGAGTCTAAGATATTACAATGCATAATCAAACCAGGAGATCATCTTGCTTACTGTGTGCCAAAATATGCCTACCTAGAGCAAGTCAAGGCTAGGGAAATATTGTGCAAATAATAGCTGTGATGAGCCACTTCTACGGGCAAACAATACTTCACAGGGACGTGAAGCCAAAGAGTGCTGGTTTGTATATCAATTGAAAAGTCAAGATTATGAACTTTGGCCTAGTACCTCATTCTACCCAGGGGAAATGCTGAACCAGCACTGCGATACTTATACTTTTGGTGTCCCCGAACTCTTCTTTGAAAAATTTTATTATGTTCCAAAGAACAAAATATGGACCTTGGGTGGAATTTTATAATTTTTGGCAGTCAGAAAGTTTCCATTTGATTCTCTCTTAATTTTGGAGCTGAGAAGACAGGCTGTAATAGAGGTATATGCTGCCTCTGGTGGGGTGTCAGAAGAGCTGGAGGACCTACTTAGCCTCTTAAAGATAGTCAACCATAAATATAGGCCAACAGTCATTGTGGTCATGATGCAACCCTAGTTCAACTAAGACTAGAAGCAGTTCCCAAATCCCTATGAGCAACTGATCCCCCTCAGGCCAGACCCTGCTAATGTGAAAAGGCAATGGAATACTTTGGATTCCAAGCCCTAGAAACTAAGGACACTTCAACCAGACAATATATTAACCAGACCATGTCATCCTACTTCCTTCTGCAATGGCAGGAAGTTCAGGGGCAAGGCAACAAAACATAGGCTTGGACAGACAGTACAGTGGATGTGTTGGGAAAAAGCAGGTGCTAAGGCAGTGGATGTTCTGATACAGTGGCCTCCAAGTCCTTGTGAGGAAGAAGCACTTATGCCATCCAGTAATGACCATGGCAATGACAACAATTGTGTTTATCTACCCCAACATCATCTACAAGTAATTGAGACCAAAACAAGTGGATACCTTGTCATGGAGCTGGGTGAGGTTCAACATCTTTACAAATGTATCTCAAAGTATAGCTACATAGTGAAGGACAAGGCCTGGCAAAGTTTATGCAAATATTAACAGCCTGGATCTACTCTCAGGGGCACAGAATAATCACAGGACAAACAAATAATATGTTGGATAAGAAACAAAAAGCCAAAATCATTGACTTTGACCTTAGTACCCAAGACAATCAGAGCAAATGCTGAACCTGTACAATGGTGCTAACACTTTTGATGCCCATGAACTCTTCCTAGGATAAATTTATGATGGTTCAAAGAACCACATATGAATGCTAGAGTCTTACATTTTAAGGTAGTTGGAAATGTTGCCTCTATTTTCATACACGAGTTGAGAAGACATGTGGCAGGTGTGTATCTTGACCATTGTTGGGTGTCAAGAGAGCTAGATGACCTGCTTAGCAACTTAATGACAGTCAAACCCAGATATATCCATCATAGACATGATAATGCACCCCTGCTTCAAAGAAGAATGGGAGCATTTCCCAAATCCCTATGAGGAAATGATACCTCTCAAGCCACACCCTGGAATTTTGGACGTAATGCAATATGTTCCATTTAAAACACAAGACATAATGTTCCTTTATATCAAAGAAAGTCTAAGCAGATCATGGCATTCAACTGCTTACTGGAAGGACAGGCTATCCAGGTGCCTGGCTTCACAACCAGCCTCAGACAGTTACTCCAGTTATGGCTCCATTCCCTACCCTTGATGAGTATGCTACTTCCGCACTAGGCCTGGACTGCAGAGAAGTGGAAACCAACCCACCATTGGCACGTTGGACTTGTCATCTCCCATAGCCTTGTTTATGCCTATGTCCATAATTCTAGTCATAGAGGATTCAGAAGAACCACTGAGACTGGCCTTCTCTTCAGGCCACTCCAGAGGACACCTGCACTGGACAAAACATACATGCCAGGGTGTCTTCTGCCTTCAGTCAACAAGCAGCCTTAGGGTGAAAAGAAGCAGCAATGAGAACACAGAAGACAACCTATTATTCCTCTGTGCCTAAGGAGAGGGCAACACTGTCCCCAGTAGTGGCCATCCAAAAGGCTTTAAGGATGGAACAAGAAATAAAAAAAATGTCCTGATGAAATGTGTTGCTGCTCTTCATCAAGAAAAAAATCTCACCTGAGGCAGAACACCTTGTCTCTTTTGAGAAATGAAGCACAGTTAGAGCATCCAGAGAACAAGTTGCAGGCACAACCCAGGTACCTTTGTGCTTAGTCCTACCCAATTTACTCTATGAGGGTCCTCCTGTGTCTCTGATTTCCATTTGTTCAAAATTGTTTCCTTTTTAACTTCTGTAAGTACTATATGATTCTTGGTCTATGCCAAGCCCTCTTGCTGTTCTATATTTCTCTAGTTCCCAGCAGGCATTAAATATGACTGATGTGTACCCCACTCTACAGACTTGTCCTGCTGACCCCATGCCTTCATCTGTACTTAGAGCACCCCAAAATACAACAGCTCCCACAAGGTCAGGCCTAGAGGCCTACTATGGGCTAATGGAATCTTCCAGAGGCAACTGTTCCTAACATATCTGGCAATTAATCACAAGAGCTGAAGAACAAATTCTTAAGTTTTCAGAAGTAACATCACATTCCATTACGCCTCAAAAATAATAACCAGCAATTCCTTCAAAACAGTGACGGTGGACTTAGTAAACAGTGTGGATCCTGTGACAATGTAGGTCCTGCAATACTGGAGGCAATGAGATAGTGCAGGTACTTTTACATTGGAGGTCAGGCAACATTGGAGGACCAGCATGAGTAGAGGTCCTGGGAAAATGGAGATGGGACTGGTACAGTGGAGGTCCTGACTAAATGCAGGTGCTGCAAGAGTGGAGGTCCTGCAAGACTGGAGGTCCTGCAAGAGTGGAAGAACGGTGATAGTGGAGGTGCTGGGTCATTACCATACTGGAACAGTGGATGTCCTGCTACAGTGGCTGTCAAAGTGCTGGTAAAGAAGAAGCAAGGGTGACAGCCAGTAATGAAGATGGCACATGTACTGATGATTTTTGACCATTCCAACATCATTTCACTACTCCAAGTAATTGAGTCTGAAACAAGACAATACCTTGACGCTACTTGAAGGTCACCAGTTTTACAGACACGTCTGAACAGCTGGCCAGTTGGTGGAGAACAAAACCAGGGAAACATTTAGGTAAATACTATCAGACATGAACTACTGCCATAGTCACATAATAGTTCAAAGAAACCTCAAAACACATGATATTTTCTTGGACAAGAAAGGAAAAGTCAAAGTCATGGTCTTTGGCTTTATGAACCAAGTTGATATAGGGCAAATAGAGAACCGACACTATGATGATTACCTTTTGCTGCCGTGGAGCTCTATCTAGGCAAATTTTATGATAGTCCAAAGAATGACACAGGGAAGACATGAGTAGTCTTACATTTCATGGTAGTCAGAGGTTTCATTTGACTAGTCATAAAAGGGCTGAGAAGTCAGGTTGTAGCCTGTGTGAATCCTGCCCCCTGTGGGATATGAGAAGAGCTGGATGACCTGCATAAGTTCTTAATGAGAGTAAACCCCAGATACAGGCTGACAGTCATGGATGCCATCATGCAAATCTAGTTCAAGAGAGACAGAAAAGCATTCCCAAATCCCTATGAGCAACTGATCACACTCAGGACAGAACTTGCAATTGTGGAAGCAATACAATATACTTGGTTCCAAGCCCTAGATACTACAGGTACCAAAAAAAGTATATCAAGACCATGGCATCCTATTGCTTACTGCAAGGGCAGGCTATCAAGGGACATGGCTGCACAACACAGTGTCACCTAGTGAGAACAGTTATGGCACCATTCCCTAACATTGATGCTGCTGCTGCTTTCCCTCTAGGAATAAAGAAGAGCAGAAGCCAGCCCACCATCAGCACATTAGTTTCGTCATCTTCCAATGGTCTAACTTCTGTTTTTATCCAAAATTCTTGTTATAGAGTAGGCAGAAGACCCAGTGGGACTGGCCTTCTCTTCAGGCCACTCCAGATGACACCAACACTGGACAAAAGACACTGTCTCCCACATTTACTGAATGAGCAGCTTCAGGGAGAAGAGCAGCATCAATGAGAACAGAAAAAACAACATATTCTCTGTCTGTGCTTCAGAAGAGTGCAAGATATTCACCAGCTGGTGTCGGAGCAGAGGCTTTAAGAGATGGAGGAAGAAATGGGGGAAGTTCCCTGATGAACCTTTGTTATGGCTTTACATCAAGAAAGAAACTTCACAAGAGGCAGGACAGAGTCTCCCCAAAAAGAACGAATAAGGATAGCATGCAGAGAACAAGGACCAGGTACAGCCCAGGTACCTTGGTGCTTTATCTTACTCAGTTGGCTCTGTGCTGGTTCTTCCTCTATCATTTCCATTTCTTTAAAATTGGTACCTTCTTACCTTCTGTAAGTACTGTTTGATTCTTCCTCTATGCCAAGGGTTATTCCTGTTCTGGATTTCTCCTCTTCCCATCAGGAACTCAATGTGACTGATGTATACCCCACTCTACAAAGTTATCACTTGCTGATCCTATCCTTTCACCTGAATTGCATTACCCTCTGAAAGGCAACAGCTCCCACAAGGTGAGGAATAGAGGGATATGAGCTCTTGTGATCTTCCAGGGGATAACAGTCCTAGAACATGTGGAAATCAGTCACATGTGCTAAAAAAACAAATTCTTGGGCTTTCAAACGTAACATCACATTCCAGTAAGGGTGAAATATAATAACTAGCAATGTCAATAAAAATTGAAAGTGAACTTGATGCAGCTGTGCCTATCATGAGTCAGTGTAGGTCCTGAAACAATGTAGGCACAGAGATAGTGGAATTACTGTAACAATGGAAGTCCACCATTATTGGCAATCATAAAATATTGGAGATAATGAGAGAGTGGAGATTAGGCTGGAACAGTGGGTGTCCTATAACAACGGAGGCACTGTAAAAGTGGATGTCCTGCAACCAGAGATGTCCTTCAATAATGGAGCTACTTGGACTGAGGAAGTCCGTAATACTGGAGGTCCTGGGACTTTGGAGGTTCTGCAAGAATGGTATTCCTGTCAATGTAAAAGTAATGAAACTGTGGAGAACCCTCAACTATGGAGGTCACGTGCCAGCAGAAGTCCTGCAAAAGTCTAAAAGAGTTGATATCCTGTGACAGTGGAGGCCCTGTGACAATGGAGGTCCTGGAACATTGGAGGTCCTGCCCCTGAGGCAGTTCAGTTGCTCCAACATTGGAGGCCCTGAAACAGTGAAGGTCCTGAGACAGTGGAGGTTCTTTGATAGTTAAGGTGATTGGAGAGTGAAGGTCCAGTGTCAGTTGAGGTCCTGCGACATTGGAGGTCCTAGAGATATAGTAGACGTCCTGAGACAGTGGAGATGAGCCTGGAAGAGTGGAAGTCCTGTGACAGAGGAGGTCCTGTGACAGTGGTGGACATGCAACAGTGGAAATCCTTCAACACTGGAGGTCCTACAAAGGTAGAGGTCCTGAGACAGTAGATTTACAGTGAGAATGGAGGTCATGCAACAGTGGACTTTCTGTGCCAATTGACATCCTATAAATTCTAGTTGGTGAGATAATCGATGTGCTTCAACAGTGGAGGTCCTACAATAGTGAAGGTCCTTCAAGAGTGGCAGCCTGATACACTGGAAAACCTGCAACTGTGGGCATCCCTTAAGAGTTGAGTTGCTGCAACAGTGAAAGTCCAGCAAATGTGTACATCCTGTGCTAGTAGATGTCCTCAAATTTGTAGTCCTTAGAAAGTGGAGTTGCCTAGACAGCAGAGTATCTATCACAGTGGAGTTGCTGCATAGTGGATATCAAAGTCCTGCTAATGTAGAAGCAATGAGCCAGCCAGTAATGACCATGGCAGTAATGATAATGGGTAACCACCTCAACATGATCTCACTTCTTCAAGTCATTGTGAGCAAAACAAAATTATGTCTCATCATGGAGCTTGTTGAAGGTCAACAGCTTTCCAAATTCATCCAAAAGTATGGCTACCTAGAACAGGACAAGGTCAGGAAAATATTTTGCAAAGAACAGCAGTGATGATCTACTGCCATGGGCACACAATGTTTCACAGCTACCTGAAGCCATATAATATAATGTTGGATTTCAATGGAAAAGCCACAATCAGCAACTTTATCCATAGTACCCCAATTGAACAGGGCAAATGCTAAACCGGCACTATGGTGCTTACAATTTTGGTGCCCTTGAACTCTTCTTTGTCAATGTTTATGGTCAACCATCATAATTTTCTATTACTAACAGTAAACCCCAGATATAAGCTGACAATCACAGATGTAATAACGCAATCCTGCTTCAAAGAATGGGAGGAAAGTAATAAAATATATTCAGTTCTAAGCCCGAGATATAAAGAATCTTTATATTAAAGATAGTATAACCAGACCATGGCCTCCAATTGCTTACTGGAAGGGCAGGCTATCCAAGTGCCTGGCTTCACAACCAGTCTCAGACTGGCTCCATTCCCTACCCTTATGATTATGCTGCTTTCCCACTAGGACTTTAGAGTGGAAACCAACCCACCATTGGCACATTGGACTTGTCATCCCCCCTGGCCTCGTTTCTGCCTATGTCCAAAACACTAGTCATAGAGGATTAAGAACCACTGAGACTGGCCTTCTCCTCCAGGCACTCCAGATGACACCCATGCAGGACAAAGAATACATGCTAGAGTGTCTGCTGCCTTCAGTCAACAAGCAGTCTCAGGGAGAACAGAAGCAGTAATGACAACACAGAAGACAATACATGATATTTTCTTGGACAAGAAAGGAAAAGTCAAAGTCATGGTCTTTGGCCTTATGAACCAAGTTGATATAGGGCAAATACAGAACCAACACTATGATGATTACCCTTTGCTTTTATCTCTCTGTGCCTCTGGAGTAGGCAAGTCTGTCCCCAGCATGGCCTGGCCCAGAGGATTTCAGAGATGGTCTAAGAAATTAGGAATATCCAAATGAAGCAGTGTTCTTTTGTTCGATCATGCAAGAAAACTCCCCTGGGACAGGACAGTGTCTGTCCTGAGAAATGAGGGATAGACACAGCATCCAAAGAACAAGCAGCAGGCAGGCACAGCCCAGGTACCTTTGTGCCTTGTCCTGCCCAGTTTGCTCTGTGCTGATTCCTCCTGTGTCTCTGATTTCCATTTCTGCAAATAGTTTCCGTTTTAACTTCTGTAAGTACTGTCTGTTTCTTCCTCCTCCCCATGCCTTCTCCCTATTCTGGATTTCTCCTTTTCCCAGCAAGGACTCAATGTGACT
Organism: Rattus norvegicus; assembly: GCF_021556685.1. NCBI lineage: Eukaryota > Metazoa > Chordata > Mammalia > Rodentia > Muridae > Rattus > Rattus norvegicus. Next base: position 56,336,066 of record NC_141534.1, on the reverse strand, counting down.
GATGTGTACCCCGGACTACAGAGTTGTCCTGCTGACCCCATGCCTTCACCTGGACTGTAACACCCCCGAAACAAAACAGCTGCCACAAGGTGAGGTCTACAGGGCTGTGGGCTCGTGCAACCCTCTAGGGGCAACTGATGCTAGCACATCTGGTAATTAATCACAAGATGTGCAGGAAAAATTGTTATTTTTTCAAAAATACCATCACATTCCATTAAGCCTCAAAACTAATAACCAGCAATGCTTTCAAAAAAGGGACAGGGGAATTAATGAAACAGTGCAGATCCTGAGACAGTTTGGGGCCTGCAACTGTGGAGGCACTGGGATAGTGCAGTTTTGTATTTGAGGTTGTGAACATTGGAGGTCCTGTAAGAGTGGAGGTCCTGAGACATTGGAGATGGGACTGGTACAGTGGAAGTCCAGAGACAATGCAGGTGCTGCAAGAGTGAATGTCCTGGAACAGCGGAATTCCTTGGACAGTGGAGGTCCTGCAATAGTGGATGTGTTTAGACAGGGGAGGTCCTCCAACAGTGGAGGTCTGTGATGGTGGAGGTTCTACAACAGTGGCATTCCTGTGATAGTGGAGGTTTGGAGACAATGTAAGGCTGGCAACAATGGAGATGCTTTGCCAGGAGAGGTTCTACAAAAGTCTAGTCGGTGATAGAGTGGATGCTCTGAGACAGTGGAGATCTGGTGACAGTGGAGGTCCTGCACCATTGGAGGTTCTGGAACAATCGAGGTCCTGAGACAGTGTAGTTGCTCAGGTATTGGAGGTTAGGCAACATTGTAGGCCATGTGAGAGTGGAGGTGCTGGGAGAAATAAAAGTGATGGGACAGTGGAGGACCTGTGACTATTGTGGTCCTGCAACATTGGAAGTCCTCCATCAATTGGGGTCCTGGGATGTTTGAGAACCTGAAATATTGGATGTTCTGCAGTGTTGGAGGTGCTGATTCAGCAGAGATGAGCCTGGTACAGTTGAGACCTGGCTAAAATGGAGGTGCAACCACACTGCAGGTCCTGCAAGAGTAAATGTCCTAATACAATGCAGTTGCTCCAAGTTTATAATTCCTGCAATACTTGGTTTTCTAGGACAGTGAAAAACCTACAAAAGCAGAGGTTGTGTGTCAGTTGAGGTTCTTTGACAGGGAATGTCCTAAAACAATGGACATCCTTCAACATTGGAGGTCTTGCAACAGTGGAGGTCCTAGACAGTGCATTTGCACTGTCAGTGGAGGTCCAGAACAGAGGAATTTTTTTGGGCCAGTAGAGGTCCTGCAAAAGTCTAGCTGCGGAAAATGTGGATGTCCTACCACATTGGAGGTCCTGCAACAATTGAGGTAATGCAACAGTGTAAGTATACCTACTGTGGGCATCCTGTGCTAGTAGAGGTCCTGCAAGTTGGCGTTGCTGAGACTGTGAAGGTGCAGGGACACTGAAGGTTCTGCAAAAATGGAGGTCCTTATAACAGTTGAGGAACTGCAACTGTGGATGACCTGTGCTAGTAGAGTTCCTGCAATTTGAAAGTCCTGAGTCAGTGGAGGGGCTGAGACACTGGAGGTCTTTTGACAATGCAGGTCCTTGTCACCGTGGAGGTGCTGTGATATAGGAGGTCTTACAACAGTAGAGGTCCTTGTAACAGTTGAAGTGCTGTGACAGTGGAAGTCCAGGGGCAGTACAATTCCTGTGCCAGTAGAGATCTTGCAGTTTGGAGGTAATGAGACTGTGGAGTTTCCTGACAGCTGCGGTACTACCACAGTGGAGGTCCTGTGACAAGGGAGGTCTTAGGATAGTGCAGTGTCTGGGACAGTGAAAGTCCTGCTACTGTGGTTATCAAAGTGCATGCAAAGAAGCAGCAAGGGTGCCAGTCAGACAAGAGCATGGCCAATATAATGAAGATATTCATCCACACCAATATCATATTGCTTCACCAAGTAATTGAGTCTGAGACACATCTATACCTTCTCATGGAGCTGGTTGAAATTCTATAGCTTTACAAATTCATCTGAAAGTCTTGCCACCTCGAGGAAGACAAGGTCAGGGAAATATTTAGGCAAATATTAGCAGACTCGATATACTGTGATGGGCATGGTGTAGTTCACGGAGACTTGAAATCGAGTGATATTTTGTTACACAAGAACGGAAAAGTCAAAATCATCAACTTTGGCCTTTCCTAGCAAAGTTGAACCTGAGATAACGATGAGCTGGCACTACGGTGTTTACAATTTTGATGCCTGTTATTACATCCTAGGCAAACATTGTAATGGAACAAAGAACAATATTTGAGTTAAGGAGTAGGCTTATATTTCACTGTTGTAGGATTTGACTCAGTTGTTATAAAAAGGTGAGAAGACATGTTGTGGCCGGTGTGTATCCTGCCCACTGTGGGATGTCCGAAGAGCTGGAGATCTGTGTAGCATCTTAATGGCAGTCAACCCCAGATATGGGTTGATAGTCATAGAAGTAGTGATGTACCCCTGGTCAATGAAGACTGGAATTGGTTCCCAAATCCTTGGAGGAACTGATCCCCCTCATGCCAGACACTGCTAATGTGGAAGCAATTGGATATTTTGGGTTTTGAGCCTAAGATATTATAGATACATCAAAGAAAAATTTACCAGACCGTGGCATCCCATTGCTTACTGTAAGGGCAGGCTCTCTATGGGCATTGCTGCAGATCCCAAGGTCAGCAAGTTTGTCCAGTTATGGCAACATTCCCTACCCCTGGTGATGGCACTGATTTCCCTCTAGGACTGAAGAGGAGTAGAAGTGAGAACACCATAGACACATTGGTCTCCTCATCTTCCAAGGGTCTAATGTCTGCCTATAATAATGAGGCTAGTCAAAAGGAAGCAGAAGAGTCACTGGACTGCCCTTCTCTCCAGGACACTTCCGATGACAGCCACACTGGACAAAGCATATATACATGACAGAGGTTTGCCCTGCATTTACTCAGCAAGCAGACACACTTACAAGAGCAGCACCAATTAGAACATAAAGGACAACCTATTCTCCAGGTGTTTGTCAGCAGAGAGCAGGCCTTTCCCCAGCTGGGGCCTTCCCAGAGGACTTAAAGGATGGACCAAGAAGATGAGAGAATCCCTGAAGTTGTGTTTCTGCTTTACATCAAGAAAGAAACCTTACATGAGGCAGAACAGTGTTCTCTCAGAAATGAGGCATGGCGAGAGCACCCCGAGAACAAGCAGAAGGCACAACCGAGGTACCTTTGTGCTTTACCCCTCCCACTTTGCTTTGTGGTCATTCTTCCTTTGGCTCTGTTTTCCATTTCCCCACAATTCTTACCTTCTTATACTCTCTAAGTACTTTACGATTCTTCCTCCACCACAAGCTTTCTCCGTCTTGTGGATTTCTCCTTTTCCCAGCTGGGACTCAATACGACTTAATTGTACTCCACTCCACAGAGTTGTCTTGCTGATCCAATCCCTTCACCTGAACTGTATGACCCTCTAAGCACAACAGCTTCAACAAGATGAGGGCTACAGAGCTATCAGATCAGGGAATCTTCCATAGGTTACTGGTCCTAGCACATGTGGCCATTAATCACAAATGATACAGGACAAATTCTTATGTTTTCAAAAGTAACATTACATTCCATTCATCCTCAAATCTAATAACTGGTAATGCCTTTGAAAAAGTGTAATTAGAGTTGCTGCAATAGTGCAGATCCTGTGAAGAGGTAGGTCCTGTAACAGTGGAGGCACTGAAATAGTGCAGGTTCTGGGACAGTGAAGGTCCTTTGAAAGTGGAGGCACTGCGATAGGGGAGGTCATTCTACCTACAGTGGAGATGCTGCACAATTGAAGATTTGGCTACAGCGGTGGTCCTGTGACAACTGAGGTCCTGCAAAATTGTAATTGCTGACACAGTGGTATTCCTGTAAATGTAGAGATCCTGTGACAGTGAAGGTGCAGCATCATTAGAGGTCCTGCTTCAGTTGATGTCCTGAAACTCTGTAGTTGCTTTGACCCTGGTAGTGCTACAACAGTGGAAGTTCTGGGACAGTGGAGGTTATAGGCTAGTGGAGGGCCTGCCAACAGTGCTTATCCTGTGCCAATGCTGGTCCTACAAAAGTGTAGTTGCTGAGTCATTGGAGGTCCTGTGACAGTGGAGGTCATGCAGCAATGGAGGTCCTGTGACAGTGGAGAGTCTTCAACATCTCAGGCTCTGGGACAGTGGAGCTGGTTGATGTATGGACAGTGGAGGTTCTGCAATAGTGGAGGTGTTTAGACAATGGAGGTCCTGTAATAGCATTTTCTCAGTTCTGGATTTCTACTCATCCCAGAGGGGACTCACTATGACTGATATGTAGCCCACTCTACAGAACTGTGTCCTGCTGATCCCATCCCTTAACCTGGATTCAACTTCTCCCAAAACACAACACCTCTGACCAGGTGAAGACTGGTGGACTAAGGGCTCATGGAATCTTCCAGGGGATATCAGTCCTAGAATATGTGGTCATCAATCACATGTGATGCAGAAAAAATTCCTGTGTTTTCAAAAGTAATATCCCATTCCATTAAGACTCAAATCTAATAACCAGCAATGTCAACAAAATGTGAAAGTAGAATTGGTGCAACAGTGCAGATCCTGCTACGGTGTAGGTCCTGCAACAGTGGAGGTACTGCAACAGTAGAAGTCCAGCAACATTGGAGATCCTGCAATAATATGGGTCCTGAGACAGTGGAGATGAGGCTGGGACAGTGGAGGTGCTACAACAATGGAGGCACTCTAAGAGTGGGGGTCCTGCACCATGGAGGTCCTTCAAAAATGGAGGTACTTAAGACTGAGGTTGTCTGCAATAGTGGACATCCTAGGACAGTGGAGGTGCTGCAACAGTGGAGGTCCTGTGTTAGTTAAGGTACTGAGACAGTGGAGGACCATCAGCAATGGAGGTCCTGGGCCACTACAGGTCCTGCAAAACTCTACTAGCTATTCTGCAACTGTGGATATCTTTTAACAGTGGAGGTCATGCAACATTGGAGGTCCCTGAGACAGGAAATTGGTCCGATATTGGAGGTCCTGCAACAGTGTAGGTCCTGCGACAGTGAAGGAGTTGGGACAGTTAAGGTGATTGGACAGTGGAGATCCAGTGTCATTTGAGGTCCTGTGACATTAGAGGTCCAACAGTTATAGTGTAGGTCCTGAGACAGTAGAGATGAGTCTGCGAGAGTGGAGGTCCTGCAAAAATAAGTGTGCTAAGACATGGGAGATCCTGCAACAGTGAATGTCCCAAGACACTGGAGTTTCTGAGATAGTGGATGTGCTTGACCAGTGGAGGTTCTCCAAGAGTGGAGGTCCAAAGCAATGAAGGTCCTGTGACTGCATAAGTGCTGAGAGAGTGGCGATCCTGTGACAGAGAAGGTCCTGTGATAGTGGTGGCCCTGAAACAGTGTATGTGCTTCAACACTGGAGGTCCTGCAACAGTGAAGGTCCTGATACGGTGGATTTATCATGACATTGAAGAACCAGCAACTGTGGACTTTCTATGCCAGTTGACATTCTGCAAAATTCTAGATGCTGAGAGAATGGATGTGCTGCAACAGTGGAGGTCCTACAATAGTGGGGGTCCTTCAAGAAGGGAGGTGCTAAGACACTGGAAATCTTGCTAAAGTGGATGTCTTTTAAGAGTTGAGTTGCTACAAGAGTGAAAGTCCTGCAAAAATGTACATTCTATGCCAGGGGAGGTCCTGCAATTTGGAGGTCCTGAGAAAGTGGAGTTGCCCTGAGAGTGGAGGTTCTACCACAGATTAGGTCCTGTGACAGTGGCTGTCAAAGTCCTTGTAATGGAGAAATAATAATGCCAGCCAGTAATGACCATGGCAGTGATGATGATGGGTGACAACCCCAACATCACGTGGCTTCTTCAAATAATTGAGACCAAAACAATATTATATCTTGTCTTGGAGCTTGTTGAAGCTCAACAGTTTTACAAATACATCCAAAAGTATGGCTACCTAAAGCAGGAGAAGTCAGTAAAATATATTGCAAATATTAGCAGTGATGAACTACTGCCCTGGGCACACAATATTTCACAGGGACCTGAAGCCAAATAGTATTTATCTTGGATATTAATGGAAAAAAACAAAATAATCGAATTTCGCCTTAGTACCCGAGTTGAACCAGGGCAAATGCTGAAGCACCACTGTGGTGCTTACACTTCTGTTGCCCCTGAACTCCTCTTTGTCAACGTTTATGATGGTCAACCATCATCATTATCTCTTAATCACAGTAAACCCCAGATATAGGCTGACAGTCACAAACCTCATAATGCAACCTTGCTTCAAATAATGGGAGGGTTTCCCAAATCCCTATGAGGAAATGATACCTCAGGCCACACCCTAGAATTGTGGAAGTGATGTAATATATTCAGTTCTAAGCCCAAGAAATAAAGATTCTTTAAATCAAAAAAAAATTTTTAACGGATAATGGCGTCCAATGGCTTACTGAAAGGGCAGGCTATCCAGGTGCTGGCTTCACAACCAGGCTCCCTCATTGAGTCCAGTTAGGGCTCCATTCCCTACCCTTAAAGATTATGCTGTTTTCCATCTAGGACTTCAGAGGAGTGGAAACCAACCCACCATTGGCACATTGAACTTGTCATTCCCCATGGCCTCGTTTATGCCTATGTCCATAACTCTAGTCATAGAAGATTCAGAAGAACCACTGGGACTGGCCTTTTCTTCAGGCCACTCCAGGTGACAGCACACTGGACAAAACATACATGGCAGGGTGTCTTCTGCCTTCAGTCAACAAGCAGCCTCAGGGAGAACGAAAGCAGCAATGAAACCACAGAAGACATCCTATTATCCCTCTGGGGCTCAGGAGAGGGCAAGACTGTCCCAAGCAGGAGCATGCTCAGATGATTTACAGGGTGGACCAAGAAATTAGGAATATCCAAATCAAGCAGTATTCCTGTGCTCAATCAAGCAAGAAAACTCTCCTTGGACAGCACAGTGTCTCTCCTGAGAAATAAAGGCTAGAGTACATCCAAAGAACAAGCAGCAGGCAGGCTCAGCGCAGGTACCTTTGTGCTTTGTCCTACCCAGTTTGTTCTGTGCTGGTTCCTCCTGTGTCTCTGGTTTCCATTTCTGCAAAATTGTTTCTGTTTCACCTATTCTAGCATTGTATGATTCTTACTCCACCCTAAGCCTTCTTTCAGTTCTGGATTTCTACCCTTCCCAGCAGGAACTCAACACAACTGATGTGTACCCCACACTAGAGTTATCCTTCTGACCGCATGCCTTCACCTGGACTTTAGCACTCCCAAAAGACAACAGAACACCACAAGGTGAGGCTTCGAAGGCTATCGGCTCATTGAGTTTTCTAGGTGCTACTGATCTAGCACATCTGGACATTAATCACAAGAGCTGAAGAAGAAATTCTTAACTTTTCAGAGGTAGCATCACACTCCATGAAGCCTCAACACTAACAACAAGCAATGCTTTCAAAAATGTGACAGTGGAGCTGGTGCAGCAGTGCAGATCCTCTGACAGTGTAGGTCCTGTAACAGTGGAGGCACTGAGATAGTGGAGTTACTTTCACATTGGAGGTCATGCAACATTGGAAGACCTGCACGAGTGGAAGTCACGATACAGTGGAGATTTGACTGCTGTAGTGGAGGTCAGGAGACAATGCACATGCTGCAAGAGTGGATGTTCTGCAACAGTGGAGGTCTTGGACAGTGGAGGCCCTGTGACAGTGAAGGTTCTACAACAGTGGCATTTCTGTGATAGTAGAGGTCTTTAGACAATGTAAGACCAGCAACAATGGAGATCCTGGGCCAGTAGAGGTCCTGTAAAAGTCTAGGTGGTGATAGAGTGGATGTCCTGAGACAGTGGAGGTCCATGACAGTGGAGGTCCTGCACCATTGGAGGTTCTGGAACATTGAGGTCCTGAGACAGTGCAGTTGCATAGACATTGGAGTTCCTGCCAACAGTGTAGGTCCTGTGAGAGTGGAGGTGCTAGGAGAATGAAGGTGATGGACAGTGTAACTTTTGTGTTCCTAAAATGATGGAGGTCCTGCAATAGTTGAGGTCTTGATACAGTGCAGTTCTTCCAACTTTGGAGGCCCTGCAACAGAATAGGTCTTGGGAAAGTGGAGGTTCTGGGACAGTAAAGGTGATGGGACAAAGGAGGTGCTGCATCACTTGAGGTCCTGGGACATTAGAGGTCCTGCAATATTAGAGGTCCTTAGAAAAGTAGAGGTCCTGAATGAGTGCATTTGCACTGACAGTGGAGGTCCAGCAACAGTGGACTTTCTCTGCCAATAGAGGTCCTGCCAAAGTGTAGCTGTTGAGAAAGTGGATATCCTACAACGTTGGAGGACGGGCATTAGTGAATGCCCTGAGACACTGGAGATCCTGAAATAGTTGGTTTGCTTGGACAGTGAAGGTACGACAAAAGTGGAGATCCTGCATCAGTGGAGGGGTTTGGATAAAATGGAGGTGCTGCCACACTATTGGTCCAGCAACAGTGAATATCATGAGACAATGCATTTTCAATGACAGTGGATCTCCAGCAACAGTGGGATTTCTGTGCCAGTAGAGGTCCTGCAAATTCTAGAAGCTGAGAGGGTCCATGTCCTGCAACGCTGTGGGTCCTGCAACAGTTGAGGAACTTCAACAGTGTACGTCCTGCTACCATGGATATCCTGTCCTAGTAGAGGTTGTGCAAATTGGCCTTGCTGAGACAGTGCATTATCCTGTGAGAGTGGAGGTCCTATGACACTGGAGGGGATGGGACAGTGGAGGTCATGCCAAAATTGCGGTCCTTGTAATGGTTGAGTGGTTATGACAGTGGAAGTCTAGCAACAGTGGACATCTTGTGTCAGCAGAGGTCCTATAACATAAAGGTCCTAGGACAGTGGAGTTACTGAGACATTGGCGGTCCTGTGAGTATGGAAATTCTTTTAACAGTTGAGGTGCTGTGACACTGGAAGTACAGAAAATGTAAATGTCCTCTGATAGGAGAGCTCCTGCAAATTGGAGCTGCTGAGAGAGGGGAGGTCCTGCAACAGTAGTGATCCTGAGACAGTAGACATCCTGCAACAGTGGAGGGGCTGAGACACTGGAGGTCATTTGACAGTGGACTTCTTTTAATTGTAGAGGTGCTATGACAAGGGGGTTCTGCAATGATAGAGGTCCTTGTTACAGTTGAGGTACTCCAACAGTGGAAGTTTAGGGACAGTAACTTCCAGTGCCCGTAAAGGTCTTGCAATTTGGAGGGTCTGAGACAGTGAAGTTGCCTGACCACAGACACCCTACCACAATATTGGTCCTTTGACTGTGGAGGTCTTGGGATAGTGCAGGTGTTGCGACAGTGGAAGTTCTGCTACAGGGGTTATCAAAGTGCATGCAAAGAAGCAATGGTGCCAGCCAAACATGACCATGGCAAATATAATGAAGATTTTCATCCACCCCAACATCATCTTGCTTCTCCAATTGAGTCTGAGACAAGTCTAATAACTTATCATGAAACTGGTTGAAATTTTACAGCTTTACAAATACATTTGAAAGTCTTTCCCCTTAGAGGAGTACAGGGTCAAGGAAATATTTGGGTAAATATTAGCAGGCTTAATCTACGGCTATGGGCACTGTAAAAGTACACAGTGACCTGAAACCAGATTATATTCTGTTAGAGAAGAATAGAAAAGTCAAAATCATCAACTTTGGCCTTCAAGGCAAGTCAAATTTGGGCAAATGCTGAACTGGCAGCATGGTGCTTATCCTAATGGTGCACCTGATCTCTTCCTAGGAAAACGTTAGGATGTTCCAAAAACAAAATAAACCCAACATATGGACTTAGGAGTAGGGTTACATTTTGTCATACAAGAGCTGAGGAGACAGGTTGTGAGTGGTGTGTATCCGGCCCACTGTGGGGTGTCAGAAGAGGCAGCTTAGCCTCCTAATGACAGTGAATCACAGATATGGGCTAACAGTCACATAGGTGATGACACACCCATGCTCAATGAAGACTGTAAGTGGTTCCCAAATCCCTATGAGGAAATGATCCCTCTCATGCCAGATACTCCACTTGTGAAAGCAATGTAATATATTGGGTTTTGAGGCCAAGAGATTATAGATTCACTGTATCAGGGAAGGTACAACCAGAGCATGGCATCTTATTACTTAATGTAAGGGGAAGCTATTCACCGGCATGGCTGCATAACCCAGGCTCAGCAAGTTTGTCCAGTTAGGGCCCCATTCCCCACCCTTGCTGATGGCACTGATTTCCCTCTAGGACTAAAGAGGAATAGAAGTGAGTACACTGTAGACACATTGGTCTCATCTTCCAATGGTTAAGTGTCTGACTATGATCTTAAGCCTAGTCAAAGAGGAGGCAGAAGGGTCTGCCCTTCTTTTCAGGATACAGCCAATGCCACCCACACTGAATAAAGCATACATACATGCTGGAAGTGCCCTGTGTCTTCAATCAACAATCAACCACACTTAGAAGAGCAGTAGCAATGAGAACACAGAGGACAACCTACTTTCCTGCTGTTTCTCAGCAGAGAGGACTTTCCCCAGCTAGGGCCTTCCCAGAGGCTTTGAAGGAACGAACAAATTTCAATAGGGAATTCACTGATGAAGTTGTGTTGCTGCTTTCTTTCAAGAAACAAACTTTATATGGGGAGAAGAGAGTGTTCTCCCAGAAATGAGGCACAAGGCGATCGTCCAGAGAACATGCAGAAGGCACAACCCAGGTACATTTGTGCTTTGTCCATCCCAGTTTGCTCTGTGCTCATTCTTCCTCTGTCTCTGTTTTCCAGTTCCCCATAATTCTTACCTTCTTATATTCTCTAAATATTTTACGATTCTTCCTCTAACCCAAGCCTTCTCCCTCTTCTGGATTTCTTCCCAGCAGGGACTCAATATGACTGCTGTGTACCCCACTCTAGAGCGTGGTCTTGCTGACTGCATCCCTTCACCTGAAGTTTATCATCCTCTGAAAACACCAGTTTCCACAAGGTGAGGTGGAGAGTGCTATGACCTCATGGAATCTTTCCATAAGTTACTGGTCCTAGCACATGTGGCATTAATCACAAGAGGCACAGAACAAATTCTTATGTTTACGAAAGTAACATCACATTCCATTGAGCCTCAAATCTAATAACCAGTAATGCCTTTGTAAAAGTGCAATTAGAGTTGCTGCAACAGTGCAGATCCTGTGAAGAGGTAGGTCCTGCAACAGCAGAGGCACTGAAATTGTGCAGGTTCTGTGACAGTGAAGGTCCTTTGAAAGTGGAGGCACTGCGATAGGGGAGGTCATTCTACCTACAGTGGAGGTGCTGCAAAATTGAAGGTTCGGCTACAGTGGAGGTCCTGTGACAACTGAGGTCCAGCTATTGGAATTGATGATACAGGAGTATTCCTGTAACTGTAGAGATCACGTGACAGAGAAGTTGGAGCATCATTGGAGGTCCTGCTTCAGTTGATGTCCTGAAACAGTGTAGTTGCTGTGACCATGGTGGTGCTACAACAGTGGAAGTCCTGGGATAGAGCAGGTTATAAGACACTGGAGATCCTGCGACAGTTGTAGTGCTCCTACAGTGGAGGTCCTGTGACAGTGGAGGTCCTGCAGCAATTGGTGATCTGTGACAGTCGAGTTGATATATGGATAGTGGAGGCCCTACTATAGTAGAGGTGTTTCCACAGTGGATGTCCTGCAATCATAGTGTTGTTTGGACTGTGCAGTTCCTCAGACAATGGAGTTCTTGTGACATTGATGATCTTATGACATTGGACGTTGTAAGACACTTGAGCTCCGGCACAGTAGAAGTCCTGTGATAGTTGAGATACTGAGACACTTGAAGTCCTGTAACAGTGGAGTTGACACACAGACAGTGGACTTCCTGAGGTAGTGGTGGTGCTTAAACAATGGATGTCCTGTGACAGAGGAGGTCTTGCAATAGAGGAAGAACAACATATGCTGGCTGATGACCCAGAGCTTCCAGTAAATAGACCACCAACCAAGGGGTGTACAGGGATGTGATGTGTGTGTGTGTGTATATATATATATATATAAAATTTTCTCAAACACAGTTTAAATCTCTTAAGTGTGCTCTCAAATCTGCCCTAATTCACATAAATCAGTCAAAACTGTTGGCTTTGTAAATAGTTCTCTCGTGTCCCAATGTTTATATGCTGGTCACCCCAACAACATTATACTTGTCTACATGAGAGTCAAACAATGTGGGATCCTTGTACCAACTGGACCATGCAGACCCTGGGCTCACCTTCAGGTTCTCACATACATATACAAGCACACACACACACACACACACACACACACACACACACACACACACACACACACACACTCATGAGAGAAAGAGAGAGAGAGAGAGAGAGAGAGAGAGAGAGAGAGAGAGAGAGCACTTATCATCTATTTCTAAGGCATAATGTGTGCTCTTGGAGTTGAGCACTGGGACTTGCACATCTAAACAAGTGCTGTACACCTAGGAACATTTTCTGATTTGTATTTTCTCTTTTATATCCAGTTCCTTGGACATCTTCAAAAGCAAGTAGGGCATTGACATACCATGAAATCTTGGACGTAAAAGTAAATTTTAATACAAAGCTCACATGTCACTCACAGATGACTCTAATAGGAAGTACATTAAGTTCAGTATCATTCAATCTGAAACCCTCAATGTGTATACACCATTCTCACTGCCCTCACGAAATCTCATGTTTGAACCACTCTGCCTAGCTGGAGATACCTGTTTATCTCCCAGAATAAAAGGGAGGCTCCAGGCTCAAGTGGAACAGCAGATTCAAGGTGGGACTATTGGGTGACATTACAGTGAACACCTGGGACTGCCCCTCAGAGACAGGAAGTGGCCCTTTCATTCCTGCAGGGGAGCAGTATCTAGATTGTCCTGCATGGGACAGAATCCTCTCATTCTAGCAGATATCCTGGGTGACAAAAGGAATGTGAGTAGATTATGAAATCAAACTACCACATTTCTTTCTGAGGCAGAGACATTTGAGAACCTTGGCCTAGGAGCTAACAGCTCCAGATAGCAAGGTGATGTCAGTGTGGGCCCTGTATTGACCTATGTATAGTTATTTATGTTAATCACCAAATATGTAAAACTTACAGCACTTAAGAGCAAAGTCTCCCAGGAGGCTCAGCTAAAACTAATCAGTGAGTTTTTAAGAACACAAACAAGTAGGAAATTTAAATTCATGTGACTGCTAGAAGTAAAGCAAGATGCTCTTGGTAGATAAGGTGATAACCTCTGTGTAAGACCCCTAAAATCATACACAACTTAAGATGTGAAGTACTCAGCTAGCATGCTTAGTGCCATGAACCCAAGACAGAGCTTCTCTATGTCTCATCATCTCTGAAGCACAGTCCACAAACAGTTGCAACAAATCTTTTCTTCCTCCAAGTTCAAAGTTTCCTTTACTCTTATTGTTTCCACAGTTGACTGAGCTCTCCTGGATACACAGGTTTGACTAACCTTCTCTGAACTTCTCCCACCCACGTACAGATGGTACCTCCCTCTGCACATGAAGCCTGTTCCTCTCAGGCCTGCTGTTCTCCTTCCCAGATAGAACTGGACACCTTTCAAACCTACATTCTTAAGTCATCTATCAACATTGGGTACACGATAGGCACAAGTTGTCATTGAGTGCCAAATGACACTTTCCTACCTGACAATGAATAGGGTCCAGGGGTTCCAAACATGAAAACTGGCCAGATAAGGTCAGGTAACCTCCATACTATCTCCATGTAGAGAAGAAAATTGACACACCTTCTCAAGCAGACTTTCTCAGCTGTCTCAGACCACACAGCAGTCCTTTCTTGAGCTTCCTTACTTCCAGTGACTGATGAGAGTACATGAGAAGATGCTTGATTTCTAGAAGACCTGGACCCCATGAACCATAGCAGCAGCAGTTTGTGATCAAAAGTTATATCAGGAACTGAAAATACCTAATGTTCATGTGTTGATTTGAATATGCTGAGCCCAGGGAGTGGGACTATTTGCAGATGAGCCCTCATTGGATAGGTGTAGCCTTGATTGAGGAAGTGTGTCACTGTAGATGTGACCCTTATGTTCCTTGTCCTAGCTGCATGAAAATCAGTTTTCTAGTAGCAGCCTTCAGTTGAAGATGTAGAACTCCCAGCTCCTCCTGCAACATGTCTGCCTAGATGCTGCCATGCCCCTACCTTGATGATAATGAGCCAAACTTCTGAACTTGTAAGCCAAACCCAAATAAATGTTCTTCTTATAAGAGTTGCTTTGGTCATGGTGTCTGTTAATAGCAGGTAAACTCTAAGTAAGTCATTTTCTACCACAGATTACTAAGTTAGTTGAGTGATGTCTTCACCTGAGGAGACATGGCCTCTTATTAAGATGCTAATCTCCAAGCAATTTCAGGCTCTCTTCTGGTATAGGCATTGGCTATAATATTAGTCTTCCCAGTGTCTTTTTCTCTGTAAACTGTACATTTTGTATTTCTTTTTGCCCCATTTGCTATTTTTCATTGAAGAGTATAAGCACAGTATGACAGAGGCCATACTGGGCTCTCTTCAAATTTTCATCAAAGAAATTTGTTTATTACTTTTGAATTTAGCCTCAAGTAAGTTTTTAGGATGTGGGCAGAAAGGAAGCCACATTTTTGTAAAAGCCTCATAGGAATTATCCTAGACCAGTTACAAACATTTTTTTTCCTTCTGAATCCCCTTCTCCTGGGCTTCCACAGTCTGAATAGCTCTTGGCCCTCCTGACTCCCAAGTTCTTGCCAGTGTAGCCCATTAAACTCATCTTAGAGCATTGGAATTCTTACACATTTCCCAAAACAAGAAACAAGTACAACCTGGCATCGTCAGGTGTCACACAGCAAGAGTCCACTCCATTAAGTCACCTTCTGCATTAGTTACATTTGCATTTCTGTGACAGAAATGCCATGAGCACAGCAAACTATAAAACAAGTAGGACATTAGTGATTCTATTTCAGAGAACGTGTGTTAGCAGAGGTTAAGTTCCATGACTACAGGGCATGGTGGAAGGAGGAGGAGGCTGAGGTATGACATCTAGAATCACAAGTACAAAGCAGATGGTGCATTGGGAGTGGTGCAAAAGCACTAAAACCTCAAAGCCCAGCCCCGCTGACATTCTTTCTCCAGCAAGGGCACACCTCCTGAATCTTCCCAAACAGAGTCACCAACTGGGAAAGGAGTACTCAAATGCCCGAGACAGTGGAGGATAGCTCATGCAAAATGTCATGGTGATTCAGGAATTCGAATCAGTAACAGAGAGAACCTTCACTCTGGGTCTTGGTGTGTTGCTGCAGAGCCAGCAAGCTGCACTCCCTCCACTTTCACATAAGATGTGGATTAAGTAAAAATTTAAACAAGCATCTCCATGGAAAATCAACAGCCCTGTTAATCTGGTCACACTTACAGTATAGGTCTAGAGGTATTGGACACTGAAATCACAGAAGGATCCAACCCAAACTCAAACCCTTTAGTCTTCAGGAATAAAAATACCACAGAAGGCAAAAGGGGCAAGGACATGAAGCAAACACTCATTCACTCAGCAGATGAAATTACACCTAGTCCTAACCCACAGACCTACTTCTTAAACAGCGTACATTCTGCTGGTACCTATTCAACATGATCCTAAATGCTGCAGTCAGAACAAATGGTTTCTTACTTTGTTGAGTATGACTTAAAAACACTAAAGTCCTCTGAAGGAAGTGAATGGAATCTTCTCAGAGCCTAGGGAGGTCTGCTAAGGGAGTACAAAATAACAAAACAACACAAACCAATTACCCCACCAGGAAGTAGAAACCGGTCTGATGTCAGTTGCCAATTCCTCAGGGTTTAAGAGAAGCCTGCAGACTGGAAGGACTGAGGAAGTTGAGGTTAAAGTACAGTTACACTGAAAGTTCACTTTAGGAATGAGAACGGTAGCAATTGGACAGTGCTCTGTGTGTGTGTGTGTGTGTGTGTGTGTGTGTGTGTGTGTGTGTGTGTGTGTGTGAGTGTGTTCCATGCATGTGTTTCTGTGTGAGTGTGGTTGGGTTGTTGTTGTTGTGTGGTTAATTTGAGACAGAGTGTCACCACAAACTGAAGGTGTCCTAAAACTCACCCTGTACACGAGGGTGGTTTTGAAGTAACGAGACCTGCTCTCTCCTGAAAGGGGGGGATTAATGATGTGTAGCACAAGCTATGTGTGAATGTAAATTTCAAAATCTGAAGATTTTAGAAATCTCATTTGGCTTGCTTTAACAATGCTGGTGATTACAGAAATACATGGTACACTGAGGACAGAACAGAATATACAGTGTGAGCTTTTGAGATTGTTCAGAGGTGAAAGGAATAGCTGATGATCTGAGTTTAGTTCCAGAGGCACTGTTAATATTCAAAAACAAATATAGTCAATTTTTATCATTTGTAAAATCATTAAAGGCATCCAGTCAGAGATTAAACTATTTTTGGTGTTGTGATGCTACACAATCATAAGACTGATTCCCGTGGAACAGGCTGGTGGAGCAGACAGTAATCAACAGGACATCAGAAAACCTTCAGAGCAGGAACTAGAGAGATCGCTCAGGGTTTGAGAGCACTGGCTGCCTTTGCAGAGGACCTTCACTTATTTACAACACTTCCAAGTCAGCTCACAGTCATGTGCAACTCAAGATCTAGAATATCTTACCCTCTTCGGGTTTTATGGGCACTACATAATACACACAGTGCACATATACTCATGTACACCCTCGTTGGACAACCATAATCCAACCACAGAAGGGAGAGACCTTGCCACACTCAAGCTTGCCATTTTGAAGGAGGAAGCCTTCTTGTTAAAAGCACTGGAGAACAGCAGGCACAAGGACACCTGACTCACACATTCCACCCGAGATCTTGAGATGGAAGCCACACATAACTCTGGCCTTCTCACTGAAGAGAGGTCATCCTTGGGTAAGGAGCTTTCATCTGATCCTGTTTTCCTCTTGGATCCCATTACAGAAAAGCATTTGTGTTTGTCTAAGTCTGCACAGATTCCCAACACCCTTCCTAGTCATGTCTGACAAATCCATATGGAAACCACTGTGTAACTGGAGTCCTAGTCTATAGCATCTCTCTCCTTCATGCTATCCTCCTTTTATAATGCATATTTGATAGGGAAAATATATTCTTTGTGTACTTACAAATCCCACATTGTTTACATGTGGCTAATGTTTCTTCCTCAGCATGTTTGCCTGGAGACAAGGCTGGATGCAGGTATCCTGGAGATAGGGCAAGATTCAGGTGCTGTGGTAGCCATAGGATAGGAGCCATCACAGCTGTAGCTCAGTGTATGGCATGCATTAACAAAGAAGACTCTGTCAGTCCCAAGGGCAGCTACATCCACAGGGGCCTAAGGAGAGAGACCTGATTGCTACTGTTGATGTTGCATTTCCTCTTTGTTCTGTTTTACATGGAATTGCCCATACACAACAAACTTCCTAGGATATCTGACAGCCACACACAGATGCACATCCAGGTAAAACACAAAAGCAAGTGAAATAAAAATAAATAATTTTAAAGTAGTATATAAGAGAAAAAGACTGGTGTTTATAAAAGAGAAACTTACCCTCAAAAACTATTTACGGTCCTGAAACCTATTTCTCATAGGCAGAGGAAAATAGGCATGGAATTCTTTCTCTCTACACTTCTCAGTGTGTTCTGAGCTACTCTAGCTTCACAGGTATTGGGTGAAAAGTTGACGATCTTAGTAAGATTAGCATCATGTTGCACGTCAGCTGTCTTCAGTCCCTCCTGAATTCCATGTTTTCAGCTGAGGATCTCTTGCAGGGGGTTCTGTATCCTGAGTTGTTGTCTTGGTCTGTGGAACTTCATTTACTACTACTACTACTACTACTACTACTACTACTACTACTACTACTACAACTCCACACACATACACACACACACACACACTCACACACACACACACACACACACACACACACACACACACACACACACACGTACCAGTTTAAGACAAGACAGACTGTGTGTCTGCAGGGGATTCAATGCCTTCTAGAATCAGGACCTGAAAAAAGAGCACTATACTTCAAAACAAAAGTCCAAGGAAAGGAAACAACTGGAGTTTCAGTGGAGGTTGTGTCAGAAGAGCCTGTGAGGAGATGAAGGGCACACTGAACACCCAGCCACACTGGAAATGTCTGCATCTGAACTGTGCAGCATCCCACTCGGAGTGCAGCGTGCTGTGGGGTGTCTGAGAAACCATATCTGATGACCTGGGTTTGCACTTATTGAGACCAAGTATTTGGGGGTTGGAGGTGACTACTATATCTATACATCAATTAAAATTAATGTGGGTGAATCATGGTGCATAAACAGTACAACACAGCTGTCCAGGACCAGCTGTTGGATGTATCATTAAAGCATTATTCCTTAAATACTTCTGAGCACGAGGAAGAAAGATTTAGGATTAATCTCTGTTCCACTACTGGATGACACACTAAGTGGCAATCTCACTGGAGGGGACCAGCCGTCAAAGGAAAGCCGCAGTCCTTTCCATCTTTTACAACTACAGTAGTCTCCGCAAAGCTAACACTCACATGTGTCTCATCAGTCAATCAGTCTACAGGACAGAGATTACCTATGCGGATCTCAGGGTCAGAATAGCATTTTCTGTTTCCAGTTCAACTACCTTTTTTTCTTTAACCTGCAACCCAGGATCCAAAAGAAAAATGGACCAACACAGCATGTACATGCCCACATGAAATACCATGATTGAACAGAGTGCAAGAAATGGTAGAAACAGTCTCAGCAAGGAGAAAGTCAACTATCAGGTTGTGAAGACTCCTTCACATACTGCAGAGGCAAGACAAGTCAGCCTCAGCAAGGCCTGGCCGGCTACACACACACACCATGGCTCTGAGCCCATCAGCTCCAGACCTGAGGACTACCAGGGATGCAAGCTGTACACTCGAGACTCTTTTATCTTTTGGTCAGGAAGGTGCCATGGAAAGTAGCTGGGAAGCAGAGTTTACAGAGAAAGCCATAGAAACAGTTCAGCCTTAAAAATAAAAATCTGATCCCTTCAAAGCCAGGTGTGTGTGTGTGTGTGTGTGTGTGTGTGTGTGTGTGTGTGTGTGTGTGTGTGTAGGTGCTCATAAGACGTAGGTAGGCTTGGAAAATCAAGGAGAGGAAGGATTCATTGAGAAGCTGAGATGGTGGGGAATGAAGGGTGGTGGATGTTGGAAGGAAGCTAGAGCATGGTGGGATTTTAATAGCCAAAGAATTGAAATTCGTATTTAATGCCCTTAAGACAACTGGTCCAGGTTCAGTGTTCCTGGTGGTGGCTCAGTGTTCCAGCTGTGGATTCAGGGAACTCAGAACATCATGATGAAAATAATCTCTCAGACTACAGACTCAAATTCCTGCTGGTGCTCCAGTCTCATCAGAGAAGAAATTAAGTCCCTCCTCCTATGGATCCTCTCATTTTTGTCATTCTCGCCTGCAGGAGATTCAGTCCTTCCTTTGAGGGGGTACTCATACCTGCAGGTGATTTAGACCCTCTTGAAGGGAATTCTGTCTCCACATTGGGATGCGGACCCTGCTGTTAGGGAATTAACTCTCTAAATCTTCTCACAGAGTAATGTGAAACAGCATTATCTGCACTTCTAAACTCTGATTGTTAAAGAGAGCCCATGGTGTGAGTTTGAAAACCTCTGAGTTATACACTGTCAATTTCTAAATGTGTTCACTTGATTATGAAAATCTCTGTAATATGTTGATGAAGTTTATTATTTTCTAGATTTCAAAAATAATAGAAGCTATAGTTAAAAGTTTAGTATGTGTTTGGTCAAAGTAATTTGAAAATACTTTTGATTTTTTTAAACATGCTGTATGACATAGAAATTTTACCTTAATTTTGTGCTGTTTACTGATAGGCTACAGAACTGCTTCATTTCTGCTGACAGATCTTATATTCATTGGTCTTGTATAACTCACTATTCAGTGCTAAATTTTAGCAGATTCCTTAGGGTCTCTTCTATTTATAATTGGATTCCATCTACAAGTCGACTGCCTTTTTCTTCCTTACTGATGCGAAGCCTTTTGTTCAGTTTCCCTCCATAAATGACGGATTTATACCATGAGAACAATTTTGGACAGCAGTACCAGAAAGACCTGGGACACAAACATTTACAAAGTCTGGTCCAATTAGAATGGGGCTCTGTGAGAAAATTCTGTCAGGTTTGCCCTGACCCTATGAGTCTCTCTTGAGTGCCTTAGGTTGGACAAGATACACCCCAATTCATATGGTGAAGGATGAAGTCCCTGACACTAAGCAGGTGACACTTAAAGACAGTGCCTTCAAGGTCATCGATTCAAGGAAGCCTGAAAAGTGGGCTCTGTTGTAATGTCTTTGGGGTCCTTATGAAGGGAACCCTAGAGCCACAGACATTAGAAGGGTACAGAGAGAGAACACAGGACATCAAGAGGAATCTGCTACCTACAAACTGAGGAGAACTGGAGCCAACTCTTGGACCCAAGACTTCCAATCTCAAGCCCACAGAAACCTCTGCTCAAATGTGGAGACAGCCCACAAAGATTATTACAGTGTGCATTCTTGGTGTGCCCTGGAGTCTGAAATTGATGCTACAAGCCCAGCTGTACCTTGGGATGGATGGAAGTCCTAAGATTAGTCTCTCAAGGTGAGGTAAAGTGGTCCTGAGTTAGTGCTAAGGTACAGTCCCAGGATGAAGCTTCTGGGTAGCTTCTGGAGCTTGAAGCAGGCAGGGTTGTGCTCTCCTTAAGGAACTGAGCACTTGTTGCTGGGACAGAGATTTCTTCCTTCAATGTACACTTAGGCAAATTTGCAAAGATCCAAAATGCTGCCTGCGGCTCTCACCAGTTTCCTTGGAGCATGCCCACAGACTTCCTTGTCTGCTAGTTGGAAGTCAAGCCTTGTCTTCTAAGGGGCTGCTCAGCAAGCATCTGACCTCTCTGGTCAGCAAGCACTACCTGCTAAAATCTCACTTTTAAGAGGCAGATCAGATCATCTTCTCTCTGGGTAAGGTCACAGTATAGTCTTTTTTGTTTGTTTGTTTGTTTGTTTGTTTGTATGGTTGGTTGGTTTTTTAATTTTTTATTAGATATATTTCTTTACTTACATTTCAAATGTTTTTCCCCTTCCCAGTATCCTGTCCATAAGCCTAAGGTGGGTCTGATTTCAGATCAGGTAAGGTCCAGACTCTCTACTTGGCAGCCATTACCACACATGGTGTTTATATTTTTGTTCACTTTATCCATTTATTTATTCTGCTGTGTGCTCTACGAGGGCAAAGAGTAGGGTTACATAATTTTTGGTATTAGTAGCTGTACTCCCAAATCCTGCTCAGTATGGAGTCTGTGAATGTTTAGCATAGCTGAGGGAGGTGCCAAGTCAGGGGACCTAGATGTGCTGATGCTACAAATGCAAGGTCAGAGAGGACCCAAGTGGGAGTTTGAGGAAGGAGCCATAAAGACAGTTGGGAGCAAACAGGTCAACTTCCCTAAGATTCTGAAAATTTGATCTCCATCCCAAGGGAACTCAAGACTCAGAAAACAGTGCTACGATGACAACCCCAGTTCTCTTATTTTTTCCACGTCCCTTAGAGCATGGAGAGATGGTTTCAAACTCCCTGGGCTCCCTTCATACTCACTGGCATTTGATGCTGAAACTGCCACTAACTCTGTTCTGGAAATCCCCTCAGGGCATAGCTAAGTCTGTAGGGGGAGGGGCGGTGGGTATTGTTCATTGGCCACTCATAAGCAAAAGCTGTATGCCTACCCACAGAAGTTTTCCTGGGTAGATTACCTGCTCATTGAATATGGGACTTTGCTTCTGCCTTCTCAAGAAAAACAGAGTCCCCACAGTGCTTGTAGAGTACAAATCAATTTACTGTGGCATTGAATACTCGTATCACCTGGAGACCTAACTTTCCCAGCCAACTTGCGATCCTGCCTCCTAAGCCTTCCGATGGAGGAGACTCTTCCCCATGCCCTCTACTATCTCAAGAGAGCCTACCTAACAGATAATGTCTTATAGGGTCCTTCAATCAACCTGCACGGGTTCTGTGTTCATTTCTCACAGTGTTAACAGTTACACACACATATGGTTTCTCGTCTGATCCCCTAACCTGTCATGTATGTGACTGCCTGGGATCACAGGGTGAGCAGGGGCAGTACTATCTGTATACTGCTAAAAATGATTAAGCAACCTCAAGACTGGCACTTACCTCCCAATGCCTTGAGTGAATAAGTTGAAAAATTTTGTAAACAAACATAATCACCCGGCACTTTAGGAGATGAACATTTCTTCTGCCAAGTCAATCAACCAACCTATTCTGCTTTAATTGTATCATAAATTCATGAGTATATGTGTTTCTGAAAACACTTTATTACCTGGGAATGGACAGAGGAAGACTCATGTAGGATTTGGCAGAAAATGAAGTGGTACAGAGACCAGGGAAAACAGTAGGTCAGAGCCACAAATCCCACACAGGACAGGGTGCATAAGAAGACATGGTCCTCGATGAGTACCAAATCTAGTTTCTAATGGATATCTCCACAGATTTAAAAAACCTGTAAATTAAAATATCGAAATACAAACTCTAATTCTAATATATAAATTCTGCTCTTCCAAAAATGTTCCCCCCAAATTCCTTAACCCCTCAAACATGCCTTCCCTTTCTTAAAGTTCCTTTGCATTTTTTACAGGACACTGCGGAGTGTCACAGTTTACCATATAACAGTAGTCACAGTCATTCCCTGTTCATCTGAACTTTACATCCTTTGAGTAACAACCGCCTCACTCCCTCCTTGTATTTCACCCATCCCCTGAGATTTGGATGCTGTCCTGCTGCCCTGCTCAAGCAAAGTATGCATGAGAGTGAGGGGACACAACATCTCACTGACCCTTCAGCCTGCTGGAACTGATCAGTGTACCTTGTGCCATGATAATAAAGCATACCTTCATTCCATCAGTACTGAGTGGCCACTTACATTTCAAACATGAACGACCAGAAGACCTTTAAGGCAATGGGCTTATCAGTGAATATGTTTGGGGAGTCCAGGCATTAGCATGGGGCAGTGAAAGGAGACATTTCCCCACAGTAATGTATGCTATTCAATGTGCTCTTACAACACATATTCACATCTGACCTCACTGCCCAGGGATGGCCAAGTCTATTTCACTACAGGTCTCACAAACACACATGCAGATTTTTCAGATGCTTGCAGGTTCTTGAGTGCATCTGTCTTCCCACGCACTAGGGATAGCAGGTACCTGCTCTTCTTTGGGAGGTATTGTTATGCCACCAAAGGCTGCCCATGTGCTGCAGAAACAAGGAGAATGCACTTCCTAGGCAAGACAAGTGTGCAAATCCTTCATCAGCTCTCTGGGACATTCTATTCTCTTACAGAGGAAAAAGCAAAGACACACTTTCAAATAGGAAACTCGATAAATGTAAAAAAAAATACTTATACTTGTATTTCAACACTTGATCGTATAGCTTGTATTAAAAAGAATTTTTGGGTTGAAAATGCTTCTGTTTTATTTGAAAGTGTGCATATTTCACTGATGCACAGATTTCTATGGATCAGAAAAATCTTCTGAACCCACATTAGGGATTCTGAAAATAGAAAATGTGATGAAATCATAAAATCCCCTTTCACATAAAATAAGCAAACTGAGGTCTTTTTCCATAAATCACCTAAGGAATGACAGTGCAAAATTCAGGAATTAAAATTAAATAACTCTATTATGCTGAGAAAGAGTTGCAGACTCGACTGACACAAGTGTTCTTCTAGCACTTAAGTCACAGGAGGTACAGCAACACGCTTCTTCCTTTCCTGACAGTGTATCTACATCTCTTTACTAAATTTACATCTTTTCAGATAGCTATGTTTGACGGCCACCTATGAGCTCCCACTCTTCTCAGACATCTTTGCTCCTACCTGCAAGAATGCTGTGTAATGCTGTGAGAGTCCTAGAGTCTTTGGAACCTCTGAAGAATTAGTTAACTCTCTAACAGAACTGTCACCTATAATGTCCACCAACGATTAGTGTAATGTTGATTTGAATTGATAAAAATAAAATCCCTAGCATCAAATCTGAAACCTTTCTTTAGAATTTTTGAAATTAAATCATGAACTAGATATTCAATCTCAAATATTTACATCAGATCTGAAGGCTCACATTGTTGAAGAATGATGTGTTGTGTGCCTTACATAAAAACCTCCTTCTAGCCACCTCATGCAAATTGAAGAACATACAGGCAACATTTCACCTGCCCTAAGAGACCATTCTCCTGCAGACAGGGTCCACATGACACAGGAATGCCCTAGGCTGAGAGGCTTGTATCCTGCAGACAGGGACCACTATGACACAGTAGTGGTCTGGAATTCTCAGCTATCACTGTCTGGTAAGCAAATGGAGTTTGGAGAAAGAATGGAAAGGTAATTTCTAGGCTTACTGCCCTTGGAATGACAAAGGAGAAGATAGGATAGAGGAAACACCCTGTCATCTTTACAGTCGTTCATTCTGCCCTCTGGGTCCAAGACTGACAAAGCTAAAAAGAACAGATAACTCCTACATTTGATAAACACCATCAGCAAAGTTTATGGATACAAGTTTAACTAAAAAAAATCAGTAGGACTCTTTTAAACAAACAATGAAGGGATTGACAAATTAGGGAAACACTACTATTTACAATAGCAACAAATAATATAACAAAAAGGCCTCAGTGCAATTATAAGAAAAGGAAAGATCTGTATGACAAAAAATTTAATCTCCAATTAAAGCAATTGAAGAAGATATCATAAGAAAGGTCATGGACAGGTAGGATTAATAATTTGAAAACTACCATCTTACTAAAACCAATCTAAATTGTGAAGGCAATACCTGTCAAAGCTGAAAACAAGTCTTTACACACCTTAAAAGAGCAATTCTCAACTTCAAGTGAAATATTTAACAAACACAGGGAGCTAAAACTTTCCTGAACAATAAAAGAATTTCAGGAGGAATCACCATCTCTGATTTACTGCTGTTCTACAGAGCTATAGTAATACAACTATATGGTATTGGTATAGGAACAGACAGATTGATCAATAAAATGAAATCCAAGACCCTGAAATAAACCCACACAACTATGGATGCTTATTGTCAAGAAAGGAGGCAAAATCATATGACAAAAATAAGAAAGCATCTTCAACAGGTGGTGCTGGTCTAATTGGATACAGGCATAAAGAAGAATGCAATGACCCTAATGTATAAAGCTCTGCAAAACTCAAGTCCAATTGCATCAAAGACCTCAACATAAAACCTTATCCGTCAAACCTGATACAAGAGAAATTGGAAAATAGGCTTGAGCACATTGGTACAGGAGACAACTTCCCGAACAGAACCCCAGTGGTGCTCAGATATTGAGATCCACAATAAACGAAACTTGAAACTGAAAAGCTTCTGTAAGGAAAAGAACACACTTGATAGGAGAAATGGCAGACTACAGGTTGGAAAAGGATCTTCACCAAGCCTATATCTCACAAAAGACTAATATCCAAATTACATAAATAACAAGTTAAACTACAAGAAACCAGATATCCTAATCTAATAATGGGGTGCAAAGCTAAATTCATCAGCGGAACTTCGAAGGGCCAAGAGACACTTGAAGAACTGTTCACCATCCTTGGTCATCAGGTATATCCAAATCAAAAGCACCCTGTGATTCCAACTTACATGAATCAGAATGACTAAAATAAAAATCTCAAGTGACATCCAGCACATGCTGGTGAGGATGTGGAAAAAAGGGAATACTCCTCCATTGCTGCTTGGATTGCAAACTTGTATATCCACTTTCAA
The DNA here is from genome assembly GCF_021556685.1 of Rattus norvegicus. Classification (NCBI taxonomy): domain Eukaryota; kingdom Metazoa; phylum Chordata; class Mammalia; order Rodentia; family Muridae; genus Rattus; species Rattus norvegicus. Next base: position 56,310,171 of record NC_141534.1, on the reverse strand, counting down.
AATCATATTGGCAGTTTCTCAGAAAAGTGGGAATCGTTTTACCACTGGACTTAGCAAAACAACCCCTGGACATATACGCAAAAGATGCCCCACCATCCCACAAGGATGCTTGATGAACTTTGTTCATACTGGTTTTATCTGTCATAGCCAAGAACTAAAAAAAGCCTAAATACCCCTCAACTGAAAAATGGATACAGAAAATATGGTATATATCTATACAAAGGAATACTCTTCAGCTATTAAAAATAAATACATTATGAACTTTTTAGGCAAATGGATGAACTTTAGAATGTTATCCTGAGTGAGGAAACCCAGAACCACAGAAAAACGTATGGTGTGTACTCACTTATAGGTGGACATTATCATACAGTGTAAGATAACAGATAGATAGACAAGAAGAAAGAATTCTGGACGGCCTAAATGAGGAGGTGTGCATCTCACTCAGAGGGAAAACAAAATAGTTCTCAGAAGGATGAAGTGATGGAACAGGTTAAGAGAAGAGGCAGGAAAGGAGACGGAAATAGTGATCAGGTCAAGGGAGAGGGGTTTGGGAGAGGGATGGGAGTGGGAATACAAATTTTCTGGGCAGGAGGGAGCAGGGATCTCTGGTGACTTGCTGGATGGCTGGTAAGGGAGAGCATAGGGGGAGTCTACGGGGGTGACCCTAGGTTAGAATCCTACCAGAGCAAGAGACAGAAATGGCTACCTCTTGTTGCAAGAAAGAACTTCTAGACGAGGAAGTGGACATCAATGCACTCACAGCACCAACTCAAAATCTATCTTGCTAATGAATGTGCAGGGATAAAGATATAGCAGAGATTGAGGGAACAACCAATCAATGACTGCCCCAAAGTGAGATCCATCTATGTGACAGAGATAACCTCTGACAGTATTTATGATACTCTGATATACTTGTGGACAGAAAAGAAACATACTTGTCTCTGAAGAGGCTTCATCCACAAGCTGAAACCCACAGCCAAACATCAGATGGAGCTTGGGAAGTCTTGTGGAAGAGTGAGGGAGAATTGTGAGCAAACTAGAGGGGTCAAAAACACTACAAGAAGTCCCCTACAGTCAGATACTTTGGACCATGTATACTAGAGCCTGTGCAACCAACTCCAGAGCCTGGTGTAGCTATCTGCAGTTGGTCTCCATGTGGGTCATCTGACAAGTAGATCCAGGACTGTCTCAGTCTTTGTTGCCTGCCATTGGATCTCTTCCCCATACCCGGACTGCCTGATTGTAAATCTGTGGGGCAGAATGTGCTCGGTCCACCTGGGACTAGATGTCCCAGGGTGGTGTGGTACCCAGGGAGTATCCCCATCTCCAAAGAGAAGGGAGAGCATTGTTAGAAAGGATTTGTATGGTGGGACTGGGAAGGGAAGAGGGAGAGTAGCTGGGATCAGGATGTAACCTGAATAAAGAATACCTTGTTGAAAGTAAAAAAGTTACCTTGGAAATGGGAAAGATTGATAAATGGTTAAGAGCACTGAATGCTCTTCCAGGGGTCCTGAGTTCAAATCCCAGCAACCACATGGCAGCTCACAAATATCTCTAATTAGATCTGATGACCTCTCTGTTGTTTCTAAAGACAACTACCCTGTACTTATATATAAGAAACGAATGAATGAATGAATGAATGAATGAATAAATAAATTTTATCTGGTCTTAGTTTTTGGGCAATGAATAAAATGTCCTGAGATTAAATTCAAACCCATGTCATGGACTGCCTGGATCTTTCAGGTCTGCAGGAAACATCTCAAGGAAGAACAAGAGAGGCTGGAGAAGGATGGGGAGGGGTCTGATCCCTGCAGCTCCTCAGTGTCCACTAGCACAGCACTTGCCCTTGGGAGATGACGTCTTTCACTCTTCCAGACTGTTGCACCAATCAGAATTACGTGCTCTGTGGATGAACCTGTAAAAGAGGACAATTGCTCTTGGGCCAATATGGAGGTTCCTGGCCTCTCAGCAACTTTACTGCTGACTTTTGAGGTCTCTGGTGGGTGAGCAAAATGAAGACACACAGAGTAGCCTCAGGTTGAGTCAGCCAGGCCCAGAGGGCTCAGTGGTGTCTCTCAGATTCCCAGGCCCTCCCTAAGACTGGACACTCTACACAGTGTAAGTGGATTAGGGGATAACTAGGAAATGCAGTTGCTCAGGTGGCTGACTCTGTAGGAGGGAAATAAATCACAGTGGGAAGCTTCAGGACAGTCAGGTGACCTGAGCCCTCCACAGAGTCTAAGTCCAGACTCACAGACATTCATCTGTCCACAAGTCTCCTAAACACAGGCCTTGTCTGACCTGCAGTCCAGAGTATTGTATTATACTGTCCCCTTAGAGAGAGGACATACTTTCCAGGTAGTCGTCTTCTGTGTCACACTGAGACTGGGTCTGTGGTACAGTTGATGCTGATGGGAACTGCTCACAACTGTCATTCTATCCCACCACCTGCATTAAACAAACAAACAAACAAACATACAAATAACCCATCTATCTCACTCCCTACAAACCTCATTGTTGCCAAATGGGAGTGCTTCTGTGACCTTCTTCTTACACATAAAAGCTGACTTCCCTCAGAGAGATGGATGGATGGATGGATGGATGGATGGATGGATGGATGGATGGATGGATGGAAGGAGAGTCAGATGGATAGACAGACAGATGGATAGACAGACAGACAGACAGACAAGTGAATTGCCTTAATCAGTTTCTTCCTGTCCTACTCTTCTGAGCAAAACACCTTGTACATGGCTGGTGCAATATGCCTGTTATTCATTCCCGCTTTTTTTGGCTGTTCATTCAAGACAGCTCTCTTAGAATCTGCTCAACTCAATAAAGGCCCATCTGTGGAACGTGTAACTCCTCAGTTAGGAGCTCTGGCATTCTTGCAAGGCCCTCCCAAGATCCCTTCTGGGGCAGTTGGCAGTGTTCTCTACTTCAGACAGCAGCTGCATGAAGCAAACAGACAACTTTCCGAACATTCCACCTTGGCTGCATGCCTCAGTGAACCTCCAGCAGGGTCCCTGCCGGTTGCACATTCCACAGGGTCACAACTACAAGATCCCTTCCCCAGGACTCCTGCCCCATTGCACCACCCCCAGAGTCCCTGCTACACTGCACCTGCCCCAGGGTCCCTGCTCTGTTGTAAATGATCCAGGGTCCCTGCCCTGTTGTACCTGGCCCAGGGTTCCTACTCAGTTTTACTTGCCCCAATGTCCCTGGCCCACAGCACCAGCCTCATGGATCCTGCCCCATTGTACCACACCATGGTCCACCTTCCTGAGAGTACCTACTACCTATCTTGAGGAGGCATTTTTTAAAATCTAACTGAAAGATCTCGCCAGTCAGAGCCCATGGTCTTTGGTGGCACCAAGTATATATTTGCAGGGCTTCATCACCTTCCCTTTTTCAATCCCTTCTCCCAGTTGGCCATGTGGGAGCAAAGAAACTGGCAGCAGAACACGGACTATTCACTCAGGATATCATCACCTCTAGACTTCTCATGTGGTGGGCTGCTCTGACATGTGATACAGGGGTGGCAGGTAGGCTTTGACATTGAACAAGCCCATGCTGCTGCCTCTGCTCATATGTGTGCCAGCACCTTAGCCTAAATCTACATGTTCTAAACTCCGAGAGGAGGAAGGAGATCTTCCTACATAGCGGCTGCCCTCTGAATCTGTGCTGGCCAAGGTCAAGTCAGAGTGTTTGAAAATGCCAGCTCCAGCCCCTGAGGGTTCTCTGCCTGCCTGGTGTTTGTTGTGCTTTATGTCTGGTGAGGTGAAGATGTGGTTCATACTAGGAAAAAGTTTGAAGACAACTGCCCTGGGTTCCCATGCTAAAATTCAATTCAGGACTGACAGGGACCTAAATAACAACAAGACAGTGCCAGGATCATGAGTTCAAAACGAAGAGCAAATGGGGCCTTGCTGCCATCATGTGCTGATCTGACAAGAGTTGGCACACACAATTCACCTGCACATACAATGCCCCTTGGGAAAATCATCTGTCAAGCGCAGGTGTTGCCTCATGAGAGTGAACTCTCAGGGTAGGAAATGACACTTGGGAATACTGTCCTGAAAGCACCAGTATCAGGTGAATGGGCTTTGAAAAGTTTTCAGAACACAGGATAGGGGTTTGCAACCAAGTGCAGGTAATCCTTGGGAAACACCCAGTTCCTGGGGAGGTTCTGAGAGCTGTTGGATCCACTCCTGGAGAAGACAGCATTGTGTTCAGGGGGTAACAGAGCAGGAGCCTGCTGATGCTATTAACAGTATTGCAATGGAGCAGTAACAATTCCCTTAGGAGCAGGATGTCCTAGCACTCTCAGATCAAGCAGACAGCCTGGGGCTTCTGGTCCCATAGTCCCAAGAGAATGCAGCTCATCTTTGAAGCTGCTAAAGCCTGGAACCTGAAGAAGGGAACATGAACACTGTCTCAGTTAAGTGTTTACTGTTGAGAAGAGGCACACACAACCAATGCAGCTCTTATAAGGACAACATTAATGAACACAGGATTGCAGGTTCAGAGACTCAGTCCAGTATCATCAAGCTGGGAGCATGGCAGCAACCAGGTATTCATGGTGCCAGAGAGAGTGAGAGTTCCACATCGTCATCTGAAGGCTGGTTGGGGAAGATTGGCTTGCATGTGGATAGGAAAAGGGTCTTAAAGCCCATGCCCAATATGAACACCTACTTTAACAAGACCATGCCTCCTAATAGTGCCACTCCCTGAGCTAAGCATATACAAACCATCACAGACATCTTCCAGGAGGGTAGCACTGTTCTATCAGAGAGAAGCCTCAGCTCCCATTAATATACTGAGGTCAACCCTGGATAGGGCACAGAGCCCTCCACACATCCTGGGACTCAGGGAGGCATCCTACGAAAGAGCTTTTTCCCCAGAAGCACACATGGGTCTCCAGGCCTCCCTTCTAGCCAGGCTCTAGGGAGTTTCCAGTGCTAAACTCTTTATCTCCCTTTGCCGAAGTTAAATATAATAAAAATTCACACTTCACAGTACAGTGAATAACAAAAATGATGAAAGTGGTAAATAGGACTGATCAGGTCTCTGAGCATGAGGGTTGATTCTATATGAAATGCGTTTGGATGCAGTATCCTCTTCCATGTACCACGGTTCTTACCCTGCTCGATGCTGCTTTAGACAGAACCATCTGGAATTCACTCACTGAGGGACTTATGCCCTGGATGGCAGCTACAGGTAGGACTTCTGCATCCAGGTCACCTAGCCAAGGGACAGAGATGCATGGATTAAATGGAGAGAAGCAGACTGGAATGGTGGAGAGGTTAACTGGACAACAGCCCTAAGCCCCCAGCAGGGTGAGAATGGAGAACGGCATACAGTTTCCCAGCCAGCCTCACTCTCCATAGACAGACTTCTTCCAGTCCTTCCTTTTGGCCAAGGGAAAGAAAAACTGCATGAACCAGCTCCCTCCCGCCTTCCTGTCTGAGACCATAACCAGCCACAGCCCGGTTCTGTGCTCATCTCTAGAGGCACATGGACCCAGGTTGATGAGCCCTTGTATCACAAACATTCTACAGCATTCTATGGGTGTCAGTCCTGATTCCCTGAGCCTGAGGTGTTCTGCACTGTTATTCAGAGAAGACTTCTCCTGATCTCTGTACAAAGATGTCTGTGTTGGATGTCAGAGGAGAATGTCCACCAAGCATCGGTCCTGTGGCTCTGGCCCTCTAATGTGTTAGCCCATGTTAACATCCCAACAGATCCCCACCTGTCTTTGTGAAACTCCTCCTTGATTGCCTTTTGTCAGAAAACATTTAGAGTCTTTTACAAGAGGCAGGGAAAATGGCACACAGCTGAAGGTGTTAGACAAAGCTGGGGACATATCAAATATTGGGCTGGTGCGAGGCTCTCTAAGCCATTCCTGGGCAGGCCTGTGCCAGAGCTCCCATAAGACCCTTTGTTTCTACCCCTGTACAGAGTAAGAACCAATTACAAGGCTCACCATCTGCCCACAGCAGAGGGAGAAGGGAACTTGGATTCCAGCCCTAGCCCAGTCCTGTAATACCTGACCTTATAGACCTTGCTTTCTTTGGGGCTCAACAGTCCCCGTCAAATGTAGACAGCAAGGTCTAGATAGTGTTCACAGCTTTTCTTGCCTGAAACTGTGCTGCGTTTGAAACTACAAACCAGAAAGCAGTGACTTGAACTTTAGACCACTGACTCAGGCTAGGGAGGACTCCAGGGCACCTGAGCTCAGCTGCAAAGGCAGAAGCTGAACCACAGTGAGGAGAGGTGGCACATTTTGCTCTTTCTTTGCTTTTCTGCTCTCAGGCCTTTCAATGAACTCTGCACATGAGGATCTTTCCTCATAGGCTTAGTGTCTTCAGACATGAGGCTCCTCTACAGGGGACTCAAAACCCCAGAAGAGTCTTCAAAAGGAAAGTGCTACACACTGCACTGCCCGCAGCACTCTGAAAAACAGAGACCCTTTCTGGGCTTGGTCCAGTCAGTGCTCAATAGTTAGCTTCTGGCTGCCCTCGGTGCTCACAAATAACACAGCTGCCTGGGTCCTGTGACCTGGCTATCATAGACTGTGAGAGTTTATTTTAACTGTGTCAGCATAGCCACTCTCTTCCTTCTGGCCCCAGGGACCACAGAGCTTCTTGTCCTCACACACGTCTGTTCTACCATCGGAATGTAACAACTAAAGTGAGCCCCACATTCAGGATGGACTTGGTTTTCTGTACATCATGTTAACCTCTGTGTAAGAGGGAGTGTTTGCATGTGTATGCATACCTCCTTCTGTGCCTAAGTGTCCATGCACAACCCTACACCTATGTCCTGTAAGAGGTCATCATCTGGACAGGTATGTGCACCTGTCTGCAATTCCCAACCCCACCTCATTCCATGGATGCTGAGCTTATGGGCTTTGCTGATGCTTCCAACAAAGCTACAGCAGCAACAGGAGTAACAGCAGCAGCAGCAGCAGCAGCAGCAGCAGCAGCAGCAGCAGCAGCAGCAGCAGGAGGAGGAGGAGGAGGAGGAGGAAGAGGAGGAAGAGGAGGAAGAAGAGGAGGAGGAAGAGGAGGAGGAAGAGGAGGAGCAGTAGGAAGATTTTGCTTCCCCGTGCCCATGAGAATTGCTGAATGACTACTTCTGGAGACAGGTATCATGCTGAGAACTATTTATCAAAGTGATTTAACAGAATATTAATGTTCATAGAAGACCGCTAATATTCCTGAGGTCCTGCAGCCCTGGAAGATAGAGTTACATGGCAGAGGCAAGCAGTGTGATATGTTCTTAATGCTCTCAGAGCTGATGACGTAATAGGTCTGAAGAAGCATTTCATGGGAGTCAGGGTCCAATCCCCCTCTGTCAGGGCACACAGAGCTCCTGGCCTTGCATCATGCCTGAGAGGTGACCTGGTCCTCACAGGGTCCTTGGATTGATTGGTTCCCCCTCAGTCATGGTCTACCCTATACCCCATGGTGTGTGGAACTTGTATGGGCTGGATTTACATTAGTGACCCACTGGAGCTGGACCTGGACCCAAAGAGCACGGAAGCCCTGGACACTGAGGACAATAAGACCAGCAGACAACATCTCCCCTGCCTCTCACTCTGCTCCACGAGCCAAGGCAGCTCCCACACAGCAGGCATCCAGGCTAAATCCCCTCAGAGAGAGTGTGAGATGTCTGTGGAAGAGCCCACAGGGACTGCAGGATTCTGTGGGAAAACATCTGGTAGCTTCTGGAGGAGCTGCAGCAGCCAGGCCACATGGAACTACACTGGGGGTGAGCTATAGGCCCAAGTAGCAAAGAGCCTGATCTGGCCATTGCTAGTCTGAATCCCTGGGTGCACGCTGGAATGGTCACTCAGGACTACTACAGTGAAGGCCAGTCAAGGGCATGCAATGTGTCACTAACACTGTGTGTGGCTACATTCTCAAAGTCTTGTCCAGGAAAAAACCACTGGCCTTGACCACTAAAGTTGAGTCCAGACTCATGGGCTACAGGATAGCAGATTGAACTGAGTCTGAATTCCCATGAGTATGACCTCTGTCTGATCCCTGGGCTCAGGATAGATGAGCATGAGAAGGCACCATTCCTGTGTCTGCAGGAGTAGCAGAGAGCTCAGAATACATGAGCCACTCCTAACCCTGACTGGAGCCACTCTGGGGAGGACATGGCATCATTTGTGAGATGGCCTTATATGGGACACTGTGCTCTGGTTTGTGGCACATACAGCTCCTGTCTTTCTTGCTGACAGGTCAGATCCTCAGCTGGCCTCATCACGGACAGTCCCATGAGGAAGGATGTGTGGTTCCTACTTGAGAGTTACAGCAGGAATGAGCCCAGGACACGATGGGCCACCACAGTGAGTACGGGCAGTGCTCCTGTCTTGGCCCTGATTTACCTGTCTTTTCTTCCTCATCCTCCTCCAACTCATCTCAGCAGCCACCCAGAGACCTTTGCAGGAGTGTGGGTCAAGCTAATCAGGGTGCAGGGCTTGAGGTCAAATTCTGGGTAAGGTCTCCATATAGCCTGGATGGCTCCCACACACTGCCCAACTAAGATTTTCAAATTGGGTCCTCAGGGTTGTGGAGAATCCCCTACAGGTCACGCTGCAGGTACAGCCAATTCCTTGGGAACACTGGTTTAGCAGTGGTCCTCTGCTTCAGGCACAGAGCCTTAGTGGGAGGGCTTGCTGAGTGGCACACCAGGACCAGAAGAGTGTAGAGCCTTGGAGAGGTGTACATGAAGAACTGCAAGACTTTATTTCTACCCTTCTTTACCTCTATCTTGTACTAAAGGGTTTTTACCAGACCCCTAGGGACCTAAGAAACTTGAGTTTGTACCACCATAGGGCACTGGAGAAACTAAACCAGCAGCCCTGTGAAACCCCGGTAGAGGACAGTGTGGGCTCTGTGTTTCTGGACTGAATCTAGACTGGCATGAAGGCTGATTGACCAGCCAGCACGATGCTGGACTCACTGAGAGTTAGGAACAGTTAAAGAGTGGGAGGAGAGAGCATAAGAGGCAGTCACAGCAGAATCCAGGCCAACAATGGAACTAACTCATGTAATAGAGAAGCACATGCCCTCCCAAAAGTCTGTCAGCTTAAGGCACCACACTGAAGAATTGAACCAATAACATGCCCCATTTACACATCTCCTACCTGTGGTTCGTGTAGGGTCCTCAGGGAAGATCCTAAAGTCCATCGTGGCTGAAAAGCAGAAATATGCACATCACTGCAATGTGAAGGCTACTCTCAGCTGATGGGACCCACACAGTCTGTGGACAAGTTTGCTTAAGTGAAAGGTGGCCGTCCTGGAACTCTGGCGGTTCTTTCAGGGTAGTATACGATGACCACATCTAGAGCCATTCCTGAAAGACATAAGTGCTAAAATTCAACAATAGGGAAAGAATACTACACTGGATGGAATCACTCGACCCAGTGTGGACAAAAAGAGGTCCTACGCCATGGCATGGAGGCTCCCAAGAACCTCTAGGATGAATGTGAGCCCCACACGAGGCCACAGCCCAGCCTGGAAGAACATTAAAATATCTGAAATTATCAGGGATCATAAAGTAGGTGGGGCAGGACATGGAGCTGTTGCATGCTGGAAAGGTTGGAGGAAACAGCATGGGGCAATATAGAGGGCAGTGTGCCATGAGAGCTAAGACAGAGAACCAACAGGATGACCTATCACACCCAGGACAGATTGTCTATGCCAGAATTAGAACAGTCTGGGTAGACCTGGAGCCCTGGGATTGTAAGAGCATAGAAAGCACCAACAGTCATGGTGAGGACTACCACCATGTTGCTGTATCTTTCTGCAGGTTGAAGAGGAAGAGAACAACCACAGAGGTGACCAGTATGTCCTCAGCCTGGACAATGCCTGTCTGCTCAGTCATACAGACAGTTCATGACTAGATCACCCAGCGAAACCTGAGACTGCACACTGGTTAGCTCCTCTCAATGGCATGAAGTTCATTCTGTGCTAGCCTGGCAAAGATCCACCCCTGCCAGATATTGTAGTGTAGGCAAGAGCCATACAGCAGCCCTGTCTGTGCCAGCCAGCCTTTAAGGTTGTTTGGTAACATTCCAGAACCAGCAGCCTTTGGCCATGTCTGGGCAAGGCAGTTTTTGGCCCTCAACCCTGATGCACACTATAAAGGTCTTTTTGCCTGCCCACTTTTAGAAGATAGGCAGCCAGTTCTGTCATTAGCTTAGGGCATGTGGTGGGCCCTATTCTTCCTTCACTGAAACTAAGCTCCTAGGATTCTCAGGTGCAAACGTGTCTGAGAGAAACAAGTGTCTATGTTAGCCCTGAAGCAGCTTGGGCTCCTGTCTTAGCTGCAAGAGTTGTCATGGTGAAACTTGGGCAGTAGAGGGAGCTCTATGACTGTAAAGCCTGCCTAAGCTCCAAGGACCCAGAGCTGGCTACTGCAGGATGTCTTAGATCAAAACTCTGTAGGTCCTTTTCCCATGTCTTGCTTTTAAGTACAGTAAGCAACACAAAGGCCTCCCTTGCAGTATGTCTCACTTCCACCCAAACCTTGCAAACAAAACACCAGTGGATGCAATGGGAAAGAATCCTTACCCCATTCCTCAGGCTGTGGGGGCTGCCTCCACCTGGCATGATAGTGTTCCTGCGGCAGTGGTATAGGGCTGTTTGGGGTCTCCTCTCCTCACCTTAGTCAAGCAGGTTCAGGGGCCAGTAAGCAGGTGCAGTTCATGGGCTCTGGGAAGGTATATGGTACGTTATCTACCCATGGAGCCCTCATGATTCCTTTACTGCCCAAGGTCCAAAGAAGTATTTGATGTCCATTTACTTGGGCAAGAGGAGACTTGAATGTCACTGCTGAGCTCAGATTCTTGGTAGTTGTGCCAGCATTGTGTGAGAGCCACATCTGGATCCCTTCTAACATTCGTCAGTGTGGAGCTCAAGTCTACCTGGCTGGGTAGGGCAGAACCTCCTCATCTAGGCCTTCTCCTGTGGGTCCTGAGCTCAGCCAGAACGTGGAGTTTGGACAACCAGTCAGGATGTCAGTTGATGCAATGACTCACACTGGGGCACAGGCAGAGCTGAGCGTTCTATTGTCTGGACAATGTGATAACAAACAGACTGGGAACCATGGGAGGAGGAGGACCCCCAAGCTAGCTCAGGTTTCAATCCCAAAAGATCAGTGTTCCCCATTCTTATGAAGTGCGTTAACTATCCCTGACCAAGAGGTATGTTAGCTTCTATTAGAAAAAGTTTGGGAACAAAAACCCTAGTGTTAAGTGGGGACTGTGCCAACTGTGAATGACCAGCATGGGGCAGGACTGGTGTCAAGACATGCCCCCCTGACACACACACAGGCACACATGCAGGTGCATATATAGGCACACATGCACATGAGCATGTGCAAACACACACACACACACACACACACACACACACACACACACACACACACCACCTGGTACCAAGGGGGTGTGTCCTCCTTGCCTTTCCTTAGCTTCCCCTCATCACATATGTCCCTGAAGAGTCTGAGCCAAGGGTAGTCCCTCCCCTCTCTGAGGTTTTTATCCCTCAAGCTCAGGTAAGGTCACTCTGATCCTCTTTCCTTGCCTGGCCTCAAGCTTGTCACCTGGTCCTGGGGTTCACAAGTGCTACCAAGGAAGAAAGTACCCCCCCGCCAGCATGCTAGGAACATAGCATATTTGTATTTTATGGCAAAACTACTTTGAATTTGGTTGTCTGGCCCTCAGTACCCTACCCTCTCCTTTTTTAGGGCCACAGTTCCTGTCCTCTGGCTTCTGGTCCTCATCATTCTCCACCCTGGTTTCTTAAGTAGTTGGTTCGTTTTAGTCTTCCTGACCTTCAACCAGTGGTCTCAGTCCTGCTCCTCCTTGTGGCAGTTTCATATTTGCTAATACGAATTTGCTCATTAAACATTTTGTTGTATTAAAAAAAAGGACGAAAGTGCAAATGTCTCCATTTTTACCCAGCTGCTCATACTGCTGGCTCTGGTCATGAGTCAAGTGTGGACAGGAGCTTGGTAGGGTCTAGGTACTTCGTTTGTCAGTGTGTCCACCAACACAAGTCTCCTGTGGTACCAAAGCACTCCAAATAGAGCTTGGGATGTGCTGGGTGGCATGGCTGAGTATGCCTGTGAATAGCAGACAGGCCCAGTACAGCC